>NC_044310.1:35921866-36266866 GCF_007474595.2 Lynx canadensis | reverse complement strand
CAGAAAGATAGGCTTAGCGCTGCCTTTTATTCTCAGACACTGATAAGTAGAAACTCTGTTAGTTTCTTATTGTTGCCATAATGAATTACCATAAAGTTAATGGCTTAAAACAACTCAAATCTATCATATTGCAGTTTTGGAGGTTAAAAGTCCTAAAATCAAGATGTCAGCAGGTTGTATTCCTTTTGGAGGCCCTAGAGAAGAATCCATTTTCTTGCCTTTTCCATATTCTAGAAGCTGCTCGCATTCCTTGGCTTCTGGCCGCTAACTCCATTTCAAAGCCAGTAGTGTTACATATTTCTTTCTCTGACCTCTGCACCTGTTGTCCTATCTGTTTCTCTGACTCTGATATTCTTGCCACCCTCTTGTAATGACTTTTGTGATTTTTTTGGCCCACATGAATAATACAAAATAGTCTTCCTTTGTCAATGTTCTTAACTTCTTCACATCTGTAAAGCCCTTTTGCCATGTAATAGGATATATTCACAGGTTCCAGGGGTCGGGGTGTGGACATCTTTGTCGGGCTATTAGTCTATCTACATTACAGACTGTAAATTTGAGAATAAAACTTTCACTAACCCTGTTTCTTAGGGTTTGATGAATGAGGAATTGGAAGTACAGATAAAAGAGAGAGGACCCTTACTAGCAGAGAATAAACTTGGTCAGTGTCCTATCTTGAATATTCTACAACATCTGCCATAGAGGCTAGCTTAGAGTTAGCCTTACACATGATGTGAGGGATGCCTGAAAGACAACTGGAAAATTTCAAGTCCCATGAGAGGAAAGAGGATTGTACTTTGTTTTTTTAATCTTTATTTATTTTTGAGAGAGACAGAGAGACAGAGGGTGAGCAGGGGAGGAACAGAGACAGGGAGACACAGAATCTGAAGCAGTCTTCAGGCTCTGAGCTGTCAGCACAGAGCCCGACGCAGGGCTTGATCTCAAGAATCTTGAGATATGACCTGTGCCGAAGTCATACGCTCAACCGACTGAGCCACCCAGGCACCCCTTTACTTTGTTAGAACACTGGTTTGAATTTGGTCTGCTTAACAATGGTATGGCACTGAACAGTTCTCATCTATAAAATGGGAGTAGTAATAATTAACAAAGATTTTTATAACAATTATAAAAATATATATACACAAATATACATATAATGAAGTAATACTTAGCTTGTATCTGGTATATAGCAGGTACTCACTTTTCTGGAAGGTCCATGTTTTTGTGATATAGTGATGAGAAAATGTTAGAAAGGGGCATCTGGATGGCTCAGTTGGTTAAGCATCTGACTCTTGGTTTTGGCTCAGGTCATGATCTGCTGGTTTGTGAGTTTGAGCCCCATGTCAGGCTCTGGGCTGCTGGTGTGGAACGTTCTTGGGATTCTGTCTCTCCTTTCTCTCTCTGCCCCTTCCCTGCTCACTCGCTCTCAAAATAGATAAACTTAACCTAACTTTTTTTTTTTTTAAGGTGAAGGGCTTATGCTTATGCTAGAAGTTTTGCTAGAGTCTGCTGCACATCTCTCTTGCTAGAAGCTACCTGATTCTAATGTGTATCTGGCTCTAAGATCAGTATGGGTAAAATTTTGGGCAAAAAGAACCAATGGTTTAAACCTTGTGACTGATTATCATTCTTTTTCTGTGGCTCGTTTTACCTTTTTCTGTGGGAAATTCAAATATAACATTTGTTTCTCTAGGCTGATCTTTTTTCTTTTACTGCCTTCAGTAAAATTCCACAGCTATACTTTCAGCATGATTGTTTTTGGATATTCACTTCCTCTCTGTGGTAAGCCTAAATGCTGATCATCTCATGCATTAATTCAACAAATATTTAAGTACCTTCTCTCTGTGAGACACTTGGTGCTGGTGATGCAAAAAAATAAATAAAAAAAGGTGTGTCCTCAAGGAGCTCACAGTTTTAGTACAAAGACAGGTCAATAGCTAAACTATAATGCATAAGCTTTATATTAGAAGGTTGAGAAAAGCTCTGTGGAATCAAAGAAGAGACAGTGTTTGGACCTAAAGATGTGAGAGAAGGTTTCAAGAAAAAAGTATGCATGACATGAGTCCTTTAAAAAAAAAAAAAAAAGAGGAAAAAAAAGGGTAGCTGGATATAAGGGAGTGTGGTGAGGGAGAGGCATGGAGAAGAGGGTGGAAGGAATGGGTGTTCTGTGAAGTACAGGGAACCCTAGGTACAAAGACATGAGAAAATGTTGGATGTTTGGATGAGCTTGGGTGTTTTTGTTGTGGCTAGGGTGAAAGGTGCCTGTGGGAAAGTAATAGAATAAGCTTAGGAGAATAAGTGGAGACCAGACCATGAAGGGCCTTACATGCCATGCTGAATGAAGAGTTTGTACTTTATACTATAGGTGGTGGGGAACTCTTGGAATATTTATATGCTAAGTTAACATGATTAGATTCGAGACTCCTAAGAAGCAGGGAAGGTTGGAAATGAACAAAGACATTGGTCTCTGGGAAACCCAGGGAAAGATTTTCAAGAAGGAAAAAATGGCTAACAGTGTAAAACTTAAAGTGATTGTGAAATAAAGATAGTAAAGTTTCTGCTGGACTCTTACTGAGAAAACCTTAACAACACTATAGTTAGTGAATGGGGTAGAAATCAAATTACAACAGATTGAAGAGTGAATGAAAGGTAAGAAAATAAAGACTACAAGTATAGACCACTCTTAGAAAACTTGCTGTGAAGCAAAAGTGAGATGTAGCTAGAGAGAGATGTAGATCTGAGAAACATTTTTTGTTTTTAAAATTTTTTTTTTCTTTCTTCAACGTTTTTATTTCTTTTTGGGACAGAGAGAGACAGAGCATGAACGGGGGAGGGGCAGAGAGAGAGGGAGACACAGAATCGGAAACAGGCTCCAGGCTCCGAGCCATCAGCCCAGAGCCTGACGCGGGTCTCGAACTCCCGGACCGCGAGATCGTGACCTGGCTGAAGTCGGCCGCTTAACCGACTGCGCCACCCAGGCGCCCCCATTTTTTGTTTTAAAGATAAAAAAAAAAATGTTCTACATGTGTTATGTTTTAGTGGAGATGATAAATTAGAGATAAGGTTGAGTATATGGGAGCGTGTGATTTGATGGACCAGGAAGATAATGGTTTGGTTGTTGAGGAGATTATGACCCCAGGGAACGAGGAGAGATACTTTTGTCTAAGACTTGGAAGGAAGGAGATGGGCTTGAAGAAGAGTGTGGATTGGAAAATTGGAGGAGGTCAGGTTTCTTTTTTCTGGTAGAGGGCAATTGTGAGAGGAGGTAGATACAGTGTTAGGTTTTAGATATGGTGAAGTCACTGATCACTGTATGGAATGGAGTAGGTCACTGATCAGAGGCATGTAGATAAATTACTAATAGGATAGTTGATCTCAGTTAGATTAGAGACTAAATTTGTAGTGGCACAAATTTCCAGCTTGTGATTTTCTTCAGAATTTGCAGCTGTGGTGTGGGAACAGCAGAAGCAGATGGTTAGATTGATTCCCCATGGTTGAGAGATTTACTGGGCTGGTGTGGTTTAAAAAAAAAAAAAAAAAAAAAAAAAAAAGCTTGGTGGAGATATTGACAAGAGAGTGGTTGATGCCCAACATTGAGGGAATAGTTAAGTAAATTATGACACATTCATGTAAACTATTTTGTAGCTATTGAAATTTATGTTTATGAAGAGTTTAGGGGTGTCTGGGTGGCTCAATTGGTTAAGCATCTGACTTCAGCTCAGGTCATGATCTCGTGGTTCATGAGTTGGAGCCCCGCTGTCATGCTCTGTGCTGACATCTTAGAGCCTGGAGCCTGCTTCAGATTCTCTTTCTCTCTCTGCCCCTTCCCCTGCTAACACTGCCTCTGTCTCTCAAAAATAAATAAACATTTAAAAAAATGAAAAAGAGTTTATAAAATGCTTATTTTATAATGGTAAGGTAATAAAAATGTTATATGTTGTGGGCACCTGGCTGGCTCAGATGGAAGAGTATGAGACTCTTGATCTTGGGGACATGAGTTCAAGCTCCACTGGGGTTTAGAGAGTTCTTAAATAAAAACATAAAACAGTGTTATGTTGTACTAAGGTTTAGTAATGATCAACTGTAATAGTCAAGGGATTGTGAATGAAAATGATGAAAAAATAGTCTGAAAACCAGAGAGTATTGATCTTCCCTATTAGCACATAGACCATCATTTGACAGGGATTATTAAACATTTATTTATTTTTGAAAGACAGAAACAGCACAAGCTGGGGAGGGGCAGAGAGAGGGGCAGAGAGATACAGAATCCAAAGCAGGCCATTTGACAGGGATTATTATTTCTACTTTACAGTTGAATAAAATGACTTGTTTAGAGTCATAAATTTGATAAATGGCAGAGATGTCCTTTATAGTACTTATTGAATAGATACTGTGTCAAGCTTTGTTTTATATATTCAGTTTTACTTAATATTTTCTTCATGTATTGCTCTAATTTTTATTTTCCAGTAAAGAGGATAGATTCAGGGCCACCTGGGTGGCTCAGTCGGTTAACTCCTGACTCTCAGCTCAGGTCATGGTTTCACAGTTTGTGGGATTAAGCCCTGCATTGGGCTCTGCGCTGCCATAGCTTTGCAGAGTCTACTTGGGATTTTCTCTCTCTCTCTCTCTGCCCTTCCCCCACTTGTGCTTGTGTGTGTGCGCACGCTCTCTCTCAAAATAAACTTAAAAAAACAACAGAGATTGTCAGGGTGCATGGGTGGCTCAGTTGGTTAAACCTCGGGCTCTGGATTTTAGCTCAGGTCATGATCTCGTGGTTTATGGGATTGAGCCCCACATTGGGCTCTGTGCTGAGAGCATGGAGCCTGCTTGGGATTCTCTCTCTCTCTCTCTCTCTCTCTCTCTGCCTCTCTCTCACGTTTTCTCTCTCTCTCAAAATAAATAAACATTAAAAAAAAAAAAAAGATTCTTTCTCTGTCCTTCTGCCCCTTCCCTGCTCGCACTCACATGCTCTCTCTAAATAAACTTAAAAAAATTCTCAGGGCACCTGGTGGCTCAGTCGGTTAAGCGTCCAACTTCAGCTCAAGTCATGATCTCATGGTTTGTGAGTTCAAGCCCTGAGTCGGGCTTTATGCTTACACCTCGGAGCCTGGAGCCTGGCTTGGATTTTGTGTCTCCTTCTCTCTCTGCCCCTCCCTGCTCGCACTCTGTCTCTCTCTCTCTCTCTCAAAAAAAAAACAAAAACAAAAACAAAAAAAAACTCTCTCTCCCCCTCTGTCCCTCCCCAACTTGAGTGCATGGGTGTGCTCTCTAAAATAAATGAATAAAATAAAACATTCAGAAGTAAATAATATGAGCAATAGATAACTATCAAAAGAGTGTCAACAAGTGCTTTAGAAGTGTAGCAGAAGAAGGTATTGTGGAATAGGATAGAAGAGAAACTTTGGAAATGATGATATTTGAACTTGGACTGAAGGACAGGTAGGCTAGTAGTATTTTTTTTGGTCTCTTTGACTTGCTTTTTTCATGTTTAAAAAAGGTTCTCTATAATAGTCTAGAATATCATGTTTCTAAAGCCTTTTGCTCAGGTAAGAAAAAAAATATTCTTGCCTTTTTTTTTTTTTTTTTGCTTGCTTATTATTACTTTTAAAGATTTTATTTCTAAGCAATCTGCATACCAGCATGGGGCTTGAACTCACAACCCCAAGATCAAGAGTCACATGCTCCACCAACTAAGTCAGCTAGGCACCCCTTTTCTTATTTTTAGTGAAAGATCGAGGCTATTGGTAGATGTCATAAAGGGAACCACCATAATTTCTGGATCTCTAGTACATCAGTTTTGAGACTACTTTGGAGAGAATGGAAGAAATAATGTCTTCCAACTAACTTTGCAAGTTGAATCATGAACTCATTGGTAGGCCTTCTAGAATAGGTTTCAAAATAAATATAAATCTGTCTGCCTAGTTATTTTTCCCCTTACACAATCATTTATATTTGAGTATTCTGGTTAATGGAAGAAAACATTTCATTTGATACAACAGCTAAAAGGCCACTGAAATCAAGGATTTAGTTCTTTCATGCTGAGCTGAAATGGGAAAAGTAGGGCTTTTTTTTAGGATAGTTTATTTTTATTTTTATTTTTTTTAATATATGAAATTTATTGTCAAATTGGTTTCCATACAACACCCAGTGCTCATCCCAAAAGGTGCCCTCCTCAATACCCATCACCCACCCTCCCCTCCCTCCCACCCCCCATCAACCCTCAGTTTGTTCTCAGTTTTTAACAGTCTCTTATGCTTTGGCTCTCTCCCACTCTAACCTCTCTTTTTTTTTTTTTTTTTTCCTTCCCCTCCCCCATGGGTTCCTGTTAAGTTTCTCAGGATCCACATAAGAGTGAAACCATATGGTATCTGTCTTTCTCTGTATGGCTTATTTCACTTAGCATCACACTCTCCAGTTCCATCCACGTTGCTACAAAGGGCCATATTTCATTTTTTCTCATTGCCACGTAGTATTCCATTGTGTATATAAACCACAATTTCTTTATCCATTCATCAGTTGATGGACATTTGGGCTCTTTCCATCATTTGGCTATTGTTGAGAGTGCTGCTATGAACATTGGGGTACAAGTGCCCCTATGCATCAGTACTCCTGTATCCCTTGGATAAATTCCTAGCAGTGCTATTGCTGGGTCATAGGGTAGGTCTATTTTTAATTTTCTGAGGAACCTCCACACCGCTTTCCAGAGCGGCTGCACCAATCTGCATTCCCACCAACAGTGCAAGAGGGTTCCCATTTCTCCACATCCTCGCCAGCATCTATAGTCTCCTGATTTGTTCATTTTGGCCACTCTGACTGGCGTGAGGTGATACGTGAGTGTGGTTTTGATTTGTATTTCCCTGATAAGGAGCGACGTTGAACATCTTTTCATGTGCCTGTTGGCCATCCGGATGTCTTCTTTAGAGAAGTGTCTATTCATGTTTTCTGCCCATTTCTTCACTGGGTTATTTGTTTTTCAGGTGTGGAGTTTGGTGAGCTCTTTCTAGATTTTGGATACTAGCCCTTTGTCCGATATGTCATTTGCAAATATCTTTTCCCATTCCGTTGGTTGCCTTTTAGTTTTGTTGGTTGTTTCCTTTGCTGTGCAGAAGCTTTTTATCTTCCTAAGGTCCCAGTAACTCACTTTTGCTTTTAATTCCCTTGCCTTTGGGGATGTGTCGAGTAAGAGATTGCTACGGCTGAGGTCAGAGAGGTCTTTTCCTGCTTTCTCCTCTAAGGTTTTGATGGTTTCCTGTCTCACGTTTAGGTCCTTTATCCATTTTGAGTTTATTTTTGTGAATGGTGTGAGAAGGTTTCAACCTTCTGCATGTTGCTGTCCAGTTCTCCCAGCACCATTTGTTAAAGAGACTGTCTTTTTTCCATTGGATGTTCTTTCCTGCTTTGTCAAAGATGAGTTGGCCATACGTTTGTGGGTCTAGTTCTGGGGTTTCTATTCTATTCCATTGGTCTGTGTGTCTGTTTTTGTGCCATGTCCTCCATATTTAAGAGTCTCTTAAGTTTTGTCCTCCTCCCTGTTTTTATATTATTTTTGCTTTCCCTCGTGTTCATCTGTTTTGTATCTTAAAGTCCTCATTTGAGTGAAGTCATATATTTGTCTTTCTCTAATTTCGCTTAGCATAATACCCTCTAGTTCCATCCACATAGTTGCAAATGGCAAGATTTCATTCCTTCTGATTCCCAAGTAATACTCCATTGTAGATATACACCACATCTTTTTTGTCTTTTTTTTAAATTTTATTAAAGATTTTTTTTTCCTTAATGTTTTTATTTATTTTTGAGACAGAGAGAGACAGAGCATGAGCAGGGGAGGGGCAGAGAGAGAGGGAGACACAGATTCTGAAGCAGGCTCCAGGCTCCGAGCTGTCAGCACAGAGCCCGATGCAGGCTTGAACTCAGACTGTGAGATCATGACCTGAGCTGAAGTCGGATGCTCAACCGACTGAGCCATCCAGGGGCCCCTAAATTTTATTTTTTAATTTACATCCAAATTAGCATATAGTGCATCAATGATTTCAGAAGTAGATTTCTTAATGCCCCTTACCCATTTAGCCCATCCCCCCTCCCACAATTCCTCCAGTAACCCTCAGTTTGTTTTCCATATTTGAGAGTCTCTTACGTTTTGTCCCCCTCCCTGTTTTTATACTATTTTTGCTTCCCTTCCCTTATGTTCATCTGTGTCTTAAAGTCCTCATATGAGTGAAGTCATATATTTGTCTTTCTCTAATTTCCTTAGCATAATACCCTCTAGTTCCATCCACGTAGTTGCAAATGGAAAGATTTCATTCTTTTTGATTGCCAAGTAATACTCCATTGTGTATATATGTATATATACATGTATATATACCACCTCTTCTTTATCCATTCATCCATCAATGGACATTTGGGCTCTTTGTGTACTTTGGCTGTTATTGATAGTGCTGCTATAAACATGGGAGTGCAAGTGTCCCTTCGAAACAGCATACCTCTGTCCCTTGGATAAATACCTACTGGTGCAATTGCTGGGTCGTAAGGTAGTTGTATTTTTAATTTTTTGAGGAACCTCTGTTCTGTTTTCCAAAGTGGCTGTATCAGTTTGCATTCCTACCAGTAGTGCAAAAGAGATACTCTTTCTCGGCATCCTCATCAGCATCTGTTGTTGCCTGAGTTGTTAATGTTACCCAGATGGAATTTTAAAAGTACTTTTGCTGGGGCACCTGGGTGGCTCAGTTGGTTAAGTATCCAACTTCATTCAGCTCAGGTCGTAATCTCATGGTTTTTGAGTTCGAGCTCCACATTGGGCTCTGTGGTGACAGCTTCAGAGCCTGCTTCAGATCTCCCGTCTTCTCCTCTGTCCTCTGCTCACTCTCTCTCAAAGATAAATATTAAAAAAAAAAAAAAAAGTACATTTGTTTGGCTTTTTCTCTCCTTTATTGAGATCTCATTTACATACCTTAATAATATTAATCCTTTTAAAGTATATAATTCAGTGATTTTTAGTATGTTCACGAAGCTGTGCAACTATCACTACCATCTAATTCCAGAACATTTTTTTTAAATTTTATTTTACTTTTTAAATTTACATCCAAATTAGTTAGCATATAGTGCAACAATTATTTCAGGAGTAGATTCCTTAGTGTCCCTTACCCATTTAGCCCATCCCCCCTCCCACAGCCCCTCCAGTAGCCCTCAGTTTGTTCTCCATATTTATGAGTCTCTTCTGTTTTGTCCCCCTCCCTGTTTTTGTATTATTTTTGTTTCCCTTCCCTTATGTTCATGTTTTGTCTCTTAAAGTCCTCATATGAGTGAAGTCATATGATTTTTGCCTTTCTCTGACTGACCAATTTCACTTAGCATAATACCCTCCAGTTCCATCCACGTAGTTGCAAATGGCAAGATTTTATTCTTTTTGATTTCCAAGTAATACTTCATTGTATATATATACCACATCTTCTTTATCCATTCATCCATTGATGGACATTTGGGCTCTTTCCATACTTTGGCTATTGTTGACAGTGCTGCTATAAACATGGGGGTGCATGTGTCCCTTCGAAACAGCACACCTGTATCCCATGGATAAATGCCTAGTAGTGCAATTGCTGGGTCGTAGGATAGTTCTATTTTTAGTTTTTTGAGGAACCTCCATACTGTTTTCCAGAGTGGCTGCACCAGCTTGCATTCCCACCACGAGTGCAAAAGAGATCTTCTTTCTCCGCATCCTCACCAACATCTGTTGTTGCCTGAGTTGTTAATGTTAGCCATTCTGACAGGTGTGAGGTGGTATCTCATTGTGATTTTGATTTGTATTTCCATGATGATGAGTGATGTTGAACATTTTTTCATGTGTCGTTTGGCCATCTGGATGTCTTCTTTGGAGAAGTGTCTATTCATGTCTTTTGCCCATTTCTTCACTGGCTTATTTGTTTTTTGGGTGTTGAGTTTGATAAGTTCTTTATAGATTTTGGATACTAACTGTTTATCTGATATGTTGTTTGCAAGTATCTTCTCCCATTCTGTCGGTTGCCTTTTAGTTTTGAAAAAAGAATTTTTTTTTAACATTTATTTTTATTTATTTATTTTGAGAGTGAGAATGCAAGTGGGGAGGGGCAGAGAGGGAGGGAGAGAGAATCCCAAGTAGGCTCCACACTGTTAGCGTAGAGCCCGATGCAGGGCTTGAACTTGTGAACTGTGAGATTGTGACCTGAGCTGAAATCAAAAGTCGGATGCTTAACTGACTGAGCCACCCAGGTTCCCCTTTAATTAAAAACAATTTATTGTTTATTTATTTGAGAGAAAAACACAGAGTGCTAGTGGTGGGAGGAGCAGTGAGAGAGAGGGAAACACAGAATCTGAAGCAGGCTCCAGGCTCTGAGCTGTCAGCACAGAGCCTGACTTGAGGCTCAAACTCACAAACCACGAGATCATGACATGAGCTGAAGTTGGATGCTTAACCAACTGAGCCACCCAAGTGCCCCCAGACATTTCATATAAGTGAAATGGTACAGTATATGGCCTATTGTGTTTGGCTTTTTTCACACAGCATAATGTTTCCAAGGTTCTACCAGTTGTTGCATGTAATGGTACTTCATTTCTTTTTATGACTAAATAACATTCCACTTTATGGATGTAACACATTTGTTTATCCACTTATCAGTTGGTGGCTATTTGGGTTGTTCCCACTTTTCAGCTGTTGTGAAGAATGCTGCTGTGAACATTCATGTACGAATTTTTGTATAGACATTTTCAGTTCTCTTGGGTATATTGCTGGGAGTGGAATTGCTGGGTCAGATGGTACCTTTAACTTTTTGAAGAACTGCCAAACTGTTTACTACAGTAAAATCATGTATGATTTTACTTTTGCCAGTTTTTATGAGGGTTTCACTTTTTCTATATCCTCACCAGCACTTGTTATTTTTATATTTTTCAGTCTATCCTCTCTTTTTATTATAGCCATCCTAGTGGTTGTGAAGTGCATACCATTGTGGTTTTGATTTGCACTTCCCTAATGACTAATAATGTTGAACATTTTTTCATGTGCTTGTTGGACATTTGTATTCTTTGTTGAAATATCTATTCAATTTTTTATTCTCCGGCAGGGCTATCACAAAGACCATTGTTTTCTTAATTTCATTTTTGGATTGTTAATTGCTAGTGTATAGAAATTCAATTGATTTTTGTGTTGATTTTCTGTATCTTTCAATCTTGCTGAGTTTGTTTATTGACTAGTGTGTGTGTGTGTGTTCTTTTTAATTTTCTATGTGCAAATAGAGATAGAGATAGTTTTACTTCTTTCTAATCTGGATGCCTTTTATTTATTTTATTTCCCTAATTGCTCTGGCTAGAACCTTGAGTACAGTGTTGAATAGAATTGGCAAGAGAAGACATCCTTGTATTGTTCCTGACCTTAGGAGAAAACATTCAGTTTTTCACCATTTTGTATGATAGCTGTGGGATTTTTGTAGATGCCCTTTATCAGGTTGAGGAAATGCCCTTCTCTTCCTAGTTGGTGAGCATTTTTTTTTTTTATTGGGAAAGGGTGTTTGATTTTTGTCAGATGCTTCTTCTGCATCTATTGTGATAACCAAACCTTTATTCTATTGTTCTGTTAATATAGTGTATATATTGATTAATCTTTGTTAGTTGAACTAACCTTGTGTTACTGGAATAAACCTCAGGTGATCATGATACATAATCCTTCTTATGTCTTGCTGGAGTTGGTTTGCTAGTATTTTGTTGAGGATTTTTGTGTCTGTTTTCCTAAGGGATATTGGTATTGGTCTATAGTTTTCTTCTCTTATATTGTCTTTTTCTGGTACTGGCACTGGGTAATCCTGGCCTCATGCAACGATTTGGAAAGTGTTCCCTCCTCTGTTTTGCTTCTCCATTCCCCTACTTCCAAGTCTAATCCCAGTTTTCTTCAGTTTTATTACCCATTAAAAAATATTTATGCTTTTCTTTTGGGTTCTGGTTATTCTTTTTATGAACACCCAGAAAAACTTTGTGGTCTTCATAATTGTATTTAGGTTACTAGTTGGGAATATGACTTGTGATACTCAGTCAAGTTTTAATGAAAGTTCTGAAATTCCAGTGAAATCTGCCTACTATACTATCTCTCTTGGTTGGCCAATTACAAAGGCTCATATAAAAATTAGGGACAGGAGGAACTATGTAGATGTAATCAAACATTTTGTAGATAAGCAGATAAGAAAGTTTAAGAGAACTGTCCAAAATTACATTGCTAGGTTATGGCTGACTCACGAGATTTTATTTTAAACCGGTAGCTTTTATTTACCAGTGATTAGTAATCTGTGAAAAGAATAAGTTAAAAAAAATTGTTTCATTTCCATCTGTGTGTTTGTGAGCAGTGGTAAGAAACAGTATTCTATTTATTTGAATGGAACATGTCTAAGACTTATCATACCATAATCATCCTATTCTCCAGCTGCACAAGTCCCTGAAAATATAATTAATTCATTGCTCTCAGGAAGAAATTATTATTAGCATTTTTGATATCTTCAGAGCAGTTAACATTAACTGAAGAAACTTCTGTTTACCTAAATTATATCACATGAGTGGGCAAAAAAAGGCAGTGTCAAAATAAATTGAAATCCGAAGGAGCTCTGTTTCTATTTTGGGGAAAAGCACAGAGGGAGAGAAAATCATATTACTGTTTCAACCTAAATCTTTTAACTTTTAATTAACTAATTATTAAATATTATTTCTCCTAATTGTTGAAATCATTACTTTGGTTGTGAGACCGTCTTTTAGAAAAATATTTTCAAAGAAAAAAAAATCAGCAATATAATTTTAAGGAAATATCACGTATGTCTCCAAAGATAAGATGATATTTCAATTTTGCTGAGCCAAGAAACGCAACTAAAATTACCTGCTGGAAACCGCATAGTTTTCTCTGTCAACGTCAGTAACATACGATCCGAAGTCTGTGTTCTGATTGGCTGTTGTACTGTTTTCATTCAGAGATTAGTTTTGCCAACAACATCTGATTTGGGATTGGGATTTAGCTCACAAAGCAGGTTGGTTGTTGGGACATAGGAAGGGGGGTTAGTCTTACTAATGAGCAGCTACAGATAAATCATTTCAGTGGGGAAAAATAGCATTTGTCCATGCATGAGCAAAATTGTTCAGTAATTCAGTACTGCATGCCAAATGGTGAAGTCTGGATTTGAGTGTGGCAGCTCACTGATGCTGGGGGGGAAATTGTGTTTAATCGTTGTCTTTTAAAAAGAAGTTTGTTAAAGCTGTCGGTTGTTTCCCTTTTAGGGAGATAAAAATGTTTTTATTTCCCTGTTTCCTAATTTTATTTTTAGCCTTTCAAAAAGCTGAAGATTTAGTTTAAATAATTTTTTTTTCTTTCCCCTGAAGATAATTGTTATTTTCCTCTGGATAGTTTTATCAGCCATTTTTTTCTAAGCATTTTTCTGCATCTAAGATTATATCATAACATCTAGGATAGTTTTAATTTATTTTATTTTCTTCTTGTTATTTTATTCAAGTATAATTGACATAGTATCCTATTAATTTCAGTATAATTATTTGTATTCCTCTAAAATAAAATAGATTGTGAGTTTAGGAAGTTTATTCTAATGAAATTATTTAGTTTTGTTTTTGTATTTGAAGCCTTATAATTTGATTATTCACAAATATATGTACTGGTTTTTTGTTTTTGTTTTTGTTTTTCTCGTTCCCTGTTTCCCTTAGCAGTGGGTAGTCAAAGCTGGTTTAACGTTTCCAGAAATTTAAAATACCTTTCTACTAATGTGGTCAATCAGAGTACCAGAATTAAAACTTTCTATTCAGGTAGACACAATTTATCATCTAATAAAATATTTCAGGTTTGTCATGTGTCTTTGATAATGTCATTGACTTTGGCAATATTTAACAGGATAACTCTATGTACTTAGTATTAATTTTTTTTTTTAATTTTTTTTTCAACGTTTTTATTTATTTTTGGGACAGAGAGAGACAGAGCATGAACGGGGGAGGGGCAGAGAGAGAGGGAGACACAGAATCGGAAACAGGCTCCATGCTCCGAGCCATCAGCCCAGAGCCTGACGCGGGGCTCGAACTCACGGACCGCGAGATCGTGACCTGGCTGAAGTCGGACGCTTCACCGACTGCGCCACCCAGGCGCCCCAGTATTAATTTTTTTTAATGTTTTATTTATTTTTGAGAGAGAGAGAGAGAGAGAGAGAGAGAGAGAGCAGGGGAGGGGAAGAGAGAGAGGGGGACACAGAGTCCAAAGCAGGCTCTAGGCTCTGAGCTGTCAGCACAGAGCCTGACGTGGACGTGGGGCTCGAACTCACAAGGCTCCAACTCAGGCTCATGACCTGAGCCAAAGTCAGAGGCCCAACCTGACTGAGCCACCCAGGCGCCCCTGTAGTTAGTATTTAGGTATAATACATCAATATCCTATAGCAAACATTTATATAAATGAAATACTTTTCTTAAACTGAGAATTTTTATGTCAAGGATATTTATAGAAGATAGGATTTACTATTTGGAGGATAAATATTAAGAATTAGAATCAAATGTAAGAATTTGAAAAAGAAAGGGAGATATTAAAGCATTACAAATTCCTTTCTTTTTAGTTGATTGGTCAGAACCAGTAACTAAAAGTAGCTTAAATGACTTAACTGCAAAAGGGAAACATAAATTAATAGGGTTTCTGTATTTCTTCCTTTTTATGAAATTAAAGATAATTTCTGTTGTACTCGTTCACCATTTCTAGTTATTCTGCACTACCAGTAACTAAGCCAGAAGTGCTTGGAGCTTTTACTAATACAGAGATGATGGCTTTCTGTTTGTGCATGTGTTACTTGGGTCTGGTTTAGTGATAACTGAAATATCCTATGAATGGCTAGTATTTTTGGTGTCTACTACTTTGCTTAAGTGTAGTGGAGGAAAAAAAAAATCTTTACTCTCATAGGTTGTTTCTGGGGTCTGCAGATTAAACTGACAAACACTAGGTTAACAGGAGAAAAGATTTACTACTCATATATCAGGAAGCTTCATAGGAAACAAGTGGAAACCCAAAGAAGCAGTTAAGATTGATAGTTTGTATGCCATTTTTTCTTTTTTGCTGAGCTATAATTGAATATTAGTTTCAGGTGTACAGCATAACGATTTGATACATGTATATATTGCAAAGTGATCACCACAATAAGTCTAGTTAACATGCATCATATCATAATAGTTTTTTTTTTTAAGGAAAGGTTTTTTTTTGTTTGTTTGTTTTTTTAATTTATTTAGTTTTGAGAGAGAGAGAGAGCATGAGCAGGGGAGGAGCAGAGAGAGAGGGAGACCCAAAACTCAAAGCGGGCTCCAGGGCCTGCACTGTCAGCACAGAGCCCGGAGAGAGGCTCAAACTCAGGAACTGTGAGATCATGACCTGAACCGAAGTCAGACGCTTAACTGACTGAGCCACCCAGGCGCCCCAACAGACTTTTTTTTTCTTGTGATGAGAATTTTTAAGATTTACTCTCTTAGCAACTTTCAAATACAGTATTATTAACTATAGTCACCATGATGTACATTATATCCCTGTGATTTCTTTTATAGCTGGAAGTTTGTACCTTTTGACTACCTTCATCCATCTCCCACCCCCTGCTAGCAACTACCAATTGGTTCTCTGTATCTGTGAGGTTTTTTTTAGATTCCATATGTAAGTGAGATTATACAGTATGTGTCTTTCTCTGTCTGACTTATTTCACTTAGCATAGTGCCCTTGAGGTCCATTCATGTTGTCACAAATGGCAAGATTTCCTTTTTTTAATGGCCAAATAATATTCCTGTGTGTGTGTGTGTGTGTGTGTGTGTGTGTGTGTGTGTACACACACAAATGTGGTATATATATCACATTTTATCCCTTCATCCTTAGGTTATTTTCATATCTTGGTTATTGTCAATAATTCTGCATTGAACATGAGAATGCAGATACCTTTTTGAGTTAGTGTTCCTGTTTTCTTCACAGAAGTGAAATTGCTGGATCATACAATAATTCCATTTTTAACTTTTTAAGGAACCTCCACATTGTTTCCATAATGGCTGCACCAATTTACATTCCCACCAATAGTGCACAAGGACTCCCTTTTCTCCACATCATCTCTAACACTTGTTATTTCTAGTCGTTTTGAGAACAGCCATTCTAACAGGTGTTAGATAATAACTCATTGTGGTCTTGATTTGCATTTCCCTGATAATAATGTTGAACACCTTTTAATGTACCTATTGGCCATCTGTATGTCTTAGGAAAATATCTATTCAGATCCCCTACCCATTTAATCAGATTATTTTTTGTTATTGAGTTACGTTAGTTCTTTATATATTTTGGATATTAACCCTCTGTCAGATATATGATTTGCAATATTTTCTCTCATTTGATAGGTTGCTCTTTCATTTTGTTGATGCTTTCCTTTGCTGTACATAAGCTTTTTAGTTTGCTATAGTCCCACCTTTTGCTTTTGTAGCCTTTGCTTTTGGTGTCAAATTAAAAAAAAAAAATTACCACCAAGACCAGTGTGAAGGATTTTACCACCTGTGTTTTCTTCTAGGAAGTTTAAAGTTTCAGGTCTTAGACTCAAATCTGTAATCCATTTTGACTTGATTTTTGTGTATGGTGTAAGATAGTGGTCCGGTTTTATTTTTTGGCATGTGGCTGTCCAATTTTCCCAGCACTGTCCTGAAGAGACTGTTCTTTACCCATTGTATATTCATGGCTCCTTTCTTTTAAATTAATTGACATATATATGTGGGTTTATTTTGGGTCTCTCTATTCCTTTCTGTTGATCTGTGTGTCTGTTTTTATGCCAATACCATACTGTTTTGATTACTTTAGTTTTGTAATATTGTTAAAAATCAGGAAGTGTAATGCTTCCTTTTCTTAAGATTGCTTTGCCTATTTGAGGTCTTTTGTGGTTCTGTACAAATTTTAGGGTTGTTTGTTCTATGAAAAATGCCGTTGGAATTTTGTTAGGAATTACACTGAATCTGTAGATTGCTTTGGTTTGTATGGACGTTTTAACAGTAGTAAGTCTTCTAATCCATGATCGTGGAAATCTTTACATTTATCTGTGTGTTCAGTTTCTTTCATCAGTGCCCTATAGTTTTCAATATACAGAGCTTTCATCTCTGTGGTTAAATCTATTCTTAAGTAATTAATTCTTTTTGATGTAGTTGTAAATGGTATTTCCCTAATTTTCTGATAGCTTGTTGTTAGTACATAGAAATGCAACTGATTTTTGTGTTCTGATTTTGTATCTTGCAACTTTACTGAATTTGTTTATTATAACAGTTTTTTTTTGTGGAGAGTTTAGGGTTTTCTATATATAATACATTGTCATCTGCAAATAGAGACCGTTTTACTTCTTTTCTGATTTGGATACCTTTATTTCTTTTTCTTGGCTAATTGCTCTGGCTAGGACTTCTAATACTGTGCTGAATAAAAGTGGTAAGAGTGGACATCTTTTTTTTTTTTTTAATTATATATAATGACCCATTTCTAATTAAAAAAAAGCAAAATATAAAAGAATAGTTGGGCATCTTATTTCTGATCTGAGAGGAAGAGCTTTCAGCTTTTCATTGAGTGTGATATTAGCTATGGGCTTATATAAGGTATTTATTATATTGAGTTTTGTTCTCTCTATACCCACTTTATTGCGAGAATTTATCATGAATAGATGTTGAATTCTGTGAGATGTTTTTCTACGTCTATTGAGATGATTGTACGATTTTTATCCTTCATTTTGTTAATGTGGTGTATCACATTAATTTCTGCATATTGAACCATCCTTGCATCCCTAGAATAAATCACATTTTATCATGGTGTATGATCCTTTTCATGTCTTGTTGAATTAGGTTTGCTAATACTTTGTTGAGGATTTTTGTGGCTATTTTCATCAGAGATATTGGGCTGTAATTTTCTTTTCAGTATCCTTGTCTAGTTGGAGTATCAAGGTAATGGTGGCCTTGAAAAATGAGTTTAGATGTCTTCCCTGTTGTTTTTTAAAAATGTTATTTATTTATTTATTTATTTATTTATTTATTTATTCATCCATTCATTCATTCATTTATTCATTTATTCGTTTATTTATTTTAATTTTGTTAAATATTTATTTTTGAGAGAGGGCACACGTGGTGGAGGGGCAGAAAGAGGGAGACAGAGGTTCCGAAGTGGCTTCCACGCTAACAGCAGCGTGCCTGATGTGGGACTGTTAAACTCACAAACTGCTAGATCATGAGCTGAGCTGAAGTTGCATGCTTAATGGACTGAGCCACCCAGGCACCCAATTCCCTCTTCTGTTTTTTGGAAGAGTTTCAGGAGTGGTATTTTTCTTTAAATGTTTGGTAGAATTCACCAGTGGAGTTATCAGGTACTGGACTTTTGTTGGGGGGCTTTTGATTACTGACTCAGTCTCCTTACTGAGTAATCAATCTGTTCAGATATTGTATTTCTTCATGATTCAGTGATGACAAGTTATATATTTCTAGAAATTTATCCATATTTCTAGGTTGCCTAATTTTGGGGGCAATTTTTTGTTCATAGTAGTCTCCCGTGATCCTTTGTATTTCTGTGGTATCAGTTGTAACATTTCCTCTTTCATTTCTGATTTTATTTGAACTCTTTTAGCTCTAAGACTAGCTAAAGGTTTGTCCATTTTATCTTTAAAAAAAACAAACAGTGAGAATTTGTATATCATTTTAAGAAAGAGTGATAAATTGTGGAGAAGTGATTAAACAAAGTAAAAGAGGTTTAGGCTTGTGGGGGCAGTAAACTATGGGTAGAAAATGTAGGAGAAACTAACAGAAGATAAGGGTTACTTCAGTAAAGTTTGTTTTATGCGGATGCAAGTTGGTTGTCACCTGTGATAAGAATCATCTCCACTGAGTAAGACTCTCCTCTTCCTGGTATGGGAGAGGGAGACATCTTTATAAATGGAAATATATGCCCTGCTTTTTAGGCAGAAAGGGGGAGGGCACAGAGTTCCTCCTGTGTTTGCTATTTCTTAATTGCCATTAGCTCAAAGTAATTCTTATGCCAAAGTGGCATATTTTGGCCTGGGCATATTATCATCCCCTTCGCTGAACATGTTTTGTTCCTTAACAAACACAGCTTTCTGAATAGGTTGTAGGATCAGAACTTCAGCCTCTTCTTTATTCTATCCGCTCCCCCCACCCCGCCCTGTTTTTTGGTTTCAGGGTACAGTTCAGTTATACATATACCCTTTTAGTGCCTGAACAATGGAGGTAATGAAAAAAGTGCCATTTTGAAACAAAGGTCTGAATAGATCAGCAGTTCTCAAATGTTTTGAGAAAACCAAACATTACCAAAAACCCTACATACTTATTGTTTATGTGAGTTATATCTGTTGTTACTATATTAGAAATTAAAACTGAGAAAATTTTAAAATGTTTTATATATAAATAACATAATAAAACTGTTACATGTAACATAAATGGCATATTTTTAATAAAAAATAATTTCCAAAACAAATTAGTTAGAAAAGTGGTATTGGTTTGCACTTTTTAAAATAATTTTATTTTATTTTATTATTTTAATGTTTATTTTGAGAGAAGGAGAGCAAGCGAGTCCAGTGAACATGAGCAGGGGAGGAGCAGAGAGAGGAGAGAATCCTAAGCAGGTTCCATGCTGTCAACACAGAGCCCAGCCTGGGACTTGATCTCACAAACCGTGAGATCATGACCTGAGCCAAAATCAAGAGTCAGATGCTTAACTAAGCCACCCTGGTGCCCCAGTTTACATTTTTTCAAATCTCTTAATCTCTGGTTTAATAAAAGGCAGATGGATTCTCATAGCTTCTTTCAATCTGTTGTGATGTTTTGGTTGAAGTCTGTGAAGAAAAATCTTGCCTCATACAGATACATAGTTGCAAACAGGAGGACTGTTTTACTGTCTATTAATATTAATATTTAAATTCTTCCTTGATACTACACCAAAACTTTCTAAGTTGTAGTTTCTTAAAGGTTATTTGAAATGTGGAATCAGAAACTATATCAAAGAACTTTTCATACTCTGTTGTATTATAATCCATTGGTCTGTCTTACACTTTAATGGATTTCTTACCCATGCCTGATTTTGTAACATAATGAATTGGTCATTGTTGTAGTCCATTTGGGCTGCAGTAACAAAAATACTGTAGACTGTATGTCTTATCAACAACAGACATTTATTCACAGTCTTGAGGCTGAGAAGTCCATGATCAGGGTGCCATCAGATTTGGTATTTGATGAAGGCACACTTCCAGGCTGTGTTCTCACTGTATCCTCACTTGGTGAAAGGGACAAGGGAGCTCTCTGAGTTCTCTTTTATAAGGGCACTAATCTCATTCATGGAGACCCTACCCTCATGGCCTAACCACTTCTTAGAGACCCTGCCTCCAAATAACATCACTGTGGGAGTTAGGATTTAACATACGAATTCTCTGGGGATACAAACATTGTCTTTAGCATTCTTTTTTTTTTTTTAAGTTATTTATTTTGAGAGAGAGAGAGCACATGCACCAGTCTGAGTGGGGAAGGATCAGAGAGAGGGGGAGAAAGAATCCCAAGCAGGCTCTGCACTAATGGTGCAGATCACGTGGGGCGTGATCTCATGAACCACAAGATCATTACCTGAGCTGAAATCAAGAGTCAGAAGTGTAATTGATGAGCCACCCAGGGCATTGACTTTAAAACAAACAAACAAACAAACAAACAAACTCCAGGTGTGTGATAGTGAAGAATAGAGTGCTTATACTGATGAAATAGTTGTTTGATGCCACTGCTTTGAATTCATTTTTATCCAAGGTGCTTTTACACTATCTCTGAACCATGACACGTTGAAAAAGAAAATATTAATATGAAAATAATTTTGACCTTGTATATTCCCTAAAAAGTCCCAGGGACTCTCAAGGGTTTGTGGAATACTTTGAAAACTGCTACACCAAATCAAGAGAAGAATGCTTTCTTTATCTGTGTCATGACTGTTTTAGTGAAAAATCACCCTGGGAATTTTTTTTTTTTTTGGTACTATGTAGGAAGATGAAAAGATTCTGGTTGTGAATTAAAAGATTTTTTCTAATATATACAAATGTAAAATTTATTATTTTAGCCATTTTTAAAGTGTGCAATTCAGTGGCATTAAGTACATTTACAATGTTGCACCATTATTACCACTATCCATTTCCAGAACTTTTCATTATCCCTAGCAGAAACTCTGTATGGATTAATAATTACCCATTTTCCCTACCTTGCAGCTCCTGGTAACCTCTGTTCTACTTTCTGTCTTTATAAATTTTATCTGTTTTAGGTCCCTCATATAAGCTGAATCATAAAATATTTGTTCTTTTTTTTGGTCTTGCTTATTAGGATAATGTTTTCAAGATACATTCATGTTGTAATCTATCAGAATTTCATTCTTTTTTTAAGATATATATATTTTTTATATGTATATACCACATTTTATTTGTTCTTCTGATGTAAATGGGGTTGTTTCCAGTTTTTGGTGATTATGAATAATGCTGCTATGGATATTGGTATCTTGGGTATCTGTTTGAGTCTCTGCTTTTAATTCTTTGGGGCATATATTTAGAGGTGGACTTGCTGGATCATATTGTAATTTGATGTTTAACTTTTTGAGGAACCATCAAACTGTTTTCACAGCATCTGCACCATTTTTACATTCCCACCAGCAATGCACCAGGGTTACAGTTTCTCCAGATCCTTACCAGTACTTGTTATTTTCCATTATTTTGATAATAGCCACCATTCTTCTGGTGTGAACTGATAACTCAGTGTGGTTTTGATTTACATTTCCCCTAATGACTATTGATGTGGAGCATTTCTTCATGTGCTTCTATGCCCTTTGTATGTTGTGTTTTGGAAAATTCTATTCAAGTCCTTTGCCCATTTTTTGATTCAGTTGCTTACTTTTCTTCTTGATTTGTTCTCTATATATTCTGGATATTAAGCCCTTATCAGATTTATGATTTGCAAATACAGTGGACCTTTTGAAGAACTCAAGTTTCAAGTGTGTGGGTCCATCCAGTACAGGATTGTAAATTTGTTACTCCTTCCTTATACTTTTCTTAATAACATTTTCTTTAGCTTACTTTATTGTAAGAATGCAGTATACAGTACATATAATATACAAAATATGTATTAATCAACTGTTTATATTATCAGGCTTTCAGTCAACAGTAGGCTGTTAGTAGTTAAGCTTTTGGCTTAACACAGATTTCCAACTGCATGAGGGTTGATATTTTATTCTTTTGGGTGCTGTTATAAATGGAGTTGCTTTCTTAATTTCCTTTACAATTGTTCATTGCTGAATTCATTGCTATTTATAGAAACATGAATTTTTGTGTGTTGATCTTGGAGCCCTATAATATTTTTTGAATTTTTGGATGTTTAGGATTGTGTCATCTGCAAATAGAAATAGTTTTGCTTTTTCCTTCCTAATTGGGATGTCTTTTACTTCTTTTTCTTGCCTAATTACTTTGGCTAGAACTTCCAGTCCCATTCCATTTTGCATCATTTGCTCAGGTTTCAAAGTCCTGCAAAAAAAGATCCAGGGATGCCTGCGTGGCTCAGTTGGTTAAATGTTTGACTTTGGCTCAGGTCATGATCTCATGGTTTGTGAGTTTGAGCCCTGTGTCAGGCAGGCTCTGTGCTGACATCTTGGAGCCTGGAGCCTGCTTCAGATTCTCTGTCTCCCTCCCTCTCTGCCCCTCCCCCACTCACACTCTGTCTCTCTCAGAAATAAACAAACATTTAAAAAAAGAAAGAAAAGATCTAGTTTGCTTTATTCAGATTATGTGCCTCTCCCTTAGCCCCTTAGCCTAGGGGAGAGGTGGAGACCTTGATTTACCAAGATGTGTACATAGGGAAGAGTTGTTCTACTAGATGAAATTGTGGTACTGTTACCAAAGAAGGGGACATGGATGCTCAGTAGCCAGAAAACAAACAGCTGTTGACTCCAAGGCCCTATTTGGTCCTAATTGGTTATGGCAAATCTATGGCCAGAACCCAGGTTTCTTGATTCATAGGCCATATTTTTGTCCAGTGTTCCAGCATTCTTTGTTACATTAAAAAAAATTTTTTTTAAATGTTTATTTATTTTTGAGACAGAGAGAGACAGAGCATGAACGGGGGAAAGTCAGAGAGAGGGAGACACAGAATCCTAAGCAGGCTCCAGGCTCTGAGCCGTCAGCACAGAGCCCGACACAGGGCTCGAACTCATGCGAGATCATGACCTGAGCCGAAGTCAGACACTCAACCGACTGAGCCACCCAGGCGCCCCTCTTTGTTACATTTTAACCACAAATTAATTTTCTTAGAATAGTTCAATAGGTTTGAATTTTCATGGTTAACAGTTTACACAATTTAATGAGACAGTTTTAAAACAGCATTTTCTATTACATAGAAAAACTTAATGGGTAATGTTGAATTCTTTCAAAGGCCCCTAAATTAATCTAAAAGTTTATGTTGAATATGTGTATATAGCCTTTTATGTTAAGTTTTTACTCTCCATCCAGTAAGAATTGCTCATGACATTCTTGCAGTATCAAAACTTTGTTTTGGTACTCATGTTTAAACATTTTCCTAATTGTTTTATTTGTTCAAGATGTTGACTTATGAAGAAATGACCACTTTCATTCAAAGTCCTCTCCTAAAGCATGTTGTAAATTATTGGCTTAGAAAAGCATCATTCATTTCTGTATGAATAAGAAGTGGTCTTCAAAATGGTTAAAGTGATAGAATCCGGAGCAAAGCAAGACTGCTTGGATTAATTTCCCAGCTCTAATCCTTACTAGTTGGGCAAGGGCTAGTTACTTAATTTCTTTGTGCCTCAATTTTCCATTTGTAACATGGTATAAATTAATAGTATAAAGCATTTAGAACAATGTCTGACATAGTGAGTGAACATTTAGTAAATGGTAGTACAATGTCCCCAATGAAGAGGAATATTGGTCCAAATATTTTTATTAAGCCCTATAGAGTGGATTTTTCAACGTTTATTTATTTTTGGGACAGAGAGAGACAGAGCATGAACGGGGGAGGGGCAGAGAGAGAGGGAGACACAGCATCGGAAACAGGCTCCAGGCTCTGAGCCATCAGCCCAGAGCCCGACGCGGGGCTCGAACTCACGGACCGCGAGATCGTGACCTGGCTGAAGTCGGACGCTCAACCGACTGCGCCACCCAGGCGCCCCTAGAGTGGATTTTTAGTCATTGTTTGATTTGATAAACTTAGGGTGAATTAGTATATCAGGAAATTGCATTACTAACTACAAGATTCTTGTGGAGATTCAGCTCTATATTAGGTACAGAGGTTATAGTGATGACCAGTATACACTGCTATCTAGGAGCTTGCAGGCTAGTAGGGACCACAAAAAAGAAATTATTTTTATAGAGACTGAGAAGTACCATGGGTAAGTAGGAAATACTTATGGTATCAAATAGAGGGGCACTTTAGCCTTATAGTGGAAGGGGATATCTGAGAAGATTCCCTAAAGAGATACTGAGAATGAATTCACATAGAAATTAGCCAGTGGCTAGACTGGATGGCTGGAGATAAGATTTGGAGGTCTACAGCATGAAATCACCCCAGGAAAGTATACAGAGCATAGTGTTGCAAACTTGCATGTCTATAAGTAACAATGAGGGGAACAGGCTGAATATTTTTTAAAAATGCTACACCAGCAAAATGAAAATGACAACTGATTCTTGGCCTTAGGTATTTGGGAGTCTCTAGGGAATGTTTCTTTGTGGTAATGGGCTCAGGATTTCCAGACCTGTTTTTTGAGAGAAGTTATGAATGAAAATTTTTACGTGGAATTCCCTAATTTTTAAGTGTTGGCAAATCAAAACATTCTGAGAGTGGAGTTGGTGGGGGAGAAAATGCTTTGTAAGGTATATAGTTCTGACCATTAAAATCAGCCTTGTGGACTGCCAGTCTGTGATGTCTTCGCTGTAGAGTGGTGGGTAAGGAGGCAACCAAAGATAAATCCCTGATGATACCTCAGTTGGCCTGGGAAAAGTTGCTTATGACAGGTTTAGAAGGAATTTCCAGAGAAGTGGAAAAAGTATAGGGGAGTAGAGGGTCTCATATGCTGAGTAAAGATAGTGTTTCGAAAAGGAGGGAATTATTAGCAGCATCAAATTCTGCAGGTGAGGACTGAAAAATGTCTACTAAATTTAGCAAAAAGGGTCACTGACCCTTGGCAAGAGTGTTGTTAGTGGAGTTGTGAGATTGGGAGGCAGGACTGCAATAGATTCATGAGAGAATTTAAGTAGAGAGAGAGAGAGTGTATACAGCTTTTTGAAAAAACTTGGGTATGAAGGAGATAAGAGAACAGAAGTTATAGAACATGGGTTCTTAACAGGGCACCTGGGTGGCTCAGTAGACTCCAGCTCAGTTCACGATCTCATGGTTCATGGGTTCATGCCCCACATTGGGCTCTGTGCTGACAGTGCAGAGCCTGGAGCCTGCTTTGGATTCTGTGTCTCCCTCTTTCTCTCCCCCTCCCCTACTCACACTGTCTCTATTTCTCTCTCTCAAAACTAAGTAACATTTAAAAAAATTTTAAAGAATGTGGGTTCTTAACCAGGTATTTATGGATACCCCACCCTCAGTATTACATGCAAATTTTGTGTGTATGTACATTTTTTTGGAGAGAAGGAATAAAGCTTTTATCGGTTCTTCAAAAGAGTTTATTTTTTTTAATTTTTGAATGTTTTTAATGTTTATTTAATTAGAGAGAGAGAGAGAAGTGGGGGAGAGGCAGAGAGAGAGGGAGAGAGAGAGATTCCCAAGCAGACTCTGCACTGTCTCTGCAGAGCACGACATGGGTCTTGAACTCATGAACTGTGAGATCATGACCTGAGCCGAAATCAAGAGTTGGATATGGAACCGACTGAGCCACCCAGGTGCCCTTGTTCTTCAAAAGAGTTTATAACCCAAAAGCACAACTCTGTCAGGGGACATGTAATTGAATGGATTGGGCATACTTATAAACTGGTAGGAAAAGGAGCCAGTAAAGCAGGAGAGCGAAAGAGTAGGAATAGGTTGGTGGAGGGCTGAAGTTTCTCTGGTGGTAAAAGGAGATGAGATCCAGAGCATTTGATAGAGGGACTAATTTAGATAGGAAAGAAAAAAACGGGTGTAGATGCATACCATTTATATGTGAATGACAGGAAGCCGAAGTAGCTCTCTGCACACAATTTTTATTTTCTCTATTATATAGGGGGTGTAATGGGGTTTGATTAAAAAAAAAAAGTGAGGAGAGGTGGAATATCATGTTTGAGAAAGGTGGAGAAGGTTTGAAATACCAGTAGTAAAGAATGGGAGAGAGGGAAATCTAGAGAAAGATATTTGGATCATGTGGAGGGTCTATTTGTGATTGAAGGTCATTACTAGTGAAACCAAACTGAAAATGGTATAGCTTTTTTTCACCCCCTCTAACCACCGAAGGAAAGAGCAGAAACATGAAAATGGATTGAGCTGTTGGTGGTGTCTTGCCAGGCAGGTGCTGTTGGGAGGATAAGAAGGACAAAAGAAATGAGGGTATTAGTTGAGAGAGAGAGAGAGAGAGAGAGAGAGAGAGAGAAGACCAGTATAGTATAGAAAGTAATGAGTTTGAGGAATTGGAGGTCTCCTAGAGAGAACAGGGGAGTATTGGAGTGAGAAAGCTGTAGAGATAGAGGCCAGAGTATATTTGTGGGATTAGGAACAGGGTTCTTCTCCCAGATAGCCAAAGCAATGTTGAAAAAGAAAAGCAAAGCTGGAGGCATCATAATTCAGGACTTTAAGTTACATTATAAAGCTTCAAGTTACATTACATTACATTACATTACATTACATTACATTACATTACATTACAAAGTTGATTACACAGTAATCAAAACAGTATGGAACTGGCACAAAAATAGACACATAGATCAATGGAATAGAATAGAAAGCCCACAAATAAATCCACAACTATATGGTCAATTAATCTTCAACAAATTGAAAAGAATATCCAATGGGAAAAGGACAGTCTCTTCAACAAGTGCTGTTGGGAAAACTGGACACGAACATGCAAAAGAAAGAAAGAAGACCACTTTTTTTAATTTAAATTTTATTTTATTTTTAAGTAAACTCTGCACTCAGTGGGGCTTAAACTCACAACGCTGAGATCAAGAGTTGCAGGCTCTACCAACTGAGCCAGCCAGGCACCCGCCCCCCCGCCCCCCCCAACCACTTCTTCCACCATATACAAAATTAAGTACAAAATGGATTAAAATATGAGACTTCAAACCATGTAAATCCTAGAGAACACAGGCAGTAACCTCTTTGACATTGGCCGCCGTACCAGTGTTTTTCTAGACATGTTTCTTGAGGCAAGGAAATAAGAGCAAAAATAAACTGTTGGGACTACATCAAAATAAAAAGCTTCTGTACAACAAAGGAAACAATCAACAAGACTAAAAAGCAGCTATGGAATGGGAGAAGACATTTGTAAATGACGTATCTGATAAAGGGTTAGTATCCAGAATATATAAAGAACTTACAAAACTCAACACCAGAAAAACAAATAATCCAATTAAAAAATGGGCAGAAGACATGAGCAGACATTTCTCCAAAGAAGACATCTGGATGGCCAATAGACACATGAAAGGTGTTCATCATCACTAACCATCAGGGAAATGCAAATCAAAACTACAATGAGATATGACCTCACCCTTGTCAGAATGGTTAAACTTAACAACACAAGAAACAACAGGTGTTGGCATGAATGTGGAAAAAAAGGAACACTTGTACATTGTTGGTGGGAATTAGTGCAGCCACTCTGGAAAATAGTATGGAGGTTCTTCATAAAGTTAAAAATAGAACTACCCTACAACAATTTAGCACACTACTAGGTATTTACCCAAAGAATACAAAAACACTAATTCAAAGGGATACATGCACCCTGATGTTTATAGTAGCATTATCTATAATAGCCAAGTTATGGAATCAGCCCAGGTGTCCATTGAGTGATAAATGGGTAAAGAAGATGTGGTATATGTATGTGTGTGCATGTATGTATGTATGTATATATAATAGAATATTATTCAGCCATAAAAAAGAATGGAATCTTATCATTTGCAATGACATGGATGGAGCTAGAGAGTATAATGCTAACCTAATTAATTCAGAGAAAGAAAAAATACCGTATGATTTCACTCATATGGAATTTAAAAAATGAGCAAAGGGAAAAAGACAAAGGTATAGATTCTTAATTATAGAGAACAAACCAATGGATAACAGGGGAGGTGGGGGGGGATGGGTTAAATAGGTGATGGTGATTAAGAAGCACACTTGTGATAAGCACCAAGTGATGTATGGAATTATTGAATCACTGTATTGTTCATCTGAAACTAATATAACACTGTATGCTAACTAACTGGAATTAAAATAAAAATTAAAAAAAGGAACAGGGTTCTTTTTTTTAAATCAGAATTGCCAGCTGTGTTTAAAAAACTTCAGGACTCATTCTGGATCAACTAAATCAGAATTTCTAGGGAGTTGGAATGAGACACCTTCATTTAAAATGTGTCACAAGTTGGGGCACCTGGGTGGCTTAGTCAGTTAAGCCTCCGACTCTTGATTTTTGACTGAGGTCACGATCTCATGGTTTGTGAGATTGAGCCCCATGTCACAGAGCCTGCTTGGGATTCTCTCTCTCCCTCTCTCTGCCCAGCTCTTGCATGTGTGCACTCTCTCTCTCAAAATAAATAAATAAATAAACTTAAAAAGAAAAAGTTTCACATGTGATTTAAAGAAAGTTTTTAAAAATTACATATAATAAAATTTGCTCTTTTTGGTGTATAGTTCTAGGAGTTTGACAAATGCACAGTGATACCCTTTATTAGGATAGAGTAGACAGGAGGAATAGTTTTGGTGAGGAAGATATATTTATTTTTAAACACCATCTAATTTCTTATTACACTAAAGCTGCAGCCATGGAGTTAAGATTATTATACTGAATTAATATTTTCTCTTAAGTTTAGATCAGGACTGGACACTTTTTTTTTTTGGTAAAGAACCAGATAGTGAAAATTTTAGGCTTTGTAGCTCATATGGTCTCTGTTGCATATTCTTTGTGTGTGTTTCCAGTGATTAAAACATATAAAAACCATTCTTTGCACTGTAAAGAAACTGTTAGAGGGCCATAGTTTGCTGACCCCTGGTAGATAATAAATACAACAATAAACTCTGACCTGTAGCGTTTGCTGATTTCTGAAATGTAAATACTCCCACTGTGGCTGGTTTTAAGCTACCCATGTGTTACACTGAACGCAGAGTTTGAAAAAGATGTGCATGAAGTATTTCTACTATATAATACAACAGTTATAGATAGGTAGTAAAACATAGTAATAAAATATTAATGAAATAATGAATTTTGAGTGCTTATTACCTTTCTTTTTTAAAAAAGTAATTTCTATGCTAAATGTAGGGCTTGAACTCACAGCCCTAAGATCAAGAGTTGGATGTTCTACCAACTGAGCCAGTCAGGTGCTCCGCCCTTTTTTTTTTTTTTTTTTTTTTTTAAGTAGGCCCCCAGCCCAGCACAGAGCCCAACATGGGGCTTGAACTCAGGACTCTGAGATCAAGATTTCAGCTGAGATCAAGAGTTGGACACTTAAGCAACTGAGCCACTCAGGTGCTCCCCCCTTTATTTTTAATATAACTTCATTGTGCATTCATAGGATTTAATTCTTAATAATGATTGTGTATAACTGTGGCTTGCAAAATTCTTGGAACTGTAACAATCAGCTCTTGCTAGCCTATATGAGTTGACTTAAACATATCATTGAAGCTAGAGCTTAAGTGAGATCATTTACCAAATCAGTTTTAAGTGCCAGAATCAGATAAACTCTTAAGTTTCTTTTTTTTTTTTTAATTTTTTTTTTAACGTTTTATTTATTTTTGAGACAGGGAGAGACAGAGCATGAACAGGGGAGAGTCAGACAGAGAGAGACACAGAATCTGAAACAGGCTCCAGGCTCTGAGCTGTCAGCACAGAGCCCGACGCGGGGCTCGAACTCACAGACCGAGAGATCATGACCTGAGCCGACGTCCGCCGCTCAACTGACTGAGCCACCCAGGCGCCCCGCTCTTAAGTTTCTTTTAATTTGATTTTCATTTTCATCAAAGCAATATAAGTTCATAATTTAAAAAGTCAAAAGGTACTTCAAGGTTTATAGTGGGACCCCTCCCACCAAAATCCCAGCAGTTCCCTGATCTACCCTCTCTATCCTCCATTTCTAGTCTACAGAGCCAACATTTAACTCTTAGCTTTTTCTTCTAGTTTTATCTCCCTATTTTTCATAATGTGCTTATACTTCTATTTTAATTTTTTTCACTTTTATTACTGATTCCTTCTTAGATGGGGATTTAGGTCTCTTATGTCATACATGCTATTCTCCTTTACTCATTTTTCCAATGTATTTATATGACAATTATAATTGCTTCTTAATTTATCTTTTTTTTTTAATTTTTTTTAACGTTTATTTATTTTTGAGACAGAGAGAGACAGAGCATGAACGGGGAAGGGGCAGAGAGAGAGGGAGACACAGAATCGGAAGCAGGCTCCAGGCTCTGAGCCATCAGCCCAGAGCCCGACGCGGGGCTCGAACTCACGGACCGCGAGATCGTGACCTGAGCTGAAGTCGGACGCTTAACCGACTGAGCCACCCAGGCGCCCCTTAATTTATCTTTTTAAGATTTTATTTTATTATTATATTTTTTAAGTAGGTGTCATGCCTGTACACACAACCCTGGGATCAAGACCTTAGCTAAGATCCAGACTTGGACACTCAACTGACTGAGCCACCCAGGGGGCCCTAAGATTTTATTTTATTTTTTAATTTTTATTTATTTTTGTGTGTTTATTTTTGAGAAAGAGAGAGAGAGAGTGAGCGGGGAGAGGGTCAGAGAGAGAGGGAGACATAGAATCCAAAGCAAGCTCCAGCCTCCAGGTTGTCAGCACAGAGCCTGACATGAGTCTGGAACTTGTGAACCGCAACTTCATGACCTGAGCCGAAGTCTGATGTTTAACCAACTGAGCCACCTAGGATCCCCCCTAAAAATTATTTTTAAGTTTATTTATTTTGAGAAAGAGTGAGCAGGGAGGGCAGGGAGTGGCAGAGAGAAGAGGGAGAGAGAGAGAAGCCCAAGCAGGCTCTACACTGTCAGCCCTGAGCTGTCAGCACAGAGCCCACCATGGGGCTTGAACTCCCAAACTGAGATCATGACGTGAGCTGAAGTCAGACACTAACTGACTGAGCTACCCAGGCACCCCTGAGATTTTTTTTTAAATTAATATTTTAATGTTTATTTACTTTGGAGAGAGAGAGAGAGTGTGAGCAGGCGAGGGGCAGAGAGAGGGAGACACAGAATATGAAGCAGGCTCCAGGCTCTGAGCTGTCAGCACAGAGCCTGACACAGGGCTCGAATTCATGAGCCATGAGATCATGACCTGAGCTGAAGTCAGACACTTAACCGTCTGGGCCACCCAGGTGCCCCAGATTTTATTTTTAAGTAATTTCTACACCCAATGTGGGGCTCGGGCTTAAACCTTGAAATTAAGATTTTCATGCTGTACTGACTGAGATAGCCAGGAGCCCCATAAATTGTCTTTAGTATTTATGTGTTATGATCATGTAACCAGTGCTTACAGACAGGCCATTAGTATATTATGATTACATGTTCTTCTTACATAATTTTTTAGAATTAATAATTGCCATAATTTTTATTTATTTATTTTTAAATTTGCAACTGTAAACTCTTTTTCTGCTTTTTTTTTTTTTTTAAGTTTATTTTGAGGGAGAGAGAGAGCATGGGAGGGGCAGAGAGGGAGAGAGAGAATCCCAAGCAGGCTCCACACTGTCAGTGCAGAGCCTGATGTGGAGTTCGAACTCACAAACTGCAAGATCATGACCGGAGCCAAAACCAAGAGTTGGACACTTAGCCATTGAGCCACCCAGGCACCCCAAATTGCCATAATTTTTAAACATTTGTGGGTTTTAAAGTTTATATATTTTGAGAGAGAGAGAGTGGGGGAGGGGTAGAGAGAGGGAAAGACAGAGGCAGTCGCTGCTCTGTCAGTGCAGAGCCCAATGCAGGGCTCAAACTCATGAACTATAAGTTTATGACCTGACCTGAGATCCACATGCTGTGGGCTTTCATTCTGGATATATATGTCCTTAATTTCTGAACATTTTTTTCTTATATTTATTTTAAAAATTTCTGCTTTCTGGAACTTCTGTTAGTTCAATGTTGGGTCTTCTGGGTTTATCCTCTAATTCTTTTTTTTTTTTTAATATTTATTTATTTATTAAATCTTTATTTTTTGAGAGAGAAAAAGAGCACAAGCAGGGGAGGGGCAGAGAGAGAGGGAGACACAGAATCTGAAGTAGGCTCCAGAGCTGTCAACACAGAGCCTGATGCAGGGCTTGAACTCACAAACCATGAGATCATGGCCTAAGCTGAACTCAGACTTTGACTGAGCCACCCAAGTGCCCCTAATATTTATTTATTTTGAGAGAGCACAAGCAGGAGAGGGGCAGAGAGAGGAAGAGAGAATTCCAAGAGGGTTCCATGCTCAGCGCAGAGCCTGATGTGGGGCTCCATCTCACCACCCTGATATCATAACCTGGGCCAAAATCAAGAGATGGACGTTCAGGGCACCTGGGTGACTAAATTAAGTGTCTGACTCTTGGTTTTCGGCTCAGGTCGTGATCTCACAGTCTGTGAGTTTGACCCTGCGTTAGGCTCTGCACTGATGGTGCAGATCTCTCTTGGGATTCTCTCTCTTCCTTTCTCTCTCCTTTCCTGCTCATGCTGTGTCTCTCTCCAAATAAATAGATAAACCTTAAAAAAAGAAAAAATAACATATTAATAAAAATAAGTTGGACTCTCAATGGACTGAGTCACCCAGGTGCCCCATCTACTTTTCATTACTTTCTCTTTTTGTTGCACTTCTTGGGAGATTTCCTCAATGTTATCTGCCAGCTTGTCAACTGAGGTTTTTTTAAAAGCCTCTGTCATTCTTTTAATATATATAAGGGCTGTTGTTCTTTTTTTTTTTTAATTTTTTTCTTTAGTGTTTTTATTTGAGAGACAGAGCATTACCGGGGGAGGGGCAGAGAGAAGGAGACACAATCTGAAGCAGGCTCCAGGCTCCGAGCTGTCAGCACAGGGCCTGACAAACCGTGAGATCATGACCTGAATGGAAGTTGGATACTTAACCGACTGAGCCACCCAAGCGCCCCAGGGCTGTTGTTCTTTAATGTTTATTGTAGATCTTGTGTTTCATAGATGCAGTATTTCCTTTTATATTTCTGAAGATGTTACACTTTTTTGTGTATCTCCTAACTTCCTCACTTCCTTTGTTTTGTTTTGGTCTTTAATTTTGATAGCTTTCTTTAAATGTCTTGTGGGTTTTTTTTTAAATTGTGGTAAGCATACATAACAAAATTTTGTCATTTTAATAATTTTTAAGTGTACAGTTCTTTGGCATTAAGTACATTCACGTTGTTATGCAACCATAACTCCTTCATCTCTAGAACTTCTTCATTTTATGTAGCTGGAATTCTGTACCTATTTTTTCTTTTTTTAAATTTAATTTTTAATTTTTTAAATTTATATCCAAATTAGTTAGCATATAGTGCAACAATGATATCAGGAGTAGATTCCTTAGTGTCCCTTACCCATTTAGCCCGTCCCCCCTCCCACAACCCCTCCAGTAGCCCTCAGTTTGTTCTCCATATTTATGAGTCTCTTCTGTTTTGTTCCCCTCCCTGTTTTTATATTATTTTTGTTTCCCTTCTCTTAGGTTCATGTTTTGTCTCTTGAAGTCCTCATGAGTGAAGTCATATGGTTTTTGTCTTTCTCTGACTAATTTCACTTAGCATAATACCCTCCAGTTCCATCCATGTAGTTGCAAATGGCAAGATTTTATTCTTTTTGATTGCCTACTTGGCAATACTCTGTTGTATATATATATACCACATCTTCTTTATCCATTCATCCATCGATGGACATTTGGGCTCTTTCCATACTTTGGCTATTGTTGACAGTGCTGCTATAAACATGGGGGTGCATGTGTCCCTTCCAAACAGCTGACTTGTATCCCGTGGATAAATGCCTAGTAGTGCAATTGCTGGGTCATAGGGCGGTTCTATTTTCAGTTTTTTGAGGAACCTCCATACTGTTTTCCAGAGTGGCTGTACCAGCTTCCATTGCCACCAACAAAATGCAAAAGAGATCCTCTTTCTCCGCATCCTCACCAACATCTGCTGTTGCCTGAGTTGTTAACGTTAGCCATTCTGACAGGTGTAAGGTGGTATCTCATGGTGGTTTTGATTTGTATCTCCCTGACGATGAGCGATGTTGAGCATTTTTTCATGTGTCGGTTGGCCATCTGGATGTCTTCTTTGGAGAAATGTCTATTCATGTCTTTTGCCCATTTCTTCACTGGATTATTTGTTTTTTGGGTGTTGAGTTTGACAAGTTCTTTATAGATTTTGGATACTAACCCTTTATCTGGTATGTCATTTGCAAATATCTTCTCCCATTCTGTTGGTTGCCTTTTAGTTTTGCTGATTGTTTCCTTCACTGTGCAGAAGCTTTTTATTTTGATGAGGTCCCAGTAGTTCATTTTTGCTTTTGTTTCCCTTGCCTCCAGAGACGTGTTGAGTAAGAAGTTGCTGCGGCCAAGATCAAAGAGGTTTTTGCCTGCTTTCTCCTCGAGGATTTTGATGGCTTCCTGTCTTACCTTTAGGTCTTTCATCCATTTTGAGTTTATTTTTGTATATGGTGTAAGAAAGTGGTCCAGGTTCATTCTTCTGCATGTTGCTGTCCAGTTTTCCCAGCACCATTTGTTGAAGAGACTGTCTTTTTCCATTGGATGTTCTTTCCTGTTTTGTCAAAGATTCGTTGGCCATACGTTTATGAGTCCATTTCTGGGTTCTCTATTCTGTTCCATTGATCTGAGTGTCTGTTCTTGTGCCAGTACCATACTGTTTTGATGGTTACAGCTTTGTAGTATAGCTTAAAGTCTGGGATTGTGATGCCTCCTGCTTTGGTCTTCTTCTTCAAAATTACTTTGGTTATTCAGGGTCTTTTCTGGCTCCACACAAATTTTAGGATTATTTGTTCTAGCTCTGTGAAGAATGCTGGTGTTACTTTGATAGGGATTGCATTGAATATGTAGATTGCTTAGGGTAGTATCGACATTTAACATATTTGTTCTTCCTATCTAGGAGCATGGAATCTTTTTCCATTTTTTTGTGTCTTCTTCAATTTCTTTCATAAGCTTTCTATAGTTTTCAGTGTATAGATTTTTCACCTCTTTGGTTAGGTTTATTCCTAGGTATTTTATGTTTTTTTTTGTGCATCTGTAAATGGGATCGATTCCCTGATTTCTCTTTCTGTCGCTTCATTGTTGGTGTATAGGAATGCAACTGATTTCTGTGTGTTGATTTTATATCCTGCAACTTTGCTGAATTCATGAATCAATTCTAGCAGTTTTTTGGTGGGATCTTTTGGGTTTTCCATATAGAGTATCATGTCATCTGTAAAGAGTGAAAGTTTGTCCTCCTCCTGGCCTTTTTGGATGCCTTTTATTTCTTTGTGTTGTCTGATTGCAGAGGCTAAGACTTCCAATACTATGTTGAATAATAGTGGCGAGAGTGGACATCCCTGTCTTGTTCCTGACCTTAGGGGGAACGCTGTCAGTTTTTCCCCATTGAGGAAGATATTAGTGTTGGGTCGTTATATGTGGCTTTTGTGATCTAAAGGTATGCTCCTTCTGTCCCTACTTTCTTGAGGATTTTTATCAAGAAAGGATGCTGTATATGCTTTCTCTGCATATATTGAGAGGATCATATGGCTCTTGTCCTTTCTTTTATTGATGTGATGAATCACGTTAATTGTTTTGTGGATAGTAAACCAGCCCTGCATCCCAGGTATAAATCCCACTTGGTCGTGGTGAATAATTTTTTTAATGTTATTGTTGGAGCCGGTTGGCTAATATCTTGTCCAGGATTTTTGCATTCATGTTTATCAGGGAAATTGGTCTATAGTTCTCCTTTTTAGTGGGGTCTCTGTCTGGTTTTGGAATCAAGGTAATGCTGGCTTCATAGAAAGAGTCTATTTTTTCTTTTTTTGAGCAGCAGGCAAAATTTTATTAGAGTGTAAGATTAGAAAGAAAGAATAGTAGGAACACTCTCTTTACAGAGAGGGAATACCCAAAAGTGAATGCCCCTGGAATTCTGTACTTATTAAACACTAACTTCCAATTCACCTTCCCCCCAGCCTCTGGCAGCCACCATTCGTTCTGTGTGAATTTGACTACTCTGGCTACCTCAGATAAGAGAAATAACACAATATTTGTCCTTTTGTGACTGGCTTATTTCTCTAAGTTGTTCATGTCTTCATGAAGATGTGGCTTCAACGTTCATCCATGTTGTAGGATGTGTCAATTTCCTTCCTTTATAAAGTGTTTTCTTATTTAAAAGTGACATACTAAAAAACTGATTGGAAGTTCCATGTCAATGGCCAGGTTGTGTTAATTGGAGACCTTTAGTGAAAGTTGATAAGATGAATATCTTTTTCATTGGTAACCCAAATATCCATATTTTTAGATCTTTTATGGGGTCCTTGTCAGTTTCTCCAGAGAAAATCTCTGTGACTTCTCCCTGGAAATAGAAGGCTGGTAGTTCAGGGGCGCCTGGGTGGCGCAGTCGGTTAAGCGTCCGACTTCAGCCAGGTCACGATCTCGCGGTCCGGGAGTTCGAGCCCCGCGTCGGGCTCTGGGCTGACGGCTCAGAGCCTGGAGCCTGTTTCCGATTCTGTGTCTCCCTCTCTCTCTGCCCCTCCCCCGTTCATGCTCTGTCTCTCTCTGTCCCAAAAATAAATAAACGTTGAAAAAAAAAAATTAAAAAAAAAAAAAAAAAGAAGGCTGGTAGTTCAGTGTTCAGAAAACTGAGGTGGGAAATGGGGATAATTCTGTTTTCAATAAAGGACTTACCCCTAGTCTCAGCTGTGCTTGGTGTTCCCTGAGTTGACAGGCAACCTTTGTGTGGGGTGGGGCAGGGGTGGTTGCCCAGTTGCTTGGGGGTTGGGGTGGAGAACTAAGGATCTAACTGCTCTTTCTGTAGACTGTCAGCCAGTCCTTCTGGTTATGGCCCCATCCCTCATTCCTGCCTTCAGGAGATGCATCGTGACTTCAATTTCTGGCCTTCCCAGAGTACAGTGATGTGACTCAGATTGTTTTTTTTATTGGACTTTATTCAGGCTTAAGTTTCAGTTTTTGCACTCTACCAGGTCAAATTTATCTTTTTGCTTTTGTATATTAACTTTTTGTTGCTGTGTCATTTGCTGTTGTTTCCTCTCCTGATCTCTTTGCTATTGTGTGTTTATACCATTAAAAAAAGGGAGAGGAGCAGACCAAGAAACAGACTCTTAACTACAGAGAACGTACTGATGGTTACCAGAGGGGAAGATGGGCAGGGAGATGGGTGAATTAGGTGATGGGGATTAAGGATTGCACTTGGTGGTTTGTTTTTTTTTTAATGTTTATTTATTTTTGAGACAGAGAGAGACAGAGCATGAACGGGGGAGGGTCAGAGAGAGGGAGACACAGAATCTGAAACAGGCTCCAGGCTCTGAGCTGTCAGCACAGAGCCCAACGCGGGGCTCGAACTCACGGACCACGAAATCATGACCTGAGCCGAAGTCGGACGCTTAAGCGACTAAGCCACCCAGGCGCCCCAAGGATTGCACTTGTAATGAGCGCTGGGTGATGTATGGAAGTGTTGAATAACTATATTGTACACCTGACACTAATATTACACTGTATGTTAACTAACTGGAATTTAAATAAATATATATATTTTTTATTGCCAATTTGGATGATTTTAGATGTAGTGAAGAATCACATGTATTTAATCAACTGTATATTACCTGCTATAATCTACTTGCCTAATTTTTTTTTTTCCTTACCCCATAGAAGCTTTCCAAGAGACATCTGTAAGCTTCTTGCTACAGTTTGGACCAGCAGCATTGGTATCACCTGGAAGCATGTTAGAATTGCAGAATTCCAGGCACCAATCCATACCTAGAAAACCATATTTTACATTTTTACGAGATCCGTAGGTGATTTATAATTTAATGAAGTGTGAGAAGCACTGTCTTCTGTTGCATAGTCAGAAATTTAGGAAGGACCTTGTAGTTATAAATACTGTTTTGGGGTCAGAGTATAGGTATTATTTGAAGCTATGGGAGTAGATGAGAGTATGAACCATGGATCAAGGAAATACCAGTTTTAAGGTGTGGATGAAGGAAGAAAATTGAGAGCTAAGGAAGAAAGAAGCCCAGAGTACATGAGGTGTGGGAAAATGAGCAACCTTCCAAGAACAAGGGCTTCAAGATTAGTAGTGTTCTTTAGGGAGAGCCAGATTTCAGAGAAGGCTAGGAATTAGGGAAAAAACACATTCTGGGAACATACTGAAATTATAAAATAGTTTACTTACAATGTAGGGAGAATGTTCAGGGAAGAAGCTCTAGAGGTTATAATGGAATGATGAGGAATGAGAAGATGGTTTAGTTAGTGGGGAGGCAGCTATATTGGGGTGAGAACATAGGAGATACAAGTAGCTAAAAGGAACTTCCACTGTTCCCTACCTTCTTCTCTTCATGTTTCAGGCATTTGTTTAAATTGTCTCTTGGATCTTTCTTTCTTTTCTTTTCTTTCTTTTCTTTTCTTTTCTTTTCTTTTCTTTTCTTTTCTTTTCTTTTCTTTTCTTTCTTTCTTTCTTTCATATAAACACCGTTCCTTTAGTCTGGGACACTAGATTGTCTTCCTTGACTCTCTAGATTCAGTGCCCTTACTTTGTGTTCCATGGCATCCGTTTCTTTCTGTGTCTTTTTTAAAAATTAAGATGTAAATCATACTTTAAAAATACTTTCACTGTGTTTAATCTTGGCCCAATAATTATATGTTTTACTTACTTGAATTGCCCACTGGACTGTTTGTTTTGTTACTATCTTTGGCATCTAGCCTAGCACCTATATCTAACAGCTAATGTTTCTTGGTTGCTGTGTGTTGTACACTGTTTTAAGTTTACATGTATTGACTCATTTAACCCTCATAGGATGTATGTACTACTTTGGCCCTATTTTATGGATGGAGGAAACAAAGGCCTAGAATAAGTAGGTCAGTCACTGTTGAATGAACACATTTATTGTGTGTATCAGGCACTGTGCTGTAATTTTGGGTTACAGAGTTAAGAAAGTCTTTGGTCAGAGTTTCAGACAGAATGTTAGTTAAAACTTTACCCTGAGAGGAGCCTGGGTGGCTCAGTTGGTGAAGCATCCAGCTCTTGATTTCAGCTCAGGTCATGATCTCACAGTTCCTGAGTTCGAGCCTTGCATTGAGCTTTGTATTGACAGTGCAGAGCCTGCTTGGGATTCTCTCTCTGTCTTTCTCCCCTTACCCTGATTGTGCTCTCACTCTCTCTCTGTCTATCAAATAAATGTAAAAAACAAAAACAACAACAAAAAACTTCACCCTGTGATGAGGGAAATATAGCTGGCTCTGAGTTTTGTAGTATTTGGAATGAAAAGGTTGAAAGGCCTAAATGCTTATATAATTAGATGTGCCCCTTCTCCCCCCAGCACAGACTGGAGACATACATTCGAATGTTGTTTTAGCCTTCTATCTACCATTTTTTGTTTGAAACCATCCTTTGTAAAGTCAAATCCCAGCATAGACTATTAGGGCTGAGATCTGCCATTCCTCCCTGGTTTTAATAAGTACCTAACTCTGATTCTTTTTTTTTTTTTTAATTAAGTATTTTATTTGGAAACAATTTAAAACTTACAGAAAAGTTGCAAAAATAAGAATATTAAAGAATACCTATATGTTCTTTACTCAGGTTTACTTGCTAACATTTTATTCCATTTACTTTATCATTCGTGTTCTCTGTTTATTATATAAAATCCTACTGCTTTTTTCTGAACTGCTTGAGAATAAGTTACATTCATCCTGACCCTTAACCCCTGAATGCTTTAATATAGATTTCCTAAGAATAGGAATGTTCCTTTACATTCCACAGTATGCTACAGTTATCAACTTTAGCACTTTTAACTTTGATACTTTACTGTTCATTTATAAATAGCATTTATAAAATACTAATTATAGACCACGACTAAAGAAATAATCTTTTTATAGTGCTGTAGATCCTGAATGCTTTCTTTAATTAAAAAATACCAAAGTGAATTTTTGAAACTTCTTTTAAAAAGTCGGAAAATAGACTCTTAACTATAGAGAACAAACTGAGGGTTGATGGAAGGAAGTGGGTGGGTGGGGTGGACTAAATGGGTGATGGGTATTAAGGAGTGCACTTGTTGTGATGAGCACTGGGTGTTACATGTAAGTGATGAAATGCTAGATTCTATACCCGAAACCAATTTTATCATATAGGTTAACTAGAATTTAAATTTTTTTTTTAACATTTATTCATTTTTGAGAGACAGAGTGTAAGTGGGGGAGGGGCAGAGAGACAGGGAGACACATCATCCAAAGCAGGCTCCAGGCTCTGAGCTGTCAGCACAGAGCCCCACACGGGGCTTGAACCCATGGACCACGAGATCATGACCTCAGCTGAAGTCGGATGCTTAGCCGAATGAGCCACCCAGGCGCCCCTAGGTTAACTAGAATTTAAATGAAAACCTGAAAAAAAGTCAGAAAACACAATGAATTAAAATAAAAAGTTACTCATAACCATCATTTTTGTTTTTATTAAAATATACCTAAAGAAAACATACATACATACTCTCCTGTGCTGCTTTTCCATCCCTGTTATATACACTATTAAGTTTCTGTATTTTTCCAGATGTTTTTATGTATGTATACACACACACACACACACACACACACACACACCCCAAAGCAAACATGTACATTTGTGTGTAGATGTTTGCTCGTATATCTACATTGTAAAATTGAATTTAAAAATCTTTGTGTGTTGCTGAAATTTAAAACTCATAATTTATGAAAGTGGAAACAAAAGTCCTTTTTATCATCTACTAAACAGAAATAAAACTCCTAGGCATTTTATGAATACTTATTTAGGAAGATATTTGTTCAGGTGTATTTAACATCACCTAGCACTGCAGTGCTCACCAGTGCAAGAACTACCTTATCAAGTGGTTAAAAGATCATTAATGTACCCTAATTAGCTTTTCTCTCCATATGTTCCACTTGACCTACTTAAAGTGTTAAGTGGTTTGAAATTTTTTAAGCCTTATTTATAATATCATAATTTGGAAGCAACATACAGATATAAATCTCCTTGTCTCCATATAATTACAAGGTTAAGATAACTTTTTTGTTTTGCTTGTGTTTAGTAAATTCTGTAATTTACATGATGATGGGGGTCAAATACCAGAGAAGGCAAGACATTTAGTTTGAAGACTCTAATTGGGATAAATTTGAACATACTCAGATTTTAGGAATAATGAATTATCTTGAAATTTATCCTTTTGGACTATAAAGTCCGTAAGTATAGGGACTGTGTCTCTCTAGTTTATTGCTATAATTCCCCACTTATAGAACATAGGAGGTATTGAATATTTTATGTATATAATGATAGATAAGAATATATAAATAGGCCAGTATTGCATTCATTTCCGATCTTATAGTTCATTATGGTTGTGTTGTTTTAGGAACTTTATGTAGAAACAGCTTTGTAGTCATTTCATTCTTATTTCTGTAGATAAGAAAAGTAAGATACAAGGAGGCTCTGGGCAGCCCTCTGTAATAGATGAAATGGTCATTATATGTTTGTTGGTGGTAGAGCTACCAGTGAACTATTATTATCCATAAATAGCATCTTCCCCATGCAGCTTGGTCAACTCAGTTTAGCATAGAGCTCTTCCAGAGAAGGGATATAGATAGTACCAAGTCTTTGTGATTCCTTTTGGTGATTAGAGTGTAACCCACTGCTGACTCAAGGAGGCATATTGGTTCTTTTTGGGCCCTGCTGGTCACGGCTCTTAGTTCAGGAAGTTCTAGGTTTGAGAAGCTTAGTGTTTGAACTGAAGTTTCCCCAGGAGGGAATCAAATGCTCCTTTTGCTGGGTTTCCATTACACTTTGCTTTTACCTTTATTATAGTATTTACTTCACTCTGCCGAGTGTTACTTGTTAGGTGTTTCTATGTGTTATTCCCTCTAGGTTGGTTCATTTGAGTGCTGGGAACACCTTGTCTTTGTACCTTTCATAGCTATAGCACAATACTTTGTATAGCACAAGTTTTAACTGTTAATTCTTATAAGTGGAGAAGTAGAAGAATTTTAAATTTTGCAAATTATAGTTCCAATTGTAGCTATTTTTTGTAAGCTGCATCAAATCCTTTCCAAACAAGATAGGCATAAATAAGTAGCATTTAGAAAAAAGTATGGATTATAGCAAGTTCTTCCTTCATCTAACAATTTCAGAAGCCTGATAGTTTTTTTAAAAGAACAGCTTTATTGAGATAAAGTTCACACAGCATACAATTCACCCACTTAGAGTGTATAATGCCATAGGTTTTAGTACATTCACAGAGTTCTGCAACCATCACCACAAGCAATTTTGGAACATTTTCATTGCCCCACTCTGCACACATTGGCTCTCCTTCCCCTTTCCCCTTTAATACCACCCTAGGCAACCATTAATTTATTTTCTCTGTAAGTTTGCCTGTTCTAGACAGTGAAATCCTCTAATTTGTGGTCTTTTGTGACTGGCTTCTTTCAGGTAGCCTAAATGTTTTCATGGTTCATACATTTTATGGAATATTTAATTCCTTTTTACTGCCAAATAATATTCCACTGTCTGGATATATACCTCTTATTTATCTATTCATCTTTCTTTTAAGCTTATTTATTTATTTTGAGAGAGAGAGAGAGAGAGAGCAAATGCGGTAGATGCAGAGAGAGGAGGAGAGAGAATCCCAGGCAGGCTCCACACTGTCAGCACAGAGCCCAGTGTGGGGCTCGAGATCACGAACCCATGAGATCATGACCTGAGCTGGGATCAAGAGTTGAATGCTTAACTGAGCCACCCAGGCACCCCTATCCATCCGCTGATGGATATTGGGTTGTTTCCACTTTTTGGCTATTATAAACAATGCTGTTATAAACACTGATACACAAGTTTTTGTGCGGATGTAGATTTTGTTTTTCTTAAGTATATAGCTACGATTGAAGTTGCTGGGTAATATGGTGACTCTAGGTTTAACCTTTTTTAAAAAAATTATTTATTTTTTAATGTTTATTTTTTTTTTGAGAGAGAGATACAGTGTATGAGTGGGGGAGGGGCAGAGAGAGAGGGAGACACAGAATCTGAAGCAGGCTCCAGGCTCTGAGCTGTCAGCACAGAGCCTGATGCGGGGCTCCAACTTGCAGACTGTGAGATCATGACCTGAGCCGAAGTCAGATGCTTAACCGACTGTGCCACTTAGGCGTCCCTACTAGGCTTAACCTTTTTAAAATATTTATTTATTTTTTTGTTTTTAAGTAATCTCCACACCCAACGTTGGGCTTGAACTCAAAACCCCAAGATCAAGAGTTGCATGCTCCACTGACTGAGCCAGCTAGGCACCCCTCTAGGTTTAACCTTTTGAGGAGCTGATAGATTGTTTTCAAAACAGTTACATCATTTTATGTTTCTATTAGCAGTGTATGAGAGTTCCAGTTTCGTCACATTCTTACCAACACTTGTCTGTCTTTTTGATTATAGTTTATCCTTGAATAATGTGGGAGTTAGAGGTGCAAATCCCCTGTGCAGTTAAAAATCTGTGTATAACTTTTGACTCCCCAAAAACTTAACTACTGATAGCCTACTGTTGACCAGAAGCCTTACTGATGACAGAAACAGATTAACACATATTTTTTATGTTGTATATTACATACTGCATTTTTACCATAAAATAAGCTAGAGAAAAAATGTTGGTAAGAAAATCATAAGGGAAAATACATTTACAGTACTGTAATATATTTATTGACAGTGTGAGTTTATGTTGTCTGTTCATAAGATAAATCATCTGTCTTTCAGTAACTACATTAATATTATATGATACAAAAATACTATAAGATGTTATACCTTTTACACTAGACATCAAAAATGAAAAGATAATGTGAAAAAACTCATTTATTTACAGATATAACAATTCATGCATTGATAATGAAACATAAATATGATTGGCAATGATGACAAAAATGTCATAGTTCTTGCTATACAGTTACTAAGTTTTCATATCAAGACACATGCACAACAGTTTATTAACTGTACAGTATGATGATTATTTGCTGTTAAGTGGAATTGAATCATCATAAAGATTTTCATCCATGTTATCTTCATGTTGAGTAGGCTGAAGAGGAGGGGGAAGAAGGAGAGTTGATCTTGCTGCCCTGGGGTGGCAGAGGCAAAAGAGGTGGAGGAGGAGGTAGAAGTGGAGGCAGGAGAGGCAGGAGAGGCAGGCACACTCGGTGTAATTTTACAGAAATATGTAGTAATTTTTTTTTTAAGTTTATTTAGTTTGAGAGAGAGGGAGAGAGAGAGAGATTCCCAAACAGGCTCCATGCTGTCAGCACAGAGCCTGATGCGGGGCTTGAACTCAGAAACTATGAGACCATGACCTGAGCTGAAGTCAAGAGTTGGGCGCTTAACTGACTGAGCCACCCAGGCGCCCCTGTAGTAATTTCTATCTGACATTTTTGCTTTTTCATTTCTCTAAAAATTTCTATACAGTATCAATCCTTCTACCATTTGTTTTGTTTCGTTGCTTGTATCATACAAGGGTCCATATCCTAAATGAAGTCAAAAGCAGTCTTGGATATTTGGAACCCTTTTGCCAGATTGTCTAATGTCACTTTGTTTTCCGGAACTGCTGCTTCTTCATCTTCTTCTTCATCATCTGACATTGGTTCAGAAGCACTCATCTCCATCACGTCTTCTGTTAATTCCTCCGTTGTGGTAGCATTTTTTCTCTAAGATCCATATCTTGAAACCCTTCACTCGCTGCTTCCCCCTCCCCCCCATATCTACGATCTCTTTCATGATTTCCTTGATTGGCTCTGTTGTAAATCCTGTGAAGTCATGTACAACATCTGGACACTATTTTCTCCAGCAGGAATTTATTGTTCTGGGCTTGATAGCTTTCATGGCTTTTTCTGTAACAGTGATGGCATCTTTAGTGATGTAATCCTTCTAAAATATTTTTTTAATGTTTATTTTTGAGAGAGAGAGAGACAGACAGACAGCATGAGCGGGGGAGGGGCAGAGAGAGAGGGAGACACAGAATCTGAAGCAGGCTCCATGCTCCCTGAGCTGTCAGCACAGAGCCCCAACATGGGGCTCAAACCCACAAATTGCCAAGATCATGATCTGAGCCGAAGTTGGACGCTTAACCAACTGAGCCACCCAGGCGCCTCTTTAGTGATGTAATCCTTCTAGACTATCATGATGTTCTATCAGGGTTCTCTTCCATATCATTGACAATTCTTTCCAAAGACTACTGTACATCACGAGCCTTTAAGGTCTTTATGACCCCCTAATCTAGAGGCTGAATTAGTGATGTTGTGTTTGGGGGCAAGTAGACCATTTTAACACTTTTGGTGTTGGATTTGTCGGGTTCTGGGTGGCCAGGGGCGCTGTCCAATATCAAAAGAACTTTAAAAGGCAGTCTTTTACTGGCAAGGTAAAAGCCAGTAAAAGGTAAAAAGCCTGGCAAGGTATAAGCCTGGCAAGGTAAAAGCCAGGAAGTACCTGGCTTCAGGGACAAGCATTGATGAAACCAGTCTAGAAAAAGGGTTCTTATTATCTAGGCTTTCTTGTTGTATAATCAAAAGACTGGTATCTGGTATTTATTTTTTCTCTTCAAGGCTTGGGGTTAGCAGCTTTATATAGATAAGGACAATCTTTTTTTTTTTTTTTTCTTTAATGTTTACTTATTTTTGAGAGAGAGAGTGAGGCAGAGTGTGAGTGGGGAGGGCCAGAGAGAGGGAAACACAGAATCCGAAGCAGGCTCCAGGCTCTGAGCTGTCAGCACAGACCCTGACGTGGGGCTTGAACTCACAGACCACAAGATCATGGCCTGAGCTGAAGTCAGACGCCCAACCGACTGAGCCACCCAGGTGCCGGATCTTGATCATAAATCCAACTGCATTTGCACCAAAGGATAGAGTTAGCCTATCCCTTCTTGTCTTTTTTTTCTTTTTTTTTAATCCCTTCCTGTCTTAAATCCTGGTGCTCACTTCTCTTTCTTACTAATGAATGTCCTTTGTGGCTCCCCCCCCCCCCCCCCCCCCCCCCAAGAAAAGGGCACTTTTGTCTGCATTAAAAACCTGTTCAGGCAGACCTCCTTTCTCCTCCATGATTTTCTTAATGGTTCTGGGAACTTGTCTGCTGCCTCTTGGTTGGCAGAAGCTGCTTCTTCTGTTATCTTAATGTTTTTAAAGCCAAACTTCTTTCTAAAATTATCAAACCATCCTTTGCTGGTTAAATTCTCTGGCTTTAGATCCTTCACCTTCCTTTTGCTTTCAGTTGTCATATAAAGACTTAGCTTTTCTTTGAATAATATTAGAGTCTATAGGTATGCCTTTCTTATAGCTGTCCTGCTATAAAAGCTGCACTTGCAATACAGGATAAAAAAGTATTTTGCAAAAAGTGTGAGGTTTTTGCATCTGCTGGCATAGCGGCAGTGACGGCTTCACAAATTTCCTTTTTTTTTTTTTTTTTTTAAACAATGGTCTTTTAGGCTGGTGGGCAACTGCAGACCTCAAACAATTCAACTTTTTCTTGTAATGTTATGACTTTTCTTTGCTTCTTGGGAGCTTCCAACATCACTAGTGGCACTTTGTATGGGTCCTTTGGTGTTATTCAAGGTTTAAGGTATTGCACTAAACACAAAAAATATGCAAGAACCACGGGAGATTACTTTTTACTGTGATATGTAATTCACTAGAGAGAAATGAACTGTTCATGCAGAGATGATTAGTGTCACAGGGCATTTTAAGTGGATACTTACAATACTTGAGCTTACTGCAATAGCAACAGGAGATGGCTACAAAATTATTACAGTAGTACAACATGTACTACAGTTAATTTTATGCAGTTATGATTTAGTACTGTATTTTTACCTTTGTTTAACATTTCTCTCAACCACAAATGGCACCATGTACAATCTGTAAGTGTTGGCACAAAATTTTGATGAATTTTAACTTTTTATGATTTGTGTATATTTTATGGTAGTAAATGATAAAATAGACTAGTGTATACATGTATTTTATGCATTCATGACATATCTAATGTTTTCTTAGGCTGTTATGTTTCTAGACTTAGGTGGTTTGTGAAGTTTTTCAAGCTGTTGGAAATCTCCAAGAAATTTTCCAAAAAATCTGTGTATAAGAGGACTTGTGCATTTCAAACCCCTGTTGTCAAAAGGTGAACTGTATAGTCAAATCCTAGAGGGTGTGAAGTGATATCTATTGTGATTTTATTTTATTTTTTTGAATTTAAGTTAGTTTATTTGAGAGAGAGAGAGGGAGTGAATGAGAGAGAGAGAGAGAGAGAGAGAGAGCAGGGGAGGGACAGAGAACGAGGGAGCAAGAATCCCAAGCAGGTTCCATGCTGTTAGCGCAGAGCCCCACCCAGGGCTCAGTCTCACAAACCGTGAAATCATGACCTGAGCGGAAAGCAAGAGTCGGACGCTTAACCAACTGAGCTACCTAGGTGCTCCATTATTTTGATTTTGATTTCCTTGATGGCTGATGATCTTATTTTTTCATGTGCTACTGGCCATGTGTATATTGTCTTTGGAGAAATGTCTATTCAGATCCGGTGCCCATTTTTAATTAATCATTTGCCTTTTTGTTAAGTTGCAAGAGTTCTTTCTGTGTTCTAGATACAGTTTTTAAAATCAGATATATGGGGCCCCTGGGTGGCTCAGTCCGTTAATTGTCCGACTTCAGCTCAGGTTATGATCTCGCGGTCCATGAGTTTGAGCCCCGCGTCGAGTCCTGTGCTGACAGCCTAGAGCCTGGAGCTTGCTTTGGATTCTGTGTCTCCCTCTCTCTCTCTGCCCACCCCCTACTCATGCTCCGTCTCTCTCTCTCTCTCTCTGTCAAAAATAAATAAACATTAAAAATTTTTTTTAAATAAATAAAATCAGATACATGATTTACAAAGATTTCCTGCAGTTCTGTGTGTTGTCTTTGCACTTTCTTGATGTCATCTGAAGCACAAAAAATTTTAATTTTGATCAAGTCCAGTCTATGTGTTTTTTTTCTTTTAGTCATTTGTGCTTTTGGTTTCTAAGAAACTAATGCCTAATCCAGAGTCATGAAGATTTAAGCCTGTTTTCTTTGAAAAGTTTTTTAGTTTTAGCTCTTATGTTTAGATCTTTGATCCATTTTGAGTTAATTTTTGCATATGGTGTGATATAGGGGTCTGACTGTGTTCTTTTGAATAAGGATAACCAGTTATCCTAGCACCATTTGTTAAAAAGACTATTCTTCTACCATTGAATTTTTTGACATTCTTATTGAGAGATATTTAACAGTTTCTGTTTTGAAGAATATATTCACATTTTCCCCGTTTTCCCTCTATATTGTCTCTTTTTTATTAAAAAAATATTTAGAAACCATCTCAAACTTATAGAAAAGTTAGAAGTATAAAAAGAGGTTAGAGTGGGAGAGAGCCAAAGCATAAGAGACTCTTAAAAACTGAGAACAAACTGAGGGTTGATGGGGGGTGGGAGGGAGGGGAGGATGGGTGATGGGTATTGAGGAGGGCACCTTTTGGGATGAGCACTGGGTGTTGTATGGAAACCAATTTGACAATAAATTTCATATATTGAAAAAAAAGTATAGTACAAATAATTTATTCTCTTGAATCATTGAGAGTAAGTTGCTGACATGATACCCCACAATGATCATATTTGTCTGTATTTCCCACCACCAAGAACATTCTCCTATACAAAATCAGAATATTCACGTTGATGTATTACAACACCAATCTTATTCTCAGCTCCCATTCAAGTTTTGTCCTTCCTCCAGTAATATTCTTTGTAACAAAGTCACAAACTGCATTTAATTGTCACAATTCTCTAGTTTTCTTCAATCTGGAACAGTTCATCAATCTTTCTTGATTTTCACAACCTTGACTTTTTTGAAGATTACAGGCCATTTTTTTTTTTTTTTTGGTAGAATATCTCTCAATTGTGGCTTGTCTGATGTCTCCTCACGATTAAATTCAGTTTGTGCATATTTGGCAGGAATATCACAGAAGTGATGTTTTATCCTTCTCATTGCATCCTGTTAGGGGCCCAAGATTTTATCATTACTAGTGGTATTAACTTAATTGATTATTTGATTAAGGTGGTATTTGCCAGACTTCTCCACTTCTTGTCTTTTTACTTTTGTGACTAATAAGCATTTTGTAGGAAAGCCTTCTGAGATTTTGTAAATCCTCCTCATTAATCTTTCAATTATTTATTTATTTTTTATATCTGCCTGCATGGACACGTGGATTCTTATTTTGTTTGATGACTTATATTTCCTTACTATCATTATTCATATTGATGCTCCATATTTGGTAGTGGGAGCCCCTTCAGTTGGCTCCTTTATTTTTTGTTGTGGCCCCTCATTCTTTGAGCACTTGCTTGCTTTTTGGCTTAACATGATGTTTGAGGTTCATTTGGTTCTCGCTCTGCCCCAGCCCTGGAATCAGCCTTTCTTCAAAGAGCCCAGATTGTTTTAAGTAGAGGATGGCACTAGAAATAAAGATATGGGTACTGGTTATGCATATTGGGGGTGCGGCTGATCTCAGGACCTCTCAGGACAGAGCTTGGGAATAATTTTATTCCCGGTATGTACAGACATTTGCATCTCTCTTTCTATTGAATTTCATGAGTTCATTATCAATAGCTGCAATTCCAGTTCAAACTCGAGGGATCGTTCTATTTTTTCACTTTTCCATATTTGTAACTTCCTTTTTAGACTATGAGAAAACTGGGTCTTATTAATTTTAATAGTTTTACTTATTTGGTTCATATCTCTGTATGTACCTCATCTCTTACAGCTATTGCTGCATTCCCCCAACACCTCGCAGCCTCCCCTCCCCCAAGTAGAAACTCTTTTCACCCTTATCTGGCTTTGTCTCATTGCACTGGTATGCCCATTTCTGAGGACTGTGTCCTCATTGGCTTGGTCTCCACTACACTGTGCCACCGGGCCCTGTGCTGCTGTGCTTCTTATTTCATTTAGCTTTATTTAACACCTTGTGCCAGGCTGTCCCTGTGAAGATCTCCTTCTTACCCTCCTCTGGCTCTGAGATCCTGTGCTGTGCTGTGCTGCTGTCCCCTTATTTGGACATAATCCTTCTTCACCTGCTTTGGGCTCTGATACTAACTCTTGGCCATCATGACCAGTCTCATGTAATGGCTTTTGAGCTGAATTGTTGGTGAAGGGGCTTCACACTGTCTTTTGAGAGAAGATGAAGTTTTGGGTGGCATCTGTTCAGAATTAAAAGTTAGCACTTTATAAGAAGGAAAAAAAAACCCAGGTAGCTTGAAAATTTCACATTTTAGGCAGTTATTGGTAGAGTTCTAAAAGGATTCCTTCTTTGGCTAACATTTAATATAAAATAACACTTGATTTATAATTATCTGAATCTTAATGTACATTGGTTAATGAGCTGTTCCTGACTGAGGAAATTAGAAAAGAAATAGTAATTTACATCTACAAAATAATATTCATTTTTCTTCTAGCTCTTCCACCAAAGCCACCTAAGCCAATGACTTCAGCTGTTACAAATGGAATGAAGGACAGTTCTGTTTCTCTTCAGGATGCAGAATGGTACTGGGGGGATATTTCAAGGTAATAACTAGAATACTACTATAATTCAATGCAGTTGAGAAACAAATCATTTTTGAGAACTAGTTAAAAATAAAACATTTTAATGCACTACTAGTTGTTAAAGATTACCATTTTGAAAATCATATGTGAGAACATTTCAAAAGTTTCTAAATGCTGTCCTTCCCACAAAAAAGTGACAAGAAAATCTTTATTACAGGTGTGATCATTACTTTTAATACTGTATTGAGGATAGATTTCTGAATAAATGAAACTTCTACATTTAGGATAGCTACATGTGTTTTAGGATAAAAGATAGTTACAGGTACTTAATTTTCTTTACCTTTCTGTGTCTAAGTCAGTGGTTCCATAATCTTTGCATGCACAAGAACCAATTGAGGTGGGGCCCAGGAATCTGCATTTAACAGTTTCCCCAGGTGATTTTGATGTAGTCTTCACATACCTCATTTTGAGAAACAGAACTCTAGAACAGGTTTACTTTTTGGGTAAAATGTGGTTTTGGAAAAATCTGAGCCTAGAGAAGGGAAATATATATATTGAATTTGAATTTTCAAATTTCTTGTTTTTCTTGAATTTTGTTTTAGAAAAGACCTATCCATTTCTGTCAAATTAGGTTCCAGGCTGATGGTGTATTCTTAAATTTTTTTTTTTTTCAACGTTTATTTATTTTTGGGACAGAGAGAGACAGAGCATGAACGGGGGAGGGGCAGAGAGAGAGGGAGACACAGAATCGGAAACAGGCTCCAGGCTCTGAGCCATCAGCCCAGAGCCCGACGCGGGGCTCGAACTCACGGACCGCAAGATCGTGACCTGGCTGAAGTCGGACGCTTAACCGACTGCGCCACCCAGGCGCCCCGATGGTGTATTCTTTAATATGCTTGTGTTTCTCTTTCTCTTGTCTGTTTTCTTTAATTCCCAGAGTGCCACTCATTTCTTTTTTTTCCCCTTTGTTACCATTTTAACCATCTTTAAATGTCCAGCTTAGTGGCATAAAGTACATTGACAGTATTGTTCAACCCTCACCACCATCCATCTCTGGAACTATTTCATCTTCCCAAAGCATAACTTTGTACTCGTTAAACACTAACTGCCTTTTCCTCCTATTCTCCCCAGCGCCTGGAAACCACCATCCTACTTTCTGTTTCTATGAATTTGACTACTCTAGGTACCTCACATAAGTGGAATCTTACCATATTTATCCTTTTGTGACTGGCTTATTTCACTTAACAAAATGTCTTCAAGGCTCATCCGTGTTATAGCATGTGTCAGTATTTTCTTCTTTTTTAAGGCTGAATAATATTCCATTATGTGTATATACACCACATTTTTATTTATTCATTCATCTGGACATTTGGCTTTGAACATTTGGATTGTTTACAGCTTTTGGCTATTGTGAATAATGCTGCCATGAACATTGGTTTATAAATGTTTATTCAAGTCCCTGCTTTTAGTTCTTTTGGGTGCATGCCCTGAAGTGGAATTTCTGAGTTATATGGTAATTCTATGTTTAATTTTTGGGAGGAGACTTAATATATTTTTGTATTAAAATGGATCAGAAAATTTTTATTTTGTAATTATATAATAAAATGATTTGTTAGATTTAAATATCATTTAAATTTATATTCTTTTTTTTTAAGTTTTTTTAAGTTTTATTTTGAGAGGAGGGGGAGCACAACCATGTGGGGGAAAGGGGCAGTGAGAGAATCAAGCACAGGACTTGAACCCACTAACTGAACTGTGAGATCATGACCTGAGTCAAAACCGAGTCAGTTGCTTAACCGACTGAGCTACCCAGTCATCCCTTAAACTTACATTCTAAGACCATGTGGTTCTGTAACTCAAGAGTCTTCTATGCCCTCCTTTCCTGAGTGTTCTAGTATTCTTAAAGTTCTAAACCAACTCTGCAAGAGGAGTTTATCATCAGTATAAATTCAAATTGGAGATTATATTGAAAGGTTGTGAACTTAGTGAAATTTTCCCCTTCTGATCAGACACAGCTGCCACTGTTGCTTAAACATAACCTTCTTTCTAAACAGCTGCTGGTTTCTCCTGAAACCGTACAAGTTCAGACTTGCCTAAGGAAGCCCTAAAGGCTTAATGGAAACACTATCCCCTACAGACGTTTGAAATCTGGAAGAGTTTAAAAAGCAAATAGCCTGTCCTTAAGTTGCATAATTCCAAAAATCAAAACAGAAAGATCATATCTAGGGGGAGGAACTAAATGACCTCTGAGGGCCCCCATAATTCTGTGACCTTAGACATACTCCCCTCCTAACTAGTCTTAGTAGTAATATGTGAAGAAAACAATTGACTAATCAACTAATCGATTAATGTGAAGAGAACAATCAGCGATTTCATTTTTTTGTTTTCCTATAATTCTGTTTTTCAGGGAGGAGGTAAATGACAAATTACGGGATATGCCAGATGGTACGTTCTTGGTCAGAGATGCCTCAACAAAAATGCAGGGAGATTACACTTTGACTTTGCGGTGAGTATTTTTCAGCATTTGACTAGTGTTCTACTACCATTATTTATTTCTGGGTATAGAGAGATTTTTGTATTTATTTAAATGTTTATTTACACATTTAAAAAGAAGTTAATTTAGATATATAGTTTTTTTAAGTTTATTTAGTTTGAGAAAGAGCATGAGCTGGGGAGGGGAGAGAGGGGGGGAGACAGAAAGAATCCCAGTGCAGAGCCCAGTGCAGGGCTCAAACTCACAAACCGTGAAGTCATGACCTGAGCTGAAACCAAGAGTCAGATGCTTAACCTATGTGAGCCACCAGGGAGCACCTAGGTGCCCCTAGATACATAATTTTTAATTGTTTGGCTGACTATTCTTTCTCTGTACATTAAATATTTAAATGTCTTATATGAAAATGGCCACAATTTTTATTTTTATGAGGGAATAAAAAAAAAAAAAAAGGCTAAGATCCCTAAAAGTAAGGAAGGAAGAAGACCTGTGAGTGAAAAAGAAGTCCTGGGCACAGTTTGAGGTTATTAATGATATGTTGGGAATCCACCCCTCTATTAATCCTATTATTTTTCTCAGTGCAGACTTCAGAGAGTAAAACTCAACATAGTTTAGGCTGATGAGGATATGTAGAAGATAAGGCAATTCTCAGCCTATATCATGCCATCCATATGGGCATATTAGAATTTTCTAAGTGGTGGGTGTATCACCTTTTATATTTACAAAGATATATTTACAAATATATTTTAAAAGATTAGGAAAACGGCATTAGATATTTTTACATTTAATTTTTTTATATTCAATTTTAACAATTAAAATAGCCTAATTACAATAAAGTACTGTGATTTTTTTATAAAGGAACTATCTAAAGAAAAATATAATGAAAACAGTAATGATAATAGCTCCCTTGTACTAAACATTTTACGTGCAATATCTTATTATTCACAACAACCTTATGAGATAGGTATTATTCATATTTCCATTTTATAGATGAGGCAACTGAAGCTTAACCTGGTTAAGAAACTTACCTGAAGACACATAGCTAGTAAGTGGCAGAGGATGGGTACAGATCCAGATTTATCTGACTCTTTATTGTCTTTCTACCTACTATCTTTAGGAAAAATCATGTAGTTTATGCTAGAAATTTGGAGTTTCTGGTAAAGATATTATAAGAAGTTAATACCTTGGGACTTTTAGTTGTGCTGAGGAATAATCAGTGTGCTACAATGATTCATTTGATTCTGTTCCCCCGCCCTCCCCCTGCCCCGCCGCTCCAGTCAGGCTTCTGTCTCTTCCAGTCTACAGGGACTACAAAACCAATGGCCACTTCTTTCTTCTGTATGTGTGTGTGTGTGTGTGTGTGTGTGTGTGTGTGTGTGTCTAATTAATGTTATTTATTTACATCCAAGTTTGTTACCATATAGTGCAATAATGATTTCAGGAGTAGATTCCAGTGATTCATCCCCTATGTATAACACTCAGTGCTCATCCCAATAAGTGTCTTCCTTAATGCCCCTTACCCATTTAGCCCATCCTCCCACCCCACAACCACTCCAGCAACCTTCAGTTTGTTTTTTGTATTTAAAAGTCTCTTATATTTTGTTCCCCTCCTTGTTTTTATATTATTTTTGCTTCCCTTCCTTTATGTTCATTTGTTTTGTATCTTAAATTCCTCATATGAGTGAAGTCATATGATATGTCTTTCTCTGACTAATTTTGCTTAGTATAATACCCTCTAGTTCCATCCATGTGCTTGCAAATGGCAAGATTTCATTCTTTTTGATTGCTGAGTAATACTCCATTGTATATATATACCACATCTTCTTTATCCATTCATCCATCGATGGACATTTGGGCTCTTTCCATACTTTGGCTATTGTCAATAGCTCTGCTATAGACATTGGGGTTGCATGCACCCCTTCGAACAGCACAGCTGTATCCCTTGGATAAATACCTAGTAGTGCAATTGCTGAGTTGTAGGGTACTTCTGTTTTTAGCTTTTTGAGGAACTTCCATACTGTTTTTCAGAGTGGCTGCACCAGTTTGCATTCCCACCAGCAGTGCAAAAGAGATTCTTTTTCTCCACATCCTCGCCAACATCTGTTGTTGCGTGAGTTGTTAATTTTAAGCCATTCTGACTAGTGTGAGGTGGCATCTCACTGTGGTTTTGATTTGTATTTCGCTGATGATGAGTGATGTTGAGCATCTTTTCATGTGTCTGTTAGCCATCTGGATGCCTTCTTTGGAGACGTGTCTATTCGTGTCTTTTGCCCATTTCCTCACTGGCTTATTTGTTTTTTGGGTGTTGAGTTTGAGAAGTTCTTTATAGCTTTTGGATACTAACCCTTTATCTGTTATGTCATTTGCAAATAATCTTCTCCCATTCTGTTGGTTGCCTTTTAGTTTTGCTGATTGTGTCCTTTGCTGTGCAGAAGCTATTTGTTTTGATGAGGTCCCAGTAGTTCATTTTTGCTTTTGTTTCCCTTGCCTCCCTTGAGTAAGAAGTTGCTGTGGCCAAAGTCAAAGAGGTTTTTGCCTGCTTTCTCCTCTAGGATTTTGATGGTTTCCTGTCTTACGTTTAGGTCTTTCATCCATTTTGGCTTTATTTTGTGTATGGTGTAAGAAAGTGGTCCAGGTTCATTTTTCTGCATGTCACTGCTGAAGAGATTGTCTTTATTCCATTGGATATTCTTTTCTGCTTTATCAAAGATTACTTGGCCATACATTTGTGGGTCCATTTCTGGGTTCTGTAGTCTGATATGAGTGTTCTTGTGCCAGTACCATACTGTCTTGATGGTTACAGCTTTGTAGTATAGCTTGAAGTCTGGGATTGTGATGCCTCCTGCTTTGGTCTTCTTCTTCAAAATTACTTTGGCTATTCGGGGTCTTTTCTGGTTCCATACAAATTTTAGGATTGTTTGTTCTAGCTCTGTGAAGAATGCTGGTGTTATTTCGATAGGGATTGCACTGAATATAGATTGCTTTGGGTAGTGTCCACATTTTAACAATATTCTTCCAATCCAGGAGCATGGAGTATTTTTCCATTTTTTTGTGTCTTCGGTTTCTTTGATAAGCTTTCTATAGTTTTCAGTGTTTAGATTTTTCATTTCTTTGTTTAGGTTTATTCCTAGGTATTTTATGGGTTTTTTTGCAATTGTAAATGGGATCGATTCATTGATTTCTCTTTCTGTTGCTTCATTATTTGTGTAAAGGAATGCAACTGATTTCTGTGCATTGATTTTATATCCTGCAACTTTGCTCAATTCATGGATCAGTTCTAGCAGTTTTTTGGTGGAATATTTTGGTTTTTTTCTATAGAGTATCATGTTGTCTATGACCACTTCTCTTTTTACCTCACCTGACTTCTTAGTAGCATTAGTCCTAGGCACTTTTTCCTAGAAACAGTTTATTGTCTTGGCTGTGGTGACATCACACTCTTCTGATTTTCTTCCTAACTCTAGACTAGCCACTCCTTTGCTCAGTATCTAAATTTTAAGTGTTCAAGGCTCAGAGTTGGGTCTCTGTATTCATTCTCCCAAGATGAGTTTGTCCTATTCCATGGCTTTAACAGGCAGTTATATGGTGGTGATTCATAAACCTCATCTCCAACTCTGACCTCCAGAACTCCACATGCATATATCCCGTTGCCTATTTGACTCTGCCATTTAGATAACTAGGGAACATATTAATTTTAACATGGTCAAAGCAAAATGTTTTATTTCTTTTTATTTCTTTATTTTTTATTTTTTTAAATGTTTGAGAGAGAGAGAGAGAGAGAGAGAGAGAGAACACAAGTGGGGAAGGGGCAGAGAGAGGGAGACAGAGTATCCGAAGCAGGCTTCTTGCTGTCAGCACAGAGCCTGACGTGGGACTCAAACCTACGGAACTGTGAGATCATGATCTGTGCTGAAGTCAGATGCTCAACTGACGGAGCCACCCAGGTGTCCCAGAATTTTTTATTTCTAACCCGACTCCTCCTACTCAAACGATTTCTCTTTTAGTCTTTCCTTTTCTTTGTTTCTTTGTTTTTTTGTTTTTTTTTTTTTCTTTCAGAAATAGAACCACCATTGGGGCACCTGAGTGGCTTAATCAGTTAGGCATCCAAGTTCAGTTCAGGTGATGATCTCACAGTCTGTGAGTTCGAGCCCCGTGTTGGGCTCTGTGCTGATAGCTCAAGCCTGGAGGCTGCTTCGGATTTTGTATCTCCCTCTCTCTTTGCCCCTCTTCCACTCATGTTCTGTCTCTCTCTGTCTCTCAAAAATGAATAAATGTTAAAAAAATTAAAAAAAAAAAGAAATAGAACCACCATCTCTACAGTACTCAAGTCACAACTCTTTTTCCCTAACACATTCAAATCCATCATTAAACAGTCCTGCCAACTTTACCCCCAAATCTGTATTTGTAATCTCCACTTTACCTCCAAATCTATATTCATAATCTTGTCACACTTGTCTGCCACTCAACACTAAGCCACCATCATCTTGTTTGATCTTTTACAGTCATTTCGTGACAGGCCTCTCAGCATCTTATAATTTCTAGTCTTCCCCACCCTTTTTGACCATTTTCTGCACAGCAACCCGTAGTGATCGTTTTAAGGTATGAGTCTGATTACTCCTTTGCTTAAAATTCTTTTTTTTATTATTTTTTTTAATATTTTAATTTATTTTTGAATGAGAGAGAGAGAGACAGAGCATGAGTGGGGGAGAAGCAGAGAGAGAGGGAGACACAGAATTCAAAGCAGGCTCCAGGCTCTAAGCTGTCAGCACAGAGCCCGATGTGGGACTCAAACTCACAAACTGTGAGATCATGACTTGAGCTGAAGCTGGATGCTTAACCAACTGAGCCACCCAGGCACCCACTTAAAATTCTTTTTTAAGAGTTTCCCTACTGCACTTAAGGTAAAAGAATTTGGATTTTATTCTAACTTACAAAATTCTATTTGACCTGGTCTTGGTCTACTTTTTTTTTTCTAAGTTTATTTATTTTGAGAGACAGAGCAGAGGAGGGGCAGAGAGAGGGGGAGAGAGAGAATCCCAGGCAGGTTTTGTGCTGTCAGAGCAGAGCCTGATGCTGGGCTCAAACTCACAAACCGTGAGATCATGACCTGAGCTGAAACTAAGAGTTGGACGCTTAATCGACTGAGCCACCCAGGCACCCCAGTCTCAGTCTACTTTTTACACCTCATATCTTGCCCTCTTCTCTCCCTTCCACTACATTCAACCCCACTATCCTTTTTGTACCTCAGATAAGTGAAGCTTATTCCTGTCTCAGGGCCTTTGCAATAGCTCTTCTTTCTGGTCTTCGCATCCTCGGTTCCTTTTTGTCGATCAGATTTCTGCACAGTTGCCACCTGTTAACTCTTAAACTCTCTTAAACTTTCAATCCAAAGTAGCCATCCAAGGATATATATTGCCTCAATTTAATTCTCTATAATCTGCTCCTGTATTTTCTTTTCCTCTTCCACCTTGTCTATCTCACCCCATAGAATTTAAGTTCTCTGATAATCATTGTTTAATCATTGTTGCATCTCCAGACTTTAGTGTGTGATAATGGATAGACATTAGACAGTGGATAATACATAATAACAGATGAATGTCTGATCTGAAAAATGGTTTTAATCTCACACTAAGTTGTTTTATGATGGGTAGATTCCTAAGTGCAGCTAACTAAAGGCAACAATTTTTGCATCTTGGGATGAGGAAAAGAGCCTGCAGAAGTTATATTACTTACCTGAAGTTGCAGCACTGTTTAAGAACAAAGGCTGGAAAGGGGTCCCAATGACAGTCTAGTCTAGAACCACCTTGAGAATTCTTATGCTTAGAGACCTGCAGCTGGAAGATTGTTAATACTACTTGGTTCAGCTGGGGTTTCTGCAGATGTAAGAATTCTCTGCATAACATTTTTCAGAAAGGGCCACTGAGCTTCCATGTGATCTTTCAGTCAGAGGGAGCTAGCATCTTCCTTTGAGACAGCCCATTTTATTTTTGGGCAGCTTTAAAATTTAGAGGGTTATCTTTGTGGTGGATATTACGGTAGGACCAGGAATGTGGACATGAATAAGAAGATGCGGTTTTACCTTTAAGAGTTCATAATCCCAATGTGTAATGGTGGAATAGGAGAGACACATATATACTATACTTGAATGCTTTTAATATAACACATAATATAACATTGTGGTGTTATATTTGAGTTCTCCCCATTTACTCCTTCTCCTAACTCCTGGTAACCATTGTTTTAGTTTGTTTGTGAATTTAATTTGACTATTCTAGGTACTTCATATAAGTAGAATCATACCCAAAAAAAAAAAAAAAAAAAAGGTAGAATCCTACAATATTTACCCTTTTGTGTCTGGCTTATTTTTCAAGAATAATAGTTTTAAGTTTCATCCATATTGTAGCATATTCTTCCTTTTTAAGGCATGTGTATACTACATTTTGTTTATCCATTGTTCAGTGGACATTGGCAAGAATATTTTATTTAAAAATTATTTATTCATTTATTTACTTACTTATTTATTTATTTATTTTGAGAGAGCAAGGAGGAAGAGAGAGCCAAGTGGGGTAGGGGCAGAGAGAGAGAGAATCCCAAGTAGGCCCCACGCTGTTGGTGAACTATAAGATCATAACCTGAGCTGAAATAAAGAGTCAGACGCTTAACTGGCTGAGCCACTCAGGCTCCCCAGCAAGAATATTTTAAAGCTTTCATGTATCTAGCAAAATGTCTGACATGTAGTAGGTACTCAGTGAATATCTGAAAGGAAAAAATAAATGAGAGAAAGGTAAAGGGAAGTTTTCTCAGAGGAAATAATAGTTTAACTGGGCCCTGACAGATTTTGTTAGACAGAAAAGTGATGGTCTTACTGGAGTTTAGTAAAATCCATAGTTCAGTACTAGTTACTCTGCATAGGATCTGATAATGAGTTAAAAATTTTTGTCTCAAAGAAGCCATAGTGTGTTGAGGGCAATAGGAATGAGAAAATTGCTTTGAATTAAACTAAAATAATAGGAGAAATTCAAAAAATGGGAAAGAAATATCTTGTTGAGAGGATATACAGAGGTGTCCTTCATGGAAGAAATTGCATTGCAGTGTATCTGGAAGAAGGGAATAGATTTGGGCATGTAGAAAGTGGGAGGGGAGGTTGCAGGATTAGGTAGCAATAGGAACAGAGATAAGCTGGTGAGAAACTAGAGTGCCCTGTTCTTGAAAGATGCAGTCCCAATTTGGCCAGAGGATAAAGTCCATAAAGAGGAACCAAGTGGTAGGGGATGGATGGTTGGAAAGGGTCATGTTGAAGAGGGCTTTGAATTCTAAAATTTGGAGTTTGCATTTATTTCACTTTAATTTTATTTTATTATTTTAGAGAGAGAGTGAGCGGGAAGAAGGGCAGAAGGAGAGAGAAAGAGAATATTAAGCAGGCTCCATACTCAGTGTAGAGCCTGATATGGGGCTCGATACCATGACCCTGTGATCATGACCTAAGCTGAAATCAAGAGTTGGATGTTCGGCGAATGGACTGAGCCACCCAAGTGCCCCTGCATTTAATATCATAGGTAGGCAGAGGGAACCACTGCATTTTTTTTTTTTTTAGCAATTATATGATCAGACTATATTTGAATAGAAAGAATAAAAGAGGATAGATACTAGCAAAGAGTTAGGATATTATGAAATGTCAGGGTACCTGGCTGGCTCAGTTGGTAGAGTATGTGACTCTTGATCTCATGGTCGTGAGTTTAAGCCCCACATTGGGCATAGAGCTTACTTAAAAACAAAACAAAAAACTGTAGAATATTATCAATTGAGACGTAATGGTGATCAAGAATAGAATTTATTCTTTAATCATTTAATATTTATTGAGTGCCCACAATGTTCTAGGTACTATTCTAGGAAAAGGAAATGATGAACATTTCCTATCTATACATGGTCTCCTATCCATTTGGTGTTTATATTTGGGTAGAGATAGGAGTAGGGGAGAGGAGACAAACACATAAAAAAGAAATAACTTCCAGTATATGAAATGCTATATAGGAACTACACAGGGTTATGTGATAGAGAATATAGGGAAAGGGAATTTAAGATAGTTTTGAGAAGGAGGGCCTCTCTGAGGATGTGACCTCTGAAAACTGAAGGATATGTGAGAACCAGCCAGAAAAGTGTTCTAGGAAGAGGGAACAGAAAATGCAAAGACACTGAATTTTGGAAAGATTTGGTGGATCCAGTGAATACAAAGACTGCTGTGACTGGCTTACAGTGTGAACCATAGAGTGGTAGAAGATAAAGTTGAAAGTGGAAAGGAGACAGATGCACAGAGCCTTGTGAGCCATGGTAAGGAATTTTCTCCCTCCCTCTCTCTCTCTTTCTTCTTTCTTTCTTTCTTTCTTTCTTTCTTTCTTTCTTTCTTTCTTTCTTTCTTTCAGAGTGTGTGTGTAGGAGTAGGGGAGGAGCAGAGAGAGAGAGAAGCCCAAGCAGACTCCATGCTGTCAGCACAGAGCCCAACACAAGGCTCAAGCCCATCAACCGTGAGATCATGACCTGAAACCAACAGTCAGATGCTTAACCAACTGAGCCACCCAGGCACCCCTAATTTTATTTCTAAGTGAAAAAAACAAAAAACAAAAAACACAACAGCAACCAAAAAACCAAACCCAAGAATGTTTTTTAAGCAGGGGAATGATATGATGGAAAGATGGAATACACTATTAGCTGGGATAGTGGCTCTAGGAAAGGAGTTGAGGAATCAAAGTAAGAGGCAATATGGAGCTAAGAGCCAAGGGATTTAATAATAGAGTAGGTATGAGGTTGGGGTGGAGTAGTTAAAGATGATTCATTTGAGCCTGTTGGGCTTAGAATGAATGTGCCATTTATAGAAATAGGCAAGTCAGAAGCAGTTGTTTTATAGAGAACAGGGGAAAGATGTTGGTTTTTAGCTGCTCCAGAACTTCCAGAAAAAGTGTATCTACAGTAGAGCTAGAAATGTAGGTTTAATGCTTAGAGGAGAGCATAGAACTAGAAAAAGATTCAGGTACCATCTCCATAGAATAAATGGGATTTTAAGGAAAGAATATATATAGGGAAGAAAAGGTAGAGGCTGAAGGCAAGTATTTTTAGAGACTGTGTTTACTAACAGGAAGGAGCTGAGGAAGAACAGTCTAAGAGGTTGAGACAAAAGTGTAATGTCATAGGGGCACCTGGGTAGCTCAGTTGGCTAACTGTCCAATTCTTGATCTCAGCTCAGGTCATGATCTCACAGTTCATGAGTTCGAGTCCTGCATTGGGCACTATGATGACAGCACAGAGCCTGGTTGGGATTCTGTCTCTTCCTCTGTCTGCCCCTCCCCTGCTCCCTCTCTCTCTCTCTCTCAAAATAAGTAAATAAAAATTTAAAAAACTGTAATGTCATATAAGTAATGGGAAGACAAAATATTAAATGGGTAGGGAGAGAAAGTAGGGAGAGTAGAAATCTTAAGCCATTGCAAAGAATCTAAGCCTGGGGTGGAGGGAGGAGGCAGGCAGAGTCTGAATTTAATAAAAGTTGGTGACTCTCAAATGAGAGTGAAATCAGACTGTAAAGGGTAGGTGATAAGGAAATAGAAGTTTTCCAATTTAGTAAACCATCGTAAATAGAACTCATTGTAGAAAATCTGGATAGTTAAATCTTTAGGAATTTGCTGTATGCCAGGCATTAGGCCAGGTGGTAGAATACAAGAAGGGATAGCATAATTCTTCTGTTTAAGAAGGGTATAGTGAGGGAGAGAGACATATAATTAAAAATTGACCATTATTTAGTTCCTTCATGTCCTCACTTTCTTCCCTCTCTGCTTAGAGTCCATGGTCTCTTATTAAAATTAGCCTTATGAATATATCCTCAATAAACTTGCTCCTTTTTCCCCTCCATTGTAGTTCCCTAACTGTATTCCTACACTTGTTAAATTCAACTCTTTATCTATTCCTTGCCTATACCTAAGTAGCTGAATGTGAAGAAAAATACACTGTGCTCACTGGTTTCACTTAAAATTCATGACTGTTAATCTTACGTGGGCGTTTAGTACTGCTTAGCTGAATTTCTGCATCTCTGCAATCCGTTTGCTCTCTCACTTTCCTAGATGACAATTTTTCTCTTTTTTTTTTTTTTTTTTGAGAGAGAGAGAGAGGGCAAAAGTGAGAGAGGGGGAGGGAGAGAAAAATGGGGCATACCTGAAGCGGAGCTCACCCAAAGTGGAGCTCAAGCTCACCCAGAGTGGGGCTCGTGCTCACCCAAAGCAGGGCTCGAACTCATGAACCGTGAAATCATGACCTGAGCCGAAGTCCGATTCTTAACCGACTGAGCCACTCAGGTGCCCCCCAAGATGACAATTTCACATATTCTTTCTTTTTTTTTTTTCTTTGAACAACTCATTTTCCCCTTTCTACCTAAGGAAATTGCTTCCTGTTTCACTGGTAACATGGAAGTTGTCGGAAGATACCTAACTCCCCATTGGTCCTGTTGCCACAGCTATCAACATATTTGCATCTGAATGTGAATACCCTTTCTCCTGTTCCAGTGGATGACTGTTCAAGTTTTGTCCAAGATCCATCTCACTACTTGTGGGCCAAATCCCATCCCATCCCTCTATTCTTCTCAAGGACATACATTAGGAATTATCTTGTCAGTCCTCTTGGTGATCATCAGTTTTTATCTCTCTACTGAGCCATTCTCATCAGCATATAAATATGTGATACTATCTCCCATTTAAGAATAATAAAGAAGGAAAATTCCCTTGACCGTATCCCTTTCCAAATACTTACCTATTTCTCTGCTCCCTGTTTACAGCAGTACGCCTCAAGACAGTTGTCTGTTGGCATTTCTTTTCCTTCTTATTTCATTCTCTTTAGTCCATTCTAGTCAGGCTTTCACCTTAGCATCCCATGGAAACCATTTTGTCCAGATCACTTAATGATCCCTTCTTTATCAAAACCTGTGATCATTTACCTGGTTGATCATTTTCTCTGGGTTGAAATGCTTTCTTAAAAATGGGGCGCCTGGGTGGCGCAGTCGGTTAAGCGTCCGACTTCAGCCAGGTCACGATCTCCCGGTCCGGGAGTTCGAGCCCCGCGTCAGGCTCTGGGCTGATGGCTCAGAGCCTGGAGCCTGTTTCCGATTCTGTGTCTCCCTCTCTCTCTGCCCCTCCCCCGTTCACGCTCTGTCTCTCTCTGTCCCAAAAATAAATAAACATTGAAAAAAAAAAAATGTACCGTGCTGGGACGCCTGAGTAGCTCAGTCTGTTAAGGTCTGACTTTTGGTTTTGGCTTGCTCATGATCTTGTTTATGGACAGTGTGGGGTCTGCTTGAGATTCTCTCTCTCTCTCTCTCTCTCTCTCTCTCTCTGCCCCTCCCCCACTCACCCTGTCTCTTTCAAAATAATATATATGATATATATATATCATATGATATATATCACATATATATGATATATATATCACATGATATATTATATATATATCATGTTCTTAGTTCTCCTTTTACTTTATTAATTGCTCTCTCTTCGTTTCTTTTGCTGGTTCTTCCTCATCTTCCTAACTACTAACCATTGGTGAACCCCAGGACTTAGACCTTGGACCTCTTTTATTTGACTGTACTCATTTCAAATAACATCTGTAGACTGACAGCTCTTGATTCTATAACTCTAGCCCAGACCTTTCTCCTGAACTTTAGATTCTTCAAATAGGTTGCTGGATTGTCTACTCTTGTACATTCATTAGGCATCTCAATCTTAACATGTCTAAAAGCAAAATATTTTTCCCCTTTAAACATGTTCTTTTTATACAGCCTTCTTCATTTCGATAAATAACAATTCCATTCTTCTAATTGCTTAAGATAAAAAACTTGAAATCATCTTTATGTTGTTTCTCTCTCTTCTACCCATCTATGTCTATGCCATCAGCATGTCTGGTAGGCTCTCTCTTCAAAATATATTCAGCGTCCCACCATTTCTCACTATATCGTCTTTGTTCAGGATGGATGCCATCTCTCTTGCCTAGATTATTTTAATAGTCTCCCAACTGATCTTTCTACTTCTACACCTGCTCATTTTGAATGGTTTCTTCTCACCCCAGCAGCTAGAGTGAGCCTTTTAAAATACATGAGAGATGGTATCATTCGGCTCAGAATCCTCTTGTGTTTTCCCATCTTATTCAGTAAAAGTCAATACCCTTAAGATGGCTTACAGGTTGTTACATGATATGAGCTCCTTTTACATCTCTTACTTCTCTCCTACTAGTATTCTCCCTTTTGCTCATTCAGCCCCAGTGTCATTGGCCTCCTTGCTGTTCCTTGAACATGCCAAACATGCTTCTACCTCAGGGGCTTTGCACTTGCTGTTCCCTCTGCTTGGACCCTTATATACCTGCTGTGCTAGTTCCCTCACTTCATTTAGGACTCTGCTTAAATGTCACCTGAATAGAGCGGTTTTCTTTGTGCAATATATATAAAAAAGAAATCCCTGCACCCCCAGAACTATCTCTTGCCTTTACTCTGCTTTATTTTTTTTCCGTAGGACGTATTACCATTTGATATATCTAGCTGTTTGTTGTTATATTCTATCTTAATGAGAAATTCTTCATCTTCTTTATAAACTTAAAGATAGAAATACGTTCCTCATGCTCCTAAATTGGAAGTCTGGCTTGTTCATCATTATATGCACTGTACCTCGTACAGTTAGTTCCTGGCATATAGCAGATATTCAAAAATTTTGAACGAATGAGTGCCTTTTTTACTTTTCTCTAGAGAGACCAGGTTGTATTTATTGTGAATATATGTGTGGGTATACACACCTATAGTAACTACATAAGATTAGGTGGTCCTTCTGATACATATTTTGTAGGAATAGTTCTTCATCCATCTAAATCTTGACTTTCTATAAGCATTATTAAATCAATCCATAGATTGAACCTATTGTGTTTGACCTTTCATTTGTCAATGAGGCATTGACAAATCCCAGTGTCTCTTTTATTATGTGTAATAGCATGGCAGAAAGAGATGTAGAGACATATTTTCCCCCCATTAAGTCTGCATGTATTATAAGAAGAGTTGAGTGGGAATGGTGCAGTGTTTTGCTTGATAGAATGAATCAACCTGCTGTGGTTTGATTATACTGTGTGGGACTTGGAAAACACTGCCATTTTAAGCTTTGGTTATATATTATCTTTAAGGAAACATTGGATATGACTCAGTAAACAAAAGAGTCAAATTACCCCATTCTAATATAAACGATTCTTCAAAAGCTATACCTTATAAAACAGTTGAATGACAATTGAATCATTTACTTATTGTGATGGTTTAAATAAATAGTCACTTCCAAGAATTATAAGCAAATATAAAAGACAAAATAATGCAAGGTACTAGATTAAATTGCTCAGTTATAAATCATTCAAGGAGCTTAATTATGTTTGGGCATTCACAATAAAACCTTGAATGTGTTGGTGATTTCTGTGTGACACATGTTTATCATCCCCCTTCATACAGAAATGGCTTCTGCTTCCCTCCAAAGACACACAATCACATATCTTTAGGTCCCAAAGAGATTATCTCTGTTCTTCCTGAAAAAAATATTAATCGAATTTAAATTTAAAAATTCATTCAGAAAATAAACAAAAGATATAATTTACTTTTGTTTTAGTTATTTTTCTGGTCAGGTATATTGACCTTTAGTAACCAAGATATTTTATAGACAAAAGAAATAGTTGTTAAAATGATAAGATATTGTATGTACTTTTACACACATAATTATATGGAAATATATATGAAAATAGTACTTTGATAGAATTTTTGGAAAAAAAATCTACAGTTGTTGTTTTGTTCACAGGAAGGGAGGCAATAATAAGTTAATAAAGATCTATCATCGAGATGGTAAATACGGCTTTTCTGATCCTCTGACATTTAATTCTGTGGTGGAGCTCATTAACCACTATCATCATGAATCTCTTGCTCAGTACAATCCCAAACTTGATGTGAAGCTCATGTACCCAGTGTCCAGATACCAACAGGTATGATTAGTTCTTGATAGTTATTCAACAAGTCATTTTTAACATCATTTCATTTTAATTTACCAGGCTTATCAGTTTAAAAAAAGAAAAAAAAAGAAATGTAGTCATTTTAAATTTCCTACTTAAGATGTAAGATATTTTTGGAACTTATTCTGTGGCTACTATTCCTTAATAGCTGGTTGCATGTATTTACTAACTTTATATAAAAATACTTCTGTTTGTTTCCTATTTATACTTCATTTCTTAATTTTTAAAATATTAACTATTTTGATATTATCTAAAGGCTTATAATAGTGTTAACAAAAGAATTTAGTGCTTTTGGATGCTTGATATTAATACAGTGACTTAAACTTATAGTAGAAATGCAATTTAAAAATAAATAGGTGTGGAAAAATTCATGTGTCAGAATTCTTAACATTCTTTATTTCTTTTTTTTTAACTGTATAGGATCAATTGGTAAAAGAAGATAACATTGATGCAGTAGGTAAAAAACTCCAAGAGTACCACTCTCAGTATCAGGAAAAGAGTAAGGAGTATGACAGGCTATATGAGGAATATACCAGAACATCACAGGTTAGTATATTTTTGTTGGTTAGCCCAGCAAGTATGCAATGTTTTAATTACATTAGATTTTCTGTAATTCACCTGACAGTCTTTAGCTGTTTTAATATCTTACACAACCTTTTTGAGACTTTGGAGTGATACAAATTCTTCTCTCATTTGTAAATCACTTTCTTATTGGTTAAGGGCATAATTTTTTTTCAGTTAGTATTAACTAGGATAAGGTTTGACTGCAGGTGATAAAAAATAACAAAATAGCAAAGGCTTCAGATAGAAATTTATTTTTCTGTCATGTATAGGCAGTGCCAAGGATATTATGTCAACTCCACAGTCATTAGGGGTTAGGGTTCTTCTGTTTTGATGCTTTGCTATCTGTAGAAGTTGGCTTACTCCAGTATCAGTCATCACAACAATATTCTAGCAAACAAGAAGGAAGAATAGAAACAGAAAGCAGTTTCCTGTTTTTAAGGCTACTTCCTAGAAGAAGTACACACTGCTTCTACTTTCATCCTACTGGCAAGGCAGCTGCAGGTCACAACGCTGTAGTGGAGGTGAAGAAAGCTAGTTATTTGGTCAGGTGTGCCCGACTAACATTTGAGAGTTTTCTGAGGAAGAAGGAACTAATGTAATTATGAGACCACTGGTAGTCTTTCTTTTTTTTTAAGTTTATTTTATTTATTTTTAAAATTTATTTTGAGAGAGAGAGAGAGAGAAAATGCCATGAGCTGGGGAGGGGTAGAGAGAGAATCCTCTATCACTGCAGAGCCTGACTCGGGGCTCGAACTCCCAAACCATGAGATCATGACTTGAGCCGAAATCAAGAATCAGATGCCCAAGCAACTGAGCTACCCAGACGCCCAAGACCACTACTAGTCTTAACCACACAGTTTCTGGATCATAAAGCTTAATAATATTTCTTTTATCTTATATATGTGATAGAACAAAATTCTGAAGAGTAACCTAGTTCTTTTCCTAGATCTGTTTTTTCCTAGTTCTTTTCCTAGAACTGTTTTTGATTTTTTTTAGTTACATTTGGATTGGCTTAATTTGCCCTAAGTTATTATATAATATATAAAAGGTGCTAGGAATTTTTATGAAGGTGCAAGTCTTCAGGGGAGTTTATCCATTGCAGTATTTGGGTCATTGGTGGCCTAAGAAAATATATCTAACTGGGTTTCTTATGCACATTCTTTTGAAACACAGGTTATCTGAACGTCAAATAACTTACAGAAGCTTTAGTCTATGTTGATTAGTCCATGTTATGGTGGCATTAGTCCATTCTACTAAATTCATAGTGAATCCTCAGTGCAGTAATAACTTGCCTGAGTCCTTTATCGAACATAACAGTAAGTGGGTTTTTTCTAGTGTTTGTTTTCTATTGTGTTATTATTACTGCTCTTTATTATTTCCTTTTTATTTTTATTTTTGCTTTCAATTTAATTTGCTCTTCTTTTACTAGCTTGAGGTGAATTTTGTTCACTGGCTTTAAAACTTTTTTTTTTTACAGTTATTTATTCATTCATTCATTTATTTATTTTGAGAGAGGGAGAGAGCACGAGTGAGTGAGGGACAGACAGAGAGGCAGAGAGAGTGCGGAGCCCCGAAGTGGGGCTCAAGTTCCCCCAAAGCAGGGCTGCCGCTCACCTGAAGTGGGTGAACCGCGAGATCATCACCTGAGCCGAGGTCGGATGCTTAACTGACTGAGCCATCCAGGTGCCCCCAAAACTTTATTTTCTTTTCTTTTTTTTTTTTTTTTTTAATTTTTTTTTCAACGTTTTTTATTTTTATTTTTGGGACAGAGAGAGACAGAGCGTGAACGGGGGAGGGGCAGAGAGAGAGGGAGACACGGAATCGGAAACAGGCTCCAGGCTCCGAGCCATCAGCCCAGAGCCCGATGCGGGGCTCGAACTCACGGACCGCGAGATCGTGACCTGGCTGAAGTCGGACGCTCAACCGACTGCGCCACCCAGGCGCCCCTAAAACTTTATTTTCTAATATAAGCACTTAAAGCTATAAATTTCCTTCTAAGCACTGCTATAGGTACATCCTACAAATTTTGTTATACTGTTATTTTCCTTATTCAGTTTTAAATATTTTCTAATTTCCCTTGTGATTTCTTCTTTGGCCATATGTTCTTCAATTTCTAAATATTTGAGGCTTCTCTAGATATATTACTTCTAGTATATCTTCTAATTCACTGTAGTCAGTGAACATATTCATTAAGGTTACAGTGTTTTGAAATTTATTGACTTACGACCTAGTTAACCTGCCTTATCTTAGTAAACTTGTGCACTGACAAAGACTAGTAAAGTTGTTGGGATAGTGCCCTTGTAGTTGTTGGTGTAGTCCTCTCCAAGTATCAGTTTGGTCAAGGTGATTCATAGTGTCATTCAGATATTCCATATCTTTACTGAATTTTCTTTTTTGCCTGTACTTTCAGTTAATTAGAAGGAATCTTAAAGTCTCTACTTACAATTGTAGGTTTGTCTATTTATCTTTTTAGTTTTGTTAGCTTTTGCTTTATGTGTATTGAAATTCTATTAAGTGCTTACATATTTATAGTAATTTTTTCCTTTATCAATATGAAATGTTCCTCTTTATATCTGGTAATCCTCCTGGTCTTAAAGTCTACTTTTTCTAGTATATCCCCATCAGCTTTCATATACTTGTTATTTTCAGGATATATCTCTTTCTGTCCTTTTATTTTCCATCTGTTTGTGTCTATATTATAGCTAAAGTGCATCTCTTATAGATAATAATATATAGTTGGGTATGGCTTTGTAAAAAATCCAGCCTGACAATTTCTGCCTTTTAATTGGAGAGTGTAATCCATTTGTATGTCTTATAATTATTTGTATGGTTGGGTTTATGTTTACTTTTTTGCTATTTGTTTTCTATTTGCTTTATCTGTTTTTTGTTCCTCAGCAACTCTTTCACGGTTGTCTTTTGGGTCAAACATTTTTTTTTTAATGTCTATTTTTGAGAGAGAGCATGAGCAGGGGAAGGGCAGAGAGAGAGACACACACACAGAATCTGAAGCAGACTCCAGGCTCTGAGCTGTCAGCACAGAGCCTGATGCGGGGCTCGAACCCACAAACTGTGAGATCATGACCTGAGCCAAAGTTGGACACTTAACTGACTGAGTCACCTAGGCACCCCTGGGTCAAACATTTTTTAGTATTCCATTTTGATTCCTCATCTGGCTTTTTTGCTATGACTGTCTTTTTTTTCCCCCATAGGAAGTTGTTCTAAGGATTACAGCATGCATTCTTAATCATAGTTATTTAACTTCATATCGTGTCATGTAGCATGTAAATATAATAACCCTGTTTTATATCATTCTGTTTTTATCTCTTATTGTTATCATATATTTTATATTTACCTATGTTACCCCCATAATTCATTCTTGTAATATTTGCCTATTCTAAGTACCTTATATAAATGAAATCATATAATAATTGTTCTTTGGCTTACTTCACTAATTACAATGTTTTCAAGGAAAATACATGTTGTAGCATATATCAAAATGTCACTTTTTATGGCTGAATGATATTGCATTTGAAGGGGAATATGGCATTTTGTTTATCCATTCATCTGTTGATGGCATTGGGTCATTTTCCAGTTTCCAGCCATTGTGAATAATCCTGCTTATGAACCTGGTGTGCAAATAACTGTTCAAGTCTCTGCTTTCATTTCTTTTGGATATATACCTAGGAGTGGAATTGCTGGATCATATGGTACTATGTTTAACCTTTTAAGAAACTGACAAACTGTTTTCCACGCTGGCAAAACTATTTTACATTCCTACCATTAATACATGAAGATTCCAGTTTTTCCACATTCTAAGACTTGTTACCATTTTTTTTATCTTTAATTTTTTATAGCCACCCTAGTAGTCATGAAGTAATACTGTTTTTGTTATTGTTGAGTTTTAGGAGTTTTTTTTTTTAAAGGAATTTTGTTTTTAATGTTTATTTATTTTGAGAGAGAATGTGAGTGAGAGAGGGGCACCGAGAGAGGGAGACAGAGAGAATCCCAAGCAGGTTCCACGCTAAGTGCAAAGCCGGATGTGAGACTCAAACTCATGAACCATGAGATCATGACCTGAGCCGAAACCAAGAGTCAGCTGCTTAACTGACTGAACCACCGAGGCACCCCCCTTGGAGCTTTTTTTTTAAATCCCTTATCAGATCTATGATTATCAGATATTTTCCCCATTTTGTAGGTTGTTGTTTTGCTTTTTTAATATCATCCTTTGATGTGCAAATGTTCTTAATTTTGATGAAGTCCAATTTTTTTCTTTTGTTGCCTATGCTTTTGTTATCATATTCATGAAGTCGTTGCCAAATCCAATGTCATATTTTCTCCAGTGTTTACTTCTAAGAGTTTATTGTTTTTACTCTTAAATTTAGGTCTTTGATCCATTTTGAGTTAACTTTTATATGTGATGTGAGTTAAGGTCCCAGCTTTATTGTTGTACATGTGAAAATACATTTTCCCTGCACTGTGGTCCCAACACCATTTCTCCATTGAATGGTCTTGGGATATTTACTGAATTGAGACATAGATCATAGGTGTGAGGGTTTATTTTTGGGCTTCCTATTGCACTCTCTTGGTCTGCATGTCTATCCTTATGTCATTTCCATATTCAAAATATGTTAAACTATTAACATAGCTTCTTAATAAGCTTTGAAATCAGCAGGTGTGAATCTTCCAACTTCGTTCTTTTTCAAGATTGTTTTGGCTATTCTAGGTCCCTTTCAATTCCATATGAATTTGAGGTTGAGTTTTTCTGTTTCTGTAAAAAAAATGCAGTTGGGATTTTGATAGAGATTGCATTGAATCTGTATATTATTTTGGGTAAGTATTGTTATCTTAACAATATTAAGTCTTCCAATCCATGAACAAGGAGATGTCTTTCCATTTATGTATGTCTTCTTTAATTTCTTTCAGTATTGTTTTATAGTTTTCAGTGTATGAGTTTCTTACCTCCTTGGTTAAATTTATTCCTAAATATTTTATTCTTTTTGATGCTGTTGTTGATGGGATTATATCCTTACTTTCCCTGCTAGTATATAGAATACAGAATATTCTATACACAGTTGCTAGTGTATAGAATACAGTTGATTTTGTGTGTTGATTTTGTATTCTGCAACTTTGCTAAATTTATTAGCTCTAACAGTTTTTGATGGATTCTTTAGGGTTTTGTACCTATAAGATAATGTCATTTGAGATAATTTTACTTCTTCCTCTCCAATATGAATGTCCTGTATTTTTTTTTTAATTTTTTAATGTTTATTTATTTGTGAGAGAGAGAGTGAGCGAGCGACAGAGTGTGAGTGGGGGAGGGGAAGAGAGAGAGGGAGACACATAATTTGAAGCAGGCTCCAGGCTCTGAGCTGTCAGCACAGAGCCCGACGCAGGGCCTGAACCCACAAACCATGAGATCATGACCCGAGCCGAAGTCAGACACTCAACTGACTGAGCCACCCAGATGCCCCATGAATGTCCCATATTTCTTTTCAATGCCTAATTGCTTTGGCTAGAACTTTAAGTACTTTGTTAAATAAAAGTGGAGAAAGTGGATGGGTATCCTTGTCTCGTTCATGACTTAGGAGAAAGTTAGCCCATTTCACCATTGAGTATGATGTTAAGCTTGTGTTTTTTATATATAGCTGTATTAGTTTCCTAGGTCTGTTGTAACAAAGTACAACACACAAGAGGTACCTGGGTGGCTCAGTCGGTTGAGCATCCGACTTCAGCTCAGGTCATGATCTCGTGGTTCGTGGGTTTGAGCACCGTGTTGGGCTCTGTGCTGACAGCTCAGAGCCTAGAGCCTGCTTTGGATTCTGTCTCCCTCTCTCTCTGCCCCTCCCCCACTCACTCTGTGTCTCCCAAGGATGAATAAACATTAAAAGAAATTTTTTAAAAAAACCCAAAAAACAAAAACAAAGTACAACAAACTGGGTGTCCTAAAACAACAAATTTATTGTTTCACTGTTCTAGGAACTCCAAGTCCAAAATCAAGGTGTTGGTAGGGCCCTCTCTTTCTGGAGGCTCTGGGGAAGACCATTCCTTGTTTTTCTTAGCTTCTGTTGGTTGCTGGCAGTCCTTGGCATTCTTTGGGTTGGACATACCACTTCTATTTATGCCTTCATTATCAGTAGCATTCTCCCTCTGTGTCTCTGCTTTCTTTTTTATAAGGATACTAACCAGTCATTGGATTAGGGCCCATCCACTTCCAGTATCACCTCATCTTAATTCACTAAAGACTCTCTTTCCTAGTAAGATCACATTCTAAGGTCCTGAGGATTAGGACTGATCATATCTTATGTGGGAACACAATTCAATCTATAACAATGGCCTTTATATGATGAAGAAGTTTCCTTTTATTTGTAGTTTATGGTTTTTATCATGCAAGGATGTTGGATTTTGTCAGATGTTTTGTCTGCATCAATTAAGATGATCATGGTTTTTTTTTTTTCCTTCAGCCTATTAATGTTGTGTATTGACTGATTTTTGTATGTTGAACCACCCTTGCATTCCTGGGATAAATTCCATGTGGTAATCGTATACAGTTAAAGTCCTTTCAATATGCTGCTAAATTTAGTTGACTAGTATTTTGTTGAGGATTTTTGCATCTGCATTCAAAAGGCATGTTGTTCTGTAGTTTTCTTGCAGTCTCTTGATTTAGCTTCAGGATCAGAGTAATGATGGCCTTGTGAATGAGTTAGCAAGTGTTCCTTCCTCCTTCTAGTTTTTGGGAAGGGTTGGTGTTAATTCTTCTTTAAATGTTTGGTAAACTTCACTAGTGAAGCTATCTGATCCTGGGCTTTCCTTTGTTGGGAAGTTTTTGATTACTGCTTCAATTTTCTTATTGATTATTGGTCTATTTAGATTTTCTTTTTGAGTCAGTTTTGGTAGTTGTGTGTTTCTAGGAATTTGTCCATTTCATCTAGGTTATCCAGTCTATTGGCATAAATTTTACGCAGCATTCTCTTAACAATTTTTATTTCTGTAAAGTGGGTAGTATGGCCCCCTTTAAACTTAACAATTTAGTAATTTGAGTATTTTTTTTCCCTTAATCTAACTAAAGGTTTGTCAATTTTGGTGATCTTGTTAAAGAACCACTTTTTAGTTTTGTCGATTTTCTCTACTTTTCTATTTTCTATTTCATTTATCTTTTTAATCTTTATTATTTCCTTCTTCTAGCTTTGGGTTTAGTTTGCTCTTCTTTTTCTAGTTGAAGGATAGTACTGCTTGAATATAGACTTCTTGGTTGACAGTTTTTTTTCTTTTAAGATTTCTATGCCATCCCACCGCCTTCTGGCCTCCATGGTTTCTGACAGGAAAACAGCTATTAATTTTATTGAAGATCTTTGTACATGACACATTTCTTCTCTCTTGCTTCTTTCAAGATTCTCTTTTGACAATTTGACTATAATGTGAAATACATGTTTCTTATATCTTTGTCTATAGTTTATAGTTATCTGTGGAAGGTGTAGTCAGCAGGGAGCTATTCTAGTATAACTGTAACTCACGGTTTCCTGTTTGACCCTAGTATTTATATTATTGATTTTTCCAGCCTCATAGCCACTGATCTTATTTCCAGGGTAGTGTCCATGGTGGGCAGTGTTAAGGTAGATACTGCAACCCTGAAGAGGGTATTAGGGGATACTACCCTATGAGGATTACAGATTAGGAATGAGATATAGTATTGACTGGGAAAAGGTATGGGATTACAGCCAGAAATGCTGTAATGGTCTATTTTCCTATATGAGAAGTTTACTTCCATTTTATTTTCAGGTTTAATTTTATTAATTAGTTATTCAGAATGATCTTAATACTTTTTCTTTCTTCATGATACTTGAGCTATATCTCTGGTGTGCCTGTGTGTGTATGCTTTTTTACCCTGCTAATTTCATTTTCTCTCTGTATTCCTTTAGCTTTTCCAGATGAATTATCTGTGATGAGGCCAGTGTTTCGGGTAGAATGGGAAAAAAGTTACTGAAGCCTCTTTAGATTGAATCAACATAAGTGGGCAACGTTAGGGGATGGTGAAATGATCATACATATAATAGAACATTATACAACTATTAAAATAGGTTTTCAGAAATTATTTTAACTTTGATTTTTAAAAAGTACAAAGGTTATATAAATATGTATGCTAAATTCAATATAGATTATTGCTGAATTATTAAATTCAGTATAAATTATTGCTGAATTATTATTATGAATTATTGCATACAGAATAAAAGTCCTGATTTCTTGGAGTCAACTGCTGCTAACTATGTGCTTTTTAGGAATTCCTAATGACCTGAGAAATGCTTATGATATAGTTGCAGGCAAAGGAAACAGCATGTAGAAGTGTGTGAACAGTGATTTCAGCTGTGGGTGTACTCACTAACCTGAAGGGAAACTTTATAAAAATATGCTGGAATGTTTGGGGTGATAGAATTAACAGGATTTGGGAAAACTACAGTTAAAAACAGAAAGGAGGAAATAATAGAAATACTATACACATTAATAACAATAATATATATAACAAAAATGACCTTTTTTAAAAAAACAAAATGATATGCAGTTATTCTATTACCATCAAAAAATGAGGTAAGGTCTATATTTACTGATTCTGAGTGATATCTAAGATACATTAAGTAAAAAAAGCAAGGTAGGAAAAAAATGTATGTGGTATACTATCATTTATTGTTAAAATATATCATGACTAGACTAATGTATTCAGTAAATGTTTTTGGATGTATAGTCCCCCCACCCCACCTTTTTTTTTTTCCTGATTCCCTGTTTCCATTTCTTTCTATCCTTTTGTCATTCATTCATTCTCTCTCTCTCTCTCTCTCTCTCTCTCTCTCTCAAATATAGTTGGGGTTGCCATTATCTCCATTTTATAGATGGGAACTTAAAGCATAGAAAGACTCTCTTAAGGGACATAACCAGTTTTTAACATTACCAAGATTAGATTATAAATCTCCTAAATTCAAACTCAGTTCCTTTGTAGCATCTACGCATGATACTGTGCTTGACTCTAGAAGCACAGAGGGAGAGATGAGACTCTGTTCTACACAAGGTTGAAGTACTCTGACAGCATTTGTCAAACACAATGTACATTAGCCAAAAAGGCATGTTTTGATCCCTTTTCTCTCCATCAAACAAAACAATGATGGATGACTATATTTGTGTGTGTATATTTATTTAAAGGGCAACATATAACACTGTTTAATCTCACAAAGAATATTGAGTGAAGGAATACATATACATATTCTATGGGTCTATTCATAGAAGGTACAAAACAAGGTAAACGTTAACTTTTTGATTTTGGTTGGGAACATAAAGTGGTAAAATCATAAAGAATAACAAGGAAATGATCCTCATAAAGGGCAGAATAGTGTTATTACCAAGGTGGGGGAAGTAGAGTGGGCAGAGACAGGGAGTTATGATCCAGAAAGGATACACAAGGAATTTCTGGGGTTGCTGGTAGTGAATGTTCATTTTATAATAATTTGTTAAGCTCTGCATTTTTTTTATGCACTTACATTATCTCATACTAAAAAATTGGTAAACATTGAAAACACATGGCTGTATGCAAAAACAATACGATTATTTCTGTAGATAAGAGGTGGAACAGAAAACCATAATAAAAATTATAAATGGAATTTCCAGATCTGGAAATAACCAGAGACAACTGAGAATGGAGAGTTTGACCTCCCTGTTGGTTCCTTCTTGGTCATCTTTGCTGATTTCTCATCTTTGACCTTGGGCCTTTTCTTTTTTCTGGTTATTTATTCACTCTCTGGTGATCTCAAACAGCCTCATGGCTTTCTTTACATATGATCTGTATGCTGGTAACTCCCAAATTTATGTCTCTGCTTCTTCTAACTTCTCTTAATTGTAGACTCATATATATCCAATTGCCTTTCCAACAGCTCCACTTGGATGTTTAATAGATATCTCTCAGACTTAACATGTCAGACTGAATTCATGAATAAAATTGAACTCAGGGCTGTTCTATCCTTTGCCTTACCTGTCGGAGTTGAGAGAAGTCATGTCCTCTCTTAGGTCAAAAGCCTTGAAGCCATCCCAGACTCTTTCTCGTACACCTTCCATCAAATCCAGTAAGAATTTCTGTTGACTTTACCTTTAGAATATGGCCAGAATGCAACCCCTTCTCCTCACATCCACTGCTGATACCTTGATCTAAGTCACTATCATTTCTTACTTTGATTTACCACAGAAACCTCCTAACTGATCTTCTTGCCCTTATCCATGCTTCACTCTCCCTGATCAATTCTCAACAGAGCAGCTAGGAGATGCAGGTGTGCCCTGCATTTTGCAAGTTCTCATTACACCACTTGGCTTTTATGAAAGACCTACATTAGTACTTGTTTTCACTAACTGAAATAAATCTGAAGAGTTCTGCTTTTACAAAAAAAGGCAAAAAGTGACAATAGCATTCAGAGTTTGTTTTGCATCAAGCTGTTACAAAGGCAGTGTGCACCCTAAGCAATGGGAATGGTGCTGCCAAGTTCCCTCCCCGGGAACTACACTCAGCATCTCAGCATCAAGCCGCTATAGCTTTGAAGTGTGTCTGTGAGCATCTGTGCTTCTCTCCATTTACTTTGTGCACCTGTTAGTAAGATGTGTCCTAAGGTATTCAGAAAAAAAAAGCCTAAGAGAAGTTATTTTTTGAGTTTGGGAACACTGCAAAAATTTTTTCCATGTAAATTAATGTTAATTGTTTCTTTGCTTTATGCCATTTTGGCTTGTGAAAGGTTTCATAGGAACTCTATGTAGGGGAAACCTATACTTGTAAAACCTAGGTAGGATCACAGTACTCCTTTAACACCTGTCTGTGGTTCCACGGTTTACACATAGGAAAGCCAGAGTGCTTTCTACAGTGCCCAGCATAATCTGCACTCCTCTTCCTCTCTGGCCTCATTACTTCTCTCTTCTCCAACCATGCTATCCTCTTTGCTGTTCTTCGAATATACTAGACCTGCTTCCTACCTTTGAGTGTTTTACTGGCCACTTCCTTGCCTGAAACACTCCCCCACTGCACCGCCTGCCCAGATAGTCAGCTGGCTAACCCCCTCCCCTCCTTCAAGTCTTTGCTCAAAGGTTGTCATCTCAACAAGGTGTGCACATGAGCTGGGGAACAGCAGAGAAAGAGGGAGAGAATCTCAAGCAGGTGCCATACTGTCAGCTCAGAGCCTGATGTGGGGCTTGATCTTACCAACTGTGAGGATCATGACCTGAGCTGAAATCAAGAGTCAGATGCTTAAGTGACTGAGTCACCCAGGTGCCCCTAGAACTGCATTTCCACTTTCTTGTCATGACTGGAGGAAGCAAAGAAGGCTCCACATGTTGTCCGCATGCTCAGTAATACTGGGGATTTAACCACAGAGTATGAGTTCTGAGCAGCTGGTGTGAGACTGCATTCTGGACTTGGAATCCTTGGTTGGGGAGCTGGGTATGGGAGTAGATGGAGGAAACTGCAAAAACCACTAAGTTGAAGCTAGGAGAGGGCTAAATCTGGGTGTGCGAGAACTGAGAGAAAGACGTAAGATGGCTGAGCAGAGAAGAGCCATGAGGTTTAAGGCTTTGGGAGGTGGAGGAAGAGGAAGATCCAGTGATTATTAGCAGTACAGGAGATGTGCTGGGACAGTGAGGATAGGGAGTGTTAAAGGGAAGTTAAAGAATTGATCTCCTCTGTTTATAAATGTTTCAATATTTATAAGTGTTATAGACTGCCTAAGGTTTCTGTGAAACCTTAGATAAAATTTGGATTGCTTTGTTGGAAGTGAATTCTTCCCAGAGAATGGGAAGAGTTGGTGCATCCTGAGTCATAGTTGGCACAGGATGAGAATAGATTGCATGTGGGGATATTTGACATCTGGATTACATATAATTAGGAGGAATTGATAGGATTTAGGGATGGATTGGGATAGGGGACAGGAATTGGGCAATGAGATCATTGATAACCTTGGAAAGACAGTCTCTGTGGAATGGTAGGTACAGAAGCCGGAAAAGAGTGAGTTGGAGTGAGAATGAGAGATGAGGAAAGAGAGACAGCCTATATAGATAGTTTGTTCAAGGAACTTAATTGACTGGAAGAGAATTTAGGGTTAAGGGATTATTTTTTCAAAGTGGTGTTATTAGAACCTGTTTGTGTGCTGATGAGAAGGAACCATAAGAAGGGCTGGAGAGGAGAAAGGAGAGAAGGGGTGTAGATATAGGTAGATTTACAGTTTTTTTGTGGTAGGTATTGTGACATTGTTTATGGGGCAGCTGCTGCTTCGGCAATGCTATAAATATTTTCCCTTTGCTGCTTTACCTACCAACACAAACACCAGTTATAGTAAAGTCTGAATTATTAGTGTCTTCTTTAAGGATATAGGGCCAGGGCTTCATAGGTAATTTTTGATCTTGCAAGGGAGCCAAGACCCTCCACTGTAATTTGAGAGTTGCAGAATTTGTAGCTAGATATTTAGATATGGGCATTCCAATAAGTATACAGCACTATTTGAGATATGTATAACTTCAAGCATATGGAACATCATAAGGTTCTTGTAGCCTCCATGAAGCCTCTGTAAAGAAGTAATTCACCCTGATTTGATTGTCTCTGCCATGACATGGAACAAAACCTTATCAGAGTTCGGAAATCTGTTTCACCTGTGTGTTCTGAAACCTGGAGGGCAGGCTTCATGTTTTATTAATCTCTTTACCACCAGACTGTACTTTCTGTATAGTGGATTCTCGGTAATCATTTGTTAAAATTAATCAATGCTGGATAGTTTTGAGGAATTATCCCATAAACACCAAACTTTAAAAACTGTAAATATTCAGGATAGCAATTTTCTAGACCTTTAAAATATTTCTTGACTTTCTAATATAAATTGTACAAAATTTTAACCCTCTGAAGATTTGGGGGAATCTGAGTTCAGATGCTGAAGTCTAAAAAAAACCTCAGAGCTCATCAAAATGTATAGGACTACTTATCCTAGTGCTAAATGGCTTAGCCTACTGGGCATTTGTTTGTGAAGTTTTTAGTTTTTCATCTTATTCTGCATATAATTTTATTTTTTTTTAAGTTTATTTATTTTGAGAGAGAGAGAGAGAGAGCAAACCAGCAGGGGAGGGGCAGAGAGAGGGGGACAGAAGATCTGAAACAGGCTGTGCGCTGACAGTAGAGTGCCTGATGTAGGGCTCGAACTCCCACACCTTGGGATCATGACCTGAGCCAAAGTCAGATGTTTAACCTACTGAGCCACCCAGATGCTCCTCTGCATCTGACTTAGCTGCTATTCTTCCCCCTTTCATTTTCTGCTTTTCCTTTTCTTTTTAAAGATTTTTTGGGGAGCGTCTGGGTGGCTCAGTCGGTTAAGTGTCCGACTTTGGATCAGGTCATGATCTCACAGTTCGTGGGTTTGAACCCTGTGTTGGGCTCTGTGCTGGCAGTGTGGGGCCTGGAAGTTGCTTCAGATTTGTCTCCCTCTCTCTCTGCCCCTCCCCGACTCATGCTCTGTCTCTGTCTCTCTCAAGAATAAACATTAAAAAAAAATTTAAGATTTTTTTTATTGTTAAGTAATTTGTATGCCCAATGTGGGGCTCAAATGTATAACGCTGAGGTTAAGCGTCTGATGCTCTACTGATTGAACCATCCAGGCACCCCTCATTTTCTGCTTCTGAGATTAATCTACTGATGAATCTGTTTAGAAAAACTACATGTTTTAGAAATGATAATAAGAATAAATAGACTCTATAGGACTTTTCTGGGAATAAGGCTTTGTACGTTGGTGTATGGACTCCTCCACTGTATCCATTCACTTCTTCAGCGCCTTTTGGGGGTCAGCACTACAATAAGTGCAAAAACATAATTTTATCTTTGTCTTCAAAGTGTTCAGGGCACTTGGGTGGCTCAGTCGGTTAAGCATTGGACTCTTGATTTCAACTCAGGTCATGATCTCACGGTTTGTGAGATTGAGCCTCTTGTTGGGCTCTGCTGTGACAGCATGGAGCCTCTTTGGGATTCTCTCTCTTCCTCTCTTCCGCTTGTGCACACATGTTTTCTCTATATATCAAAATAAACAAACATTAAAAAAATATCTGAAAGTGTTTAGGGTTAATCTAAGCAACTCGGGCCTTTTTGTGGATCTCAGCTATATTTCTTTTTTTTTTTTTTTTTTTTAAATTTTTTTTTTCAACGTTTATTTTTATTTTTGGGACAGAGAGAGACAGAGCATGAATGGGGGAGGGGCAGAGAGAGAGGGAGACACAGAATCGGAAACAGGCTCCAGGCTCTGAGCCATCAGCCCAGAGCCCGACGCGGGGCTCGAACTCACAGACCGCGAGATCATGACCTGGCTGAAGTCGGACGCTTAACCGACTGCGCCACCCAGGCGCCCCCTCAGCTATATTTCAAGTAATAGTTTTTTTCTTCTATTTTAGGGTTTGAGTGATGTATTTTGCATATAAGTATTAAGGGTGGGAGTTAAGTAAGAGTTGTTTTAGCCATCTTTCATTTTCTATGGAATTGTAATTAGAATTACAAGACTTAAGACCAAGGTTACCAGAAAAAAAAAAAAAAAAAGATATAGTGTATGTCTTTTCTTTTTCTCCTTTGTAGGAAATACAGATGAAAAGGACTGCAATAGAAGCTTTTAATGAAACAATTAAAATATTTGAAGAGCAGTGTCACACACAAGAACAGCATAGCAAAGAATATATCGAGCGATTTCGCAGAGAGGGGAATGAAAAGGAAATTGAACGGTAAATCTAACACTTCCAAGTGCATCAATGAGAAGAGACTTCTTTTCTTCCCCAATAATCTCTGTTGTGTCTGCTTTTACCCCTGTAAACTTCACAGTCCTGCTGTATGGAACTATTTGCTGTTCCCACTAATGGCACCAAATTGAACTGCCTCTGTTCTGTGTTCCTTCTATGTCCTTCCAAATTTTTAACTCCTGCTCATCCTTTAGGATTTAGCTTACACATGACTTTTTTAAGAAAAATTTCCCTGATTTTCTAGACTGGTTTAGGAGCTTTTTGTCCCTACTCCTACAGTATCTGGTCCTGATTCCTACCGTGACTTTGCCAAATGTCACACCCACTAAACTGCAAGCTTGTTGGTGAAATAAGGATGGTGGCTTATTTTCCCTGATAGCTCCAGCATCTGTTATGGTACCTGAACGTACATGGTGATGCTCACTGAATATTTGTTGAACTGAAAATAAACAGCAGCAGTCTGAGAATAAATTGGAGGCTGAACAAGACTATGGGCAGGAAGACCAGCTTGACTCTTGCAGGTGACTGCAGTGTTTGTGGTCATCAGGTTAAATGATGGTGAGGGCCTGAACCAGAGCAATGGCAGGAAAGGAGGGGGAATTAATGGAAATACTGAGGACTTGATACCTGACTAGATATGGTAGGTGTGGGAGAAGTCAAAGATTACTCCTAGATTTCTAGGGTTCCTAGATTATTTCTTAGACTAAGGAATGGTGTTATTTACTAAAATAGAAAGTACGTGAGGAAAGTTCAGGGTTGGAACCAATGAATTTGAAGTTCCTGTGAGAAACCAAAAGGAGTTGTCTGAGAAGCAGGCAGCTGGTTATTTGGTTTTGGAACTCAAGGTACAGAAAGGATTTGGGAGGCATAAGTGTGTAGGTTATACTAAGGTTATATGTGTAAAGTTATACTAAGAATGAGATTACACAGAGAGTGTGCAGCATGAGAAATATTGGGTCTGGCAACTAAAAGGATATTGGAAGCCTTTATCATAGCAAATTTAGTGGAATATTGGGAGACCGAGCCAAGTAACAGTGGGATGAGGAATGAAAAAGTGGATAGTAGATAAAAATGAATCATTTGCAAGGGAAAGACATAATTACTTCTCATACTAGTATCAAAGTGTCAGGGAATTTCTGTGTGCATAAGAATAGGGCTAAGTGCTGTTGAGGCAGGATAGCTTAATGGTTAAAACCATTAAAACCATGGGCTTGGATTCTGTATTGACCACATGCTAGTTGTGTAACCTTGGGTAAGTTACTTAATTCTCTAAGCCCATTTCCTCCTCCGTAAACTGGATAATATCTTTTTGAAATGCATTGAGAATCAAGTGATAGACACATACATGTATACTTATGTTGCAGAAAGGCGTGTGTGTATGTATGTTGGCATATGATATCAATAAATGGCATTATTATTAAGATGAAGAAATAGAAAAGAACTTGTGGTTCAGTTGCAAAGGGAGGTAAAGTATCTGATGAAGAAGTTTTAACATGAATATAAAACCATGTATTATATTAAGTGACAAATGAGTGACACAGACAATTGTCTTCAGAGCACAGCAAAACTTTGTGTGCTAGAAAAGCTTAGGGCCATTATCTGCTGAGTGCTTACCAGGATGTACCAGGCACTGTTTAGTCCTTTTAGATGTATTACTACATTTAATTCACATAATAATTTAGTGAAGTAGGTACTATTGTAGGGCCCATTTAAACAAATGAGGAGATAAAGGCACAAAGAGGTTAGGTAACTTGCCCATAGCCACACAAGTGGCAGGGCAGAGATTCAAACTTAGGCAGCCTGACTCCAAAGCTGTTGCTCTTAACTGTTATATTGTGCTACCTCTTGAATATCATACATAGAGCTTTACTTGTTTAGTCATGGCTGGATCCAGGGCCCAAACAAGGTCATCAGTATTCTCTCTTATACCCTGTATTTTGCCTTAGGTTTTCTCTGTGTTGGCTTCATCCTTAGGCAGGCTTTCCCTATGAGGTTGGTGGTATAGCTGCTGGGAGTCCTAGAATCACATATTTATAACTTAGCAATTGAGTGGAAAGAGAGAATCTCTGTTTATAATAGTTCTAGCAAAAGTCCTAGAATTGACTCTCATTGGGTCAATTCGGGTATTATTCTCATTCCTGAACTAGTCACTGTGGTCTGAGTGTGGCGATAGGGTGTAATGGTGGAATACTTTTATTGGCCAGGCTGGGTTTTGTGAATATTCATCATGACTCTGAGATAGGGGCAGGGAGCCCTTACCTACAGGGAACATCAAGGTGCCATTACCAAGAGCGAGAATGGATATGGACCAGGCAAAAACAACAAATATCCACCACACCTAAGATACTAGGACTATGCTCATACTATAGAATGCTTCTGTTTGGTTCCTGGTTTAGCCTTAATATGTCAAATGTTTTCACAGAATTATGATGAATTATGACAAATTGAAATCACGTCTGGGTGAGATTCATGATAGCAAAATGCGTCTAGAGCAAGATTTGAAGAAACAAGCTTTGGACAACCGAGAAATAGATAAAAAAATGAACAGTATCAAACCTGATCTGATCCAGCTGCGCAAGATCCGAGATCAGCACCTTGTGTGAGTAATCTGAGCCCGTATGGGAGAAAACCCCAGCCCCACATTACTGCTGGCACTAGACATGTTAGAGGTAGAAGAGATTTGTAATTAAGAAACCAGCCAGTGAGATTATAAGAATTTAGGAAAGCAATCCTGGTTAGTAGTTGGCAATACCAGAGTTTACCCAAAGGCAGCGTGTGGGGCAAATCAGAATGTAGCATTCTAGACTCCAGTCCGTACGAATGGAAATTTCAGAGGGTGGGTGTGGTGTGGGCAGTGTGGTGTAGCTTAAAAAGTACAGGTTAATGTTTGCCTATATGTGGGGAAATAATGTTTGCCTATAATGGGGCTTAGGGTGGAAAGCCACCACCATGGGGTGAAAACTCCCGAGGTTAGCTAGCGAGATACTGTAAATGGGATCATGAGTGAAATTACTTTCCGTCTGACGCCAGAATACTATTGTACTTTAATCACAAACTCCATTTGCCCCTCAGACCCTTTGCTTCTTGCACACACAAGTTTACGATTACTGACTGACTGTTTTCTCCATGGCCATGTGTGTAAGATCTTGTTTTCTTCATGTTCACCACATGGGTAATATCTTGTGAGCCCAATAAATACGGAGATGAAGTCCCTGTTTGGGGCTCTTGTCTTCTCCTGGACATTAGCCTTCCTCCTATTCAATTCTGTGTCCACTCTCTTGCACAAGAGAGAACTCCAGACTCATAATCTGTGACACCTACATACAAAAACCAGAATCTTTGATTACATAGAACCACAGAAATAGAAACTACCCCTCATAGGCATAGACAAGGACACTAATAGTGGGGGCCTACAAATAAGTATATAGGACAGTCTATTAAAGGGTTTTTATATTTAAGAAATGAAACTCTGTAGTCAAGTAATAGAAATGTGCTGATGGCAGACATGCAAGATAATTTGACCTAAGGATTTAAATAGTTAAAACCCAACTATTTAATATTATGGAAAACTATATGGTTTAGTTAGATATAGGGACATTATTTAAATATAGATTGAAAGATATATCATCAGAACAAGGTGTTAGATTTTTAGAACAAATGACTTTTATAGAAGGAAAGAATCCACGAAAAAGGAAAATAGATTAGGTTTTGTTCTAGGTAATGAATGTTATGAAATATGTTTATGGGTGACTTTCAAGCATGTAACATAACTTTATTCAAACTCATGGCAGAAGACAGAGTAAAAACCTCTGACTGGGTTTTCTGTAGGCTTCAGGGTTTCTTTGTGTGAGAAAGAGAGTGGGGAGAAAATAAAAGCTTAGAGGTTGGAGCAGTAGCTGTTGAGTTTCAGTAGAGTAAAATTTAAGGTGATAAGTTTTGAGGGCAAACAATTACAACTATGCTGTGCTGAATAGTTTTTAGTAACTCCTCTTTAGGGATCATTTCAGTTTGCTATTGTGGCCAAAAAAAAAAAAAAAAAAGTCCAGCAAGTACACCTAGCATACAGAAGAACTTTGGAAAGAAGGCAAGGAAGTACCCTAGTCTAAAATTAGGGTGTGTCTGCTCTTGGAAAGCTTATGTGGTTCTGGTCACATAGTGAAACTGAAGAAAGGCCCAAGAAGAAGACTTATGCCATGGACCAATGGAATGAATGGAAGCCCTTGTTTTCTCTGGAAAGTGATAAGATTAAGAAATATACCATCCCTTGGGGCGCCTGGGTGGCGCAGTCGGTTAAGCGTCCGACTTCAGCTCAGGTCACGATCTTGCGATCCGTGAGTTCGAGCCCCGCGTCGGGCTCTGGGCTGATGGCTCAGAGCCTGGAGCCTGCTTCCGATTCTGTGTCTCCCTCTCTCTCTGCCCCTCCCCCATTCATGCTCGGTCTCTGTCTCAAAAATAAAAAAAATAAACGTTAAAAAAAAAAAGAAATATACCATCCCAAGAGGCATGAATAAGTATGGCAAACTAAACCTTGAAAGCTCCTTTAACAAATAATGTAGGCTAAATATAAAAGAGAGCTCACATCATGTGTGATAAATCATCACCTGGTGGTAAAGACACATAGGGTGTTTAGGGAGGTATTTGTTGAATATCTACTAGGTGCTGGCACTGTTTTCAGCAGTGGGGACATGAACAACAGGACAGACTCCTTTCTTTAAAGCAGCTTACATTTTAGTGGGGAAGACAAACATAAGTGAAAATACAAAATAATGTCAGGAAAGTGCTATGAAGGTGATAAGGTAAAGTATAGAGAATAGCAAGAGGATAGCATTCATTGGGATGATTAGGGCAGTCCTCCCAGAGAGGTGATGTTTATGATGAGACCTGAGTGATCAGGAGCCTGGTTGGAGGATGGTGATGAAAGAGTTTTTATACTCAAGTTTTAGACCAGTGGCCATGTCAAAAGAACTAAATGTTATGGTTTATGTTGTTTTGCATCTAAAGTGTTGGTTTGGTATATTTAAAAATACTATGATTTGCCTAGTGATAAAGTAAATTTGTATTAATTACTCAGATTGTCACCATGAATTTCTTGTGGCTTGCTTAGGTGCAAATAGTAGGCCTTGAAATTGTTTTGGAATGTTTAACTCAATATAGTAGGCCATCCAGGACTTCAGTCTTCTGGCTTAGTGGAGATTGCTAATGTGACACCATGCTCATGTAACTAATGATTTCAGAAACACATGTCACTCTCTGTTTGAGTGCAAGTGTATGTGTGCTTATGGTGGTACAACCTTCTAGAACAGGAAAATTGAAAAATGAGGTAAGTGCCTAATTTCAGGTACCTCCCTGTGTTTCTGCTTTTTTGCAGAAAGTTGAAGGAAAAGTTAAGGAGAAACTAGTTTAAGGAAATCTCTGGCCATTCTTAGTGGGAATGGGTTAAAATAAAAGGTTCCTGGACTCTGGAAATTTGGTTGGCTTGGACATGTCTACTTTGGGCAGAGTTGGCACAGATACTGACACTGGTGTCTTCCCTCTGGCAGATGGCTCAATCACAAAGGAGTCAGACAGAAACGCCTAAATGCCTGGCTGGGAATCAAGAATGAAGATGCTGATGAGTAAGTTATTTACCTTTCTGTCAGAGGGTTTTGTTCCCAATATAAGACATGAGCCCTCTTCATACATGCTAAATGTTGGTTCTCATTGTCACTTGAGGACATTGAATCAAGAACTTTGCACCTCTTGAATTGAATTACTTGAAGAGTACTTAAGGTCAGAGACCTGCTGAGCCACATGAAACCTAGGTGCATAAGCACTGCACATTCAGACATTCATGTGTCAGCTGATTGGATGAGACATGTGATTTTTGTGCTTTCTGCACCATAGCAAACAATGAAGTTGTTAAAAACCATATAAGTAATTATTGTTTCACTTTGTCATTTTGTGGTTAAAGATTTAGAAGAGTGTCTTATTCATGAGTTTGCTTTTAGATATAAAGTAACCTGATTGTTAGAATAACATTTTAACATTTAATTTTTAGGACCTATTTTATCAATGAGGAAGATGAAAACCTGCCCCATTATGATGAGAAAACCTGGTTTGTTGAGGATATCAATCGAGTACAAGCAGAGGACTTGCTTTATGGGAAACCTGATGGTGCATTCTTAATTCGTGAGAGTAGCAAGAAAGGATGTTATGCTTGCTCTGTGGTGTAAGTCTTCTCTGGGGGGTTAACCTTTTGAAAACTTTTGCATTGATTAATAGAAACTCAGCCCCTCATCAAATTCAGTTAAAATTATTTCAAGTACAGTAATGAGGACCCATGGCTTAGACCATTAATATTTGTACAAGGAAAACAGTTTGTTGCTTTAGGAGAAATGATATCTGAAATTCTTTAGGGGATTTTAATTTTTTTTAAAAATTAAAAAAAATTTTTTTAATGTTTATTCATTTTTGAGAGAGGGAGAGAGAATGAGTGGGGGAGGGGTAGACAGAGAGAGGGAGACACAGCATCTGAAGCAGGCTCCAGGCTCCAAGCTGTCAGCATAGAGTCCCATGCTGCGGAGCTCCAACTCACAAACCATGAGATCATAACCTGAGTTGGAGCTTAACCAACTGAGCCACCCAGGCACGCCTGGGGGGAATTTAATTTAAATGGTAAGTAGATTAGGCCCTGCAATGTTACTACTGGATTTCAGGTATTTGTGAAAAGTAATGTGAGTTCTTCAATTGAAAAGATCACATAATTCTTTAGTAGTCTCCTCATGTCTAATTTGGGCTTCAGTGTCAGTTTAAGTAAGGCTTGATTAAGAACTGTTTTTACTTCAGAAGAAAAACTATATAAATTTTATACTTAAATAGTATTCTGTTGGGGTACTGATAGAAAATATTGGGTATTTTCCATAAGATGATTTTATGACTTTGTTTGGAAAAGTCTATTCTATTAGTTTCCTTTTTGAAAACAGTTTTTAATGTTTATGAGAGAGACAGAATGAGAGTAGGGGAGGGGCAGAGAGAGAGGGAGACACAGAATCCAGTGCAGGCTCCAGGCTCTGAGCTATCAGCAGAGCCCAATGTGGGGCTCGAACTCCCAAACCGTGAGATCATGACCTGAGCTGAAGTCGGACGCTTGATTTCCAGTTTCTTTGCATTGTGGTTAGAAATCATATTATGTGAGATTTCAACATATCTCTCAACGTTTGAGACGTATTAACGTTTTAAACGTATTGAGACTCGTGGCCTAACCTCTGGTCTATCCTGGATGATGTTTCACGTGCACTTGAGAAGAATGTGTATTCTGCAGTTGTTAGGTGTAGTGTTCTGGATAGGTCAGTGAGGTCTAGTTGTTTTATAGTATTGTTCAAGCCTTCTGCTTCCTTTTTGATCTAGATCTATCCCTAATCAAATTTTTTATCCCAAATGGCAATAAGGATCAGAGTTGAATCCCTAACCTACGAATACAGGCATTGCTGGCTGCAGGTCTTCAGCCTGAGAAGGCTGTAGAGTTAAGCAATTTCTTCTTAAGCTTCTTTATGATGTCATTAACAAATTAAAATGGAAAAACGAGTGAGTTCCATTTGTGACTTCCTACTACATAATCATGTGAATTTTGTTATGAGAATCTCCTAAAAAACTACTTAAGCAAATGTTCTAGGTATATTGGGAGATTACTGTAGGCAGAATGGCTGGTAAACAAGTGGAAGTCTTTGTGTTGCCAGACTTTTGCTTACAGCCATCCTCAGCATGAACGCCAGCATGATATTTGACTGCAGGTCGTTTTCATAAGCAAGGGAGATCTACATTGCTGTGGACCTCAATGTGGTCAAGTCTGAGGCTAAAGGAAGGAGAAAAAGTACACCTTCGCAAGAGACTCAACCTAACCATAGGTTAGGTCACGAGTCTCAGAGTATGTTTAAAACGTTAATACGTCTCAAACATTGTGAGGTATGTTGAAATATCACAAAATATGATTTCTAACCACAATGCAAAGAAACTGGAAATCAAAAACAGAAATTTGGGAAATCCTCAAATGTCCGACTTCGGCTCAAGTCATGATCTTGCAGTTTGTGGGTTCAAGCCCCGTGTTGGGCTCTGTGCTGACAGCTCAGAGCCTGGAGCCTGCTTAGGATTCTGTGTCTCCCTCTCTCCCTCTGCTCTTCCCATGCTTGTGCTCTCTCTCTCTCAAAAATAAACAAACATTAAAAAAAATTCAACAAAATATATACTGCATTAATAGGATAATGGACAAAAATTACATGATTATTTCAGTAGACTCACAAAAAGCATTTGACAAAATCTAGTGCTCTTTCAAGTTAAAAAAGCACTGAACAAACTAGGAATAGGAGGGTACTTCCTCAACCTGATAAAGGGTATCTATGAAAAACCCAGAGCTAATATACTTAATGGTGAAAGACAATCCTTTCCCCTAAGGTCGGGAAGAAGACAAAGATATCCACTCTCACCACTTCTAATTATCATTGTATACAAGGTTCTAGTTAGGGTAATTGGGCAAGAAAAATAAAAATAAAAAGCATCCAGTTTGGTAAAGAAAATATAAACTATTAGAGCTAAAGTTTGGCAGGGTTGCAGGTTAAAAGAGCAGGATTCTAAATACCAGTAATAAACAATCTGAAAACAAAATGAAGAAGGCATGTAATATCATTTGTAATATTATCAAAAATACCTAGGATTAAAACTATAAAATGTTATTAAAAGACTTAATATTGTTAAGATGGAAATAACTTCCTAAATTGATCTACATGTTCAATGTAATCCCTATCAAAAATCCCAGGGGCATCTGGGTGGCTCAGTTGGTTGAGCATCTGACTCTTGATTTTGGCTCAGGTCATGATCTCACAGTTCACAAAATCGAGCCCTGCATTGGGTTCTGTGTTGATAGCATGGAGCCTGCTTAGGATTCTCTCTTCCTCTCTCTCTCTGCCCCTCCCCTGCTTGTGCACATGCGTGTGCTCTCTCCCTCAAAATAAACTTAAAAAATTAAAAAATCCTAGCTGGATTTTTGCAGAAATTGACAAAATGTCATGAGAGAGCAAGGGATCTAGCACAGCCAAAATGGTCTTTGAAAGAATAGAAAAAAGTTGAAATCCTGATTTCAAAACTCAACAAAGGTTTAGTAATAAAAATCCTGAGGTGCTAACAAGGATACAGATGTAGATCAATGAATAGAATTGAGAAACAAGAAATAAACTCTTACATTCATGGTCAGTTGGTTTTCAGTAAGGGTCTCAGGACAATTCAATGTGTAGAAAATAGTCATTTCTAACACATGGAGCTGGAACAATGGGAGAGCCATGCAAAAGAATAAAGTTGGACCCTTGCCTCACACCATATATAAAAAATAACTCAGTGGGGTACCTGAGTGACTCTCAGTTGGTTAAGCGGCTGACTTCAGCTCCAGTCACGATCTCATGGTTCGTGGGTTTGAGCCCCACATTAGGCTCTGTGCTGACAGCTCAGAGCCTGGAGCCTGCCTTATATTCTGTGTCTCCCTCTCTCTCTCTGCCCTTCCCCCCCTTGTGGTCTCTCTCAAAAATAAATAAACATTAAAAAATAATAAAAATAGGGGCGCCTGGGTGGCGCAGTCGGTTAAGCGTCCGACTTCAGCCAGGTCACGATCTCGCGGTCCGTGAGTTCGAGCCCCGCGTCGGGCTCTGGGCTGATGGCTCAGAGCCTGGAGCCTGTTTCCGATTCTGTGTCTCCCTCTCTCTCTGCCCCTCCCCGTTCATGCTCTGTCTCTCTCTGTCCCAAAAATAAATAAACGTTGAAAAAAAAATTAAAAAATAATAAAAATAAATAAAATGGATTACAGACTTAAATGTAAGAGCTAAAGGTACAGAATACTTGGAAAACATAGGCATAAATCCTTGTGACTTTGGATTAGACAATGGTTTCTTACAAACCAAAAGCACAAACAACAAAAGAAGAAATAAATAGGGGCACCTGGGTGGCTCAGTTGGTTAGGCATCCGATTTCGTCTCAGGTCATGATTTCGTGTTTTGTGGGTTTGGCCCTGCGTCAGCCTCTGTGCAGACAGCTCAGAGCCTGGAGCCTGCTTCAGATTCTGGGTCTCCCTCTCTCTCTGCCCCTCCCCTGTTTGTACTGTCTCTCTCAAAAATGAATAAACCTTTAAAAAAATAAATAAAAAAAGAAGAAATAAATTCGATTTCACCATAACTAAACACTTCTTTATTCTTTTTAATGTTTTATTTTTGAAAGAGAGCAAACATGAGCAGGGGAGGGGCAGAGAGAGAAGGGGACAGAGGATCTCAAGTGGGCTCTGCACTGACAGCAGAGAGCCCAATGCAGAGCTTGAGGTCAGACACTCAACTGAATGAGCCACCCAGGCACCCCTAAAAACTTTTTATATCAAAGGGCACTATCAAAGTGAAAAAACCCACAGAATGGGAGAAAATATTTGTAAATCATATATCTGTGAAGCAACTAATGTCTAAATCATAACTCTTAACAGGAAAAAAACAAATGTTCCAATTTAAAAATGGGTGATTTGGATAGACATTTAAACAAAATGTCACGTACAATTAACATACAATGTTATTAGTTTCAGGTGTATTATATAGTCCAACAATTGTATACATTTTTCAAAATTCACCAAGATAAGTGTACTCTTAATCTTCTTCATGTATTTCACCCATCCCCCTACCCACCTTACCTCTGGTAACCACCAGTTCTCTGTACTTAAGGGTCTGGGTTTTTTTTTTTAATCTTTTTCCTTTGTTCATTTGTTTTGTTTCTTAAATTCCATATATGAGTGAAATCATATATAGTATTTGTCTTACTCTGATTTCACTTCGAATCATACCTTCCAGGTCATCCATGTTTTTGCAGATGGTAAGATCTCGTTCTTTAATGGCTAATATTCCATTTTGTATGTATGTGTATGTATCTCCCATATCTTCTTCATTCATATATCGATGGACTTGGGTTGCTTCCATATCTTGGCTATTGTAAATAATGCTGCAGTAAGCCTGTCTTTTTAAACAGCAAAGGAAATCATCAACAGAACAAAAAGGCAACCTACTGAATGGGAGAAGACATTTGCAAATGACATATCTGATAAGGGGTTAATATCCAAAATATATAAAGAATTTATACAATTCAACACAAAAAAAAACCCAAATAATGCAATTAAAAATGGGCAGGGAACATGAATAGACATTTTTGCAAAGAAGAAATATAGATGGCCAACAGACACATGAAAAGGCAGTTAACATCACTCATCATCAGGGAAATGCAAATTAAAGCCCCAATGAGCTATCACTTTACACTTGTCAGAATGGCTAAAATAAAAAATTCAAGAATCAGCAAGTGTTGGTGAAGACATGGAGAAAAAGGAACCCTTATACATTGTTGGTGGGAATGCAAATTCATACAGCTACTCTGGAAAACAGTATGGCAGTGGTTCCTCAAAAATAGAACTACCATATGATCCAGTAATTCCACTACTGGGTACTTATCCAAAGGAAATGGATAGACATTCCTGTAAAGAAGATATATAAATGGTCAATAAGTCTATGAAAAGATGCTTCACATCATTAGTCCTTAGGGAAGTGCAAATCAGAACCACAATGAGATTATACTAGATTATACTAGATTATACTAGAATGATTATAATAAAAAGGATGGACAATAACAAGTGTTGACAAGGATGCAAAGCAATTGGAACCCTCATACACTGCTGGCAGGAATATGAAATGGTGTAACCACTTTGGAAAACAGTTTGGCAGTTTCTCAAAAAGTTAAAAAGAGATACCATATGACTCAGCAGTTCCACCCCTAGCTCTATATCCTAGCTCTGTATCCAAGAGAACTAAAAACATAATCCATACAAAAACTTGGCAAATGTTTGAGCTACATTATTCAGAATAGTAAAAAATAGAAACAATCCACTTGTCCCATTAGTCGATGAATGGATAAATAAAATGTGGTATATCCAGACAGAATATTATGCGGCCACAAGATGAAGTAACTGATGCAGGCTACAACATGGACGAACTTCGAAAATGTGCTAAGTGTGAAAGAAACCAGATACAGAAGGTTGTACAATATTGTGTGTTCTATTTATGTGAAATTCCAGAATAGGCAAATCCATATAGAGACAGAAAGTAGGTTAGTGTTTGTTAGGGTCCAGGGGGAGGAGGGATACAGTGTGACTGCTAACGAGTACATGGTTTCTTTTAGGGTAGTGACAATATTCTGGAAATTTTTCCACAACCTTGTGAATATTCTAAAAAATCACTGATTTGTATACTTAAAAAAAAAAAAGGTTCTCTTTCCAGTGCAATCTTGCCTCACGAAGATTCACAGCTTAGTGATTATATGCCACCATCCATTTTCCTTCTGCCATGTCTTGGTGGGAGGTGAAAGGTGCCTCTGTGATAAGTCTGTAAGGGGGGTGAGGGGACACACATGGATGTGACATTTTACAAATTTACTGCTAAACCTCTTCCTTTGCAGAAAAATTGTTCAGACTTTTGGTCATTTAGGGTCTCTTTATCATCCCTGCTCTAATTCCCTGTGGTGTTTGTGTGTTGTATCTTGGCAGCGCTGATGGGGAAGTGAAGCACTGTGTGATCTACAGCACTGCTCGGGGCTATGGCTTCGCAGAGCCCTACAACCTGTACAGCTCGCTGAAGGAGCTGGTGCTCCATTACCAGCAGACGTCCCTTGTTCAGCACAACGACTCCCTCAATGTCAGGCTTGCCTACCCTGTCCATGCACAGATGCCCTCGTTCTGCAGATAAAGAGGGAGTGGGAAGAGAGGTGGCTCTCTAGCATTTTTTTCCTACAGTTTTTATTAGACTATGAGGGCATTCTTTCTACGTAGACTGCTTGTTTTGCACAAGAAGTGATCCTGTGAATGTGGAGAGGCCGAGAAGCAGCCTGCCAGGATGGGGGCGCAAGAAGCCTGAGCTTCTCTGAGACTCCGCTCTGCCGCTGCACCAACATAGGGAGCTGGAAGCAGATGTTGTTTTCTGGAAAGCCTATTTCATTGGGGTTTTTGTTTTGTTTAGCCAGGCACCCTCAGCAGAACGTATTAGGTTTGATGGGGGTGGGGGTTTATATCTGGAAATCTCCGAAGAGTCCTTGTCGTCTTGGTCTTCGACTCTGAGAATGTGGCAGGGGCATGGCTCTTTGGGGAGTTCTGTTTTGATCTGGCGGTCTCTCTTAACTTCCTCCCAAAAAGAAGTCTGTTTTGGTTCTGTGGTAGAATGGCATTTGGTGAAAAAGACAACCAAAGGAAAACGAGGAGGCTTGGGATTTCATTTAGAGAATCTTAGTCAAGGGGGTAAAAACACCTTCAACTGGAGGTACTTTATTAACTAACACAAGTTAGGCGTCAGCATCTCAGTGGCTCCTTCCTCTAAAGAAGCATTATGTTTAGAAACCAAATTGATCTCAGAATAATATTTGTTGCCAGACTAAGGTCTGATGGAAAAGACAGCACTAGTATCTGAATGCACACTTCTGTACCAAAACTTGAAAGGAAAACTAGAATTTGTTAGTTTTAGCAAACACTAAAATTGGTCAGTGCAACTCCTTCTGCCCCACCCTTGTTTCTCAGAGATGAGGAATAGTGTTCTTTTTGTGGGCATGGTGAGCTTTGAATCATAAAATGAAGTTGGTGCTTGTGTGGTGTTTCCTTAAAAGAATGATCTATTGTTTGAAACCTTTGTAACTTGTTTGTATGAGTAAAGAAAAGGTGCAATCCAGTGCTTTTAGATGGCTTGATATACCAAATAATGATATAGAACAACAGTCTTACATGTGCTTCCCCAAGTTTAAATGCCCTGCAGAAACAGTAAACATGGTTTAATTTCCCCTCATCTCCCTCTCCTTTGCTGGGTAAGGCTTAGGGGAGATCTAGGTGGCTAAGGTTGTAGCAGGAAGGGAGCCAGACTGTTGTCAGGGACCTCAATAATTCACAGACCCAGAGGCTGGGGGTCATCTACATCACCCATGTGCTTCCATACAGTGGTTTCTGAAACTTTTGCAAGGAGAGGAAATAATGGCTTGGAGTTTAGACTGTTAGTAAAAGCCATCTGGAAGTTTTTCACTTTGCCTTTTTGTGAGCCTGCCATTAAGATGATGTGCACAGACTGTCCTCATGCTTCAGTGACCCTGATTTTAGGCCAGGAATCTTCTGCTCCATGTGGTTTAAACCTTCCAGCTGAGTGAAGCTAGCGAGCAGAGTTGGAGGCAGGCATCTATTCCTACCTCCATTATGCCCCACCCCCATCAGTCCACACTCATTCAACAAATAGAGTCCAGCTGCCTCCAAGCCAGTCCTGGAACCATAATAGGTTCAGAGTGAGTCAGCTGTTTGAGTCCAAAGCTGTGCAGTCAGGCATCCTGGCTGAGCTGCAGAAGCAGCCAATATCCGGGTCTTGGTACCTAAGGCTTACCTAGGAAAGTTCTAATTTGTGGGATGAAAGAAAGAAACACTGCTTTCCCTGAGCACTTATCTTGGTGACAGGGTCTAGAATGGACCATGATGTAAAAATAGCTTACAATTTTTGGAAAGACCTCCAGAGTTACTAACGATGAGGATAGGAAGAAAAGGGCATATCTTTGGTTTTTCTTTGGTTACATAGCAGTTTCAGGATTAGGTGAGGCAGACAAATGAACCCCTCCCTCCAGTGTCCCATTCTGACTTAAGCCCTTAACGATAGCCAACTGCACATCCCTTCTCCACATTGCCAGCTTGAAATCTTGCAAGTTTTACTGAGTAGTATCAGCTTAGTTGCTGCTAGGCCTTGTACCTGGTATTGAACCTGCTTAAGCAGTTGGGTGCTCAAGATTGGGTGGAAGAAATCCCTCCTTTCTGATACTAAAATTTAGTGAGTTCCGAGTGTCTCTTCTAAAATAAAACAGGAGTAAGGATACATGCCTGTGACGTTGAACCATGTGTTGCTCCTTTTCAGGCAGACATTAAGGTTGTGTAGGGAGAGAGCTAACACCATCTAATATTTACACTTCGAATAAGGGCTGGCTTGTAGAGAAGGACTCTTCTTTTTTAGTCCTACATTCCTTCACTTTTTTCTTTCCTGTTTTTTATTCTTGAATTTGTTGCTTTGTGGGAACTAAGGCCTTAGGGATCATTTGAGAAATTGGAAAATATCTTTTCTGACTAGTTGCCACATGACTTGCTTGATCCTGAGCCAGTGGAAATGGCATAGGGGACCAGTCTACTAGCCACTTGGAGGGGTAGCATGCAGCTCTTTTACTCCATGGTCCTTCATCTGAGTGTAGCTCTGTGTCCTGTCCCATGATTTGGACCCTGGGACTCTGTCTCTTGGCATCTTAACTACAGCCTCACTGAAGCAGGGAGTAAAGAGACAAAGACCAGAGGGGCTTGTTGTTTTTCTGGCTAGGGAAGCCAGCCACCAGCATGGAAGCAGCTTGAGGCTTGCTGAACACAGGTCCTAGGCCCATCTTTTCCAGACACAGATTTCATCACAGAACAGTCCTCTTGGTCTCTTCCTGATCTTAGATGCTAAATCTTGGCCAGGCCTCAGGACTGTATAGGCTAGCTGTGTCCTTACCACTGATTTGGCCAAGGTTGAGGACTTCCTAATACCACCTTTACTCCATCTCCAAGCCTTGTTGGGACCTCCCACTTACCTTGGACCTCATGTGCTCTAAAGGCATTGATAGCCAAATGTGGTGTCTTCCTAAGTCTCCTCTTCTTGCTGCAAGGAACCAGCCCCATGGGTCCTCTTGGGCCAAGAATTGCATCTGGACAATTCTTGGTTTTTGAGGTGGTCTTTGTTGCCAGTTAAGACTCCAAAGTAGGCCTCTATAAGGCTTCTGTGGCCTCAAAGCAGAGGGTGCAGATGGAGGCCTGGCTGAGCTCTCTGCTGCCAACTGCTCATCCTTGCTGTAGCTGCAGCCACTTGTGACAAACCTTGTTTCCTTACAAATTCCAGCATGTGACTTTGGTGCCCTGTTGTTACTTGTGAAAAACTATTCTTCTACTGTCTTTGATGTAGTCAAAAACAAAAAAAAACAAAAACAAAAACAAAAAAAAAAACAAAAAAAAAATCCCAACCATGTAGTTTATGTAAAAATATCTGATTCACAAAGAAGCCAACTATATGTCTTGTGTTGGGACAGTTCATAATGTAGTTCCTAGACCACTTTTGCAAATTGTTCTTGTCACCAGATGTGTTCAGACATTGCTGTGCAGTTGTGGGGGAGGGTGGGGGGAAGGTGATGGGGGAGATACTTTTCAGTCTTTTGTTTATCTTCCCCAAGAGGGAACAGTCTGGCCAACTTGCTCCAGTAATGCAATAAAAACATTGCAATAAAGCACCTTTTGTCCTCATGCTATGAAAGGGTGGCCTAGGGGTGGGAGGCAAGCAGAGGATTAGGGTGTTGAAAGCCCTGAAACTCCCAAACTTTCTCTGTCATGAGCACCAAAAGATTGGTCCTGGGGCTGAACTGGGGCCACGAAAGGCGCTCCTCCTCCCCTGAACAAGAAGAAGAAGTTGCCCCTAACAGGCATGATGCCAACATCTCCATCCAGCACAGGACACAGGGACACTCAGAAACCAACCCCGAGAAAGTTAAATCTGAGAGCTGTTTCCTTCTCGCCCCATTCCTAACTACTAGAAAGTCCAGCTTACAGATTCTCATCACACCTTTCTACCCGGAAATAAAAGTGTTTCCAGAGTCTATTCTGGGGGTAAATGTTTGTTGCCCAAGGCCCTTGTCACCCTCCTGCCACAGCACTTTGTTAAGGTTTCTCTATGTTAGGGACATAATTAACAAAATGTGACCACCTCTTTGCAAAGGACATTGCAGTTTTCATGCAGTCTCTCAGGCCCCACCCAGGTGTGTAGTGAATTACAAATCAGATTGGGTAGTGGGTAGTCCATTGCCCTAAATGATCTTGCCTATGTCCTTTCTCCCCATATGCTAGGAACTGATAGAGGATCTTCCCAGATCCTGAGTTGTTCCCACTGTCTGTATAGGACACTCAAATTACTGTCTCCAGCCTAGTCCTGTCTTCTGAACTTCACCTGCTGTCTGGATATCTCCACTGGGGCCTTGAGTGTCCCACAGGGACTGCAAACTTTGTTTCCAGAGAAAACCTATGCTTGGCTATGAATTCCCTTTCCTACCACCAAACCTAAAACCTATGTCCACATGACTGCTCTGCCTCTCACCTGTTAAATTACAAAAGCTGGCCCTCCTCCAACTAAAAGCTAACCTTTCCACATGTATTTTTGTATCTATTTTCTCCCTCCTCCTCAGGAATCCCCCATGATCAGTTATCAATTCTTTCACTGTTGTTTTCTCTCGACTGGGTCATCTGTTGACATTGAAACATGGTTGGGTGTGTCTCAGTCCACTTCCTGACCTCTACTGAATCCTACATCCCTTCATCTCTTTGCCCCCCTTCAAAGCCAAACCTTTTTTTTTAAAAACTGTCTAAATCTGTCTTTATTTCCTCCCCTCCACCATCTCAGTTCAGGTTCCATCACCAGCTGAAGCTGCTTTCCTTGAGGTCAATAACCATCATCGACTACTTGCCATGAAAAACTCTCCCCTGGACTCCATGATGACTCAGCATCTGGTTTTCCTCCTACATCTCTGTTCCTTTTAATTCTTCAGACTCCTCTGGCTGCCTTCTCACTGATGTCTTTTTCCTTGGCAGTTTTATCCACATCCATGATTTCATCTACCATCTTTAGGCCAATTAAATCTTTGTTTCTCCTGCTCAGTCCTCTATTGGGAGGCACCTCACAGCATACCACATGCAGGGTCACCACTTAGCCCAGGTTCTCTTCTACTGTTTCACATTTCGGGGTGGAAATATAAAATTCATCTGGTTATGTAAGCCAGAAATGCAGCAGTCATCCACAAGGCCTTCCTGTTTCTTGTCTACACAAAACATCACCAACCCATATCAGTTTTACTTTCTAAATGTCAAAGACTTCACTTCTCCCCAACTACATTGCTTCACTTCATTGCTTCACTCTAACCTTAATACTGCAAAGGCCTCCCTTCTTCCATTCTTGCCCCCCTCAGATATATTCTCATAACAACCAGAGTTAGCTTTTCTTTCTTTAAAAAAAATTTTCTTTAATGTTTATTTTTTTTTTATTTTTTTTTTAATTTTTTTTTCAACGTTTATTTATTTTTGGGACAGAGAGAGACAGAGCATGAACGGGGGAGGGGCAGAGAGAGAGGGAGACACAGAATCGGAAACAGGCTCCAGGCTCCGAGCCATCAGCCCAGAGCCCGACGCGGGGCTCGAACTCACGGACCGCGAGATCGTGACCTGGCTGAAGTCGGACGCTTAACCGACTGCGCCACCCAGGCGCCCCTTTAATGTTTATTTTTGACAGAGAGAGAGAGAGTGCAAATCGGGGGGGTGGGCAGAGAGAGAGGGAGAATCTGAAGCAGGCTCCAGGTTCCAAGCTGTCAGCACAGAGCCCAATGCAGAGCTTTAACTCACGAACCATGAGATCATGACCTGAGCCAAAGTCCGAAGCTTAACTGAGCCACCTAGGGGCCATCCCCCGCCCCCTGCCCCCCGCCTTTTTAATGTTTCAGAGTTAGCTTTTCAAAATACAAATCTGAACCTGTGTAAAACCATTAATTTTCAATTGCTCTAAGGGTAAACCACAGAATTCCTAAAATGGTCTGGTTTCTCCCACATTCAGGATCTCATCCCCCACTTCAGTTATTCTTCCCTGGCTCCTTCCCTTCAGATAGTCCCAATGTCTTGGGTTTTCTTCCTTCTGCAACTATTCTTTATACAATCCCCATCTATTCCTATGGCTTTACCAACTATTTGCTGGTAGTTGTCAAATCTGTGTCCAGCTACTACACTTTCCATCAAGGTTTTCCTAGTATTTCAGACCACCATAATGGATCACTACATCATTTTCTCTCTGGTCTGCTTGTTCCACTAGAGCCTTCCTTATATACTGAAGCCAGTGATATTCTAAAACATAAATGTGATTATAACACTTTTGTGCAGTTGTCTTTCAGAAACCCCTCCCCTCAGGCTAATCTAGTGATGTTTCTCAAAGAGAACACCACTGGCACTTGAGACAGCTGCCTTGTGCATTACAGGATGCTTAGCATCTCTGTGCCTACTCTTTCCTCAATCACCTCCCACTTCTAACCTAAGAGAGGTAGTTCCTCCCTCCCACAAACTGTTGCAGGATGTGCTTGCCCCCACCTCCTTCACCTGTGGTATTACGGTGCTTCTAACCAGATCCTGATCTACATGGGAGGCTCCCCCAGGCAACCAATTACCTGTGTTCTCAGTGTCCAGTACAGGCTGGCTGAGGGTCTGCTGCCAATGAATGACTGAAGGAAAGAGGAAGTGAGTTCAAGAAGGGACTGAAGGCTGAGGGGCCAGACATCTACTTGTGGACTCTGGCGCCACAGGCAGGGTACGCCCTCTGGCGGCCACAGCCTTCTCCATGCAAGGTGACAATGAGTTGAAGGGTGCAGGAGGCACCCAGCCAGTGGCCCTGAGGCATTTTCCTGTCTCCAGTCCTCTGGACGCCTCTCCTTCAAACCTGGGCATTGGATTATGGGACAATTAGTGCAAGGCCATAGTTTGAAAAGTCCTCCATCACCATGGAGGTACTCCACCACAGCCTTACTTTCTGCTCCTGTGATGCCATCTCCTGACTCCTCCAACACAATGGCCCCATAGATGTCCTCTCCCCTCCCATACCACCTGCTCACCCACCCGCCAATGCAGTCCCACTCACTGGGGGCCATCCACCTTGGTAACGTCTACTTCCGTTGCTAAGGCCCATCTGACAAAAGCCCAGGAAGGGCTTACTGGCTACAGACATTAAGGCATCTCTGTATTTTCACCTCAAATGGGCTTTCAGTGTTTTAACAAGTCATTTCTCCCTTCATTTCAAAACTCTTCCCTGTCTTGGATTTTAGGATTCTCTTCTTGCTGCTGTTTCTAAGTCCTCTTTATTTGCCTTAAATGCTAGTGTTCCTCAATGTATCACTATTGATACATTGATGGCTCTCAAATTTCTATCTTCAATCCAGATTTTCCTACTGAGTTCCAGGCCCATGCATCCAGTTACCTTCTGAATGTCCCTCAAGTACCTCAAATATATCCCAAGTTTAACTCCTCACCTCCTTCTACCTCATCGTCTGGCCATGAAACATTCCAAGTTAGGAGATAAATATGGGTTGTGGAGTCAGGAAAGACCTAGGTTCTAATTGTAATTGTGCCCAAGCTATGTTAATATCTGAAAACCCAAGTTCCCTCCTCTATAAAGCCAGACTATTAGTTGCTAAGGGGTCTTCTATAACTCCCCATCACTTACAGAAAGTCTAAGCTCTTGGAAGATCATTAAATATGGCCCTTGCCAAACTCACTAGACCCATTTCCACTTTGTTTTCTGTTTCTTGAATATACCAAGTATATGGTAAGTGCTGTACTTTTTGCTTGGATACTCAGACTAATGCCCCCCCAACTCTTCTAACCCAGCAAACTACTATCATCTGTCCTGGAGGTTGGAGCTCAGACGTCGCAGTCTCTGAGAAGCCACATTGGGCTTAGGCAACCCTCCCCTGACAGGGGAAAAGTGTGTTATTCACCACTCTATTCTCAGCGGTAACAAAGACCTTGAGTTACATTTGTGTTGACTGAAAGAAACAAGACAAAGATGGTTTCCAAGAGCATGTATTACACAGATCTGAGTGCAAGAAATGGCAAACGACTGTTAGGTTTGCTTTAAAAGCTCATCAGGCACCAATGCCAAGTCCTGATGCTTTTGAGGGCCTGCTGGGTCTCGGCCTCTCCGGAGCAGGCTGGGCCCAGGCTCCTGGGTGAGAGGGCAGCTTCTGCGTGGAATGTCCTGCTTCCTATCACCTGAGGCATCAGGCACTTTGGTGATGCCCAGGGCTGGCTCCTCTTTCTCTATTTGTGCACATTCGGGCTCCCACAGCCAGGTTTGGCGGGGAAACTCACAAGGTGGATGGACCGGCCCAGGGGCACCAGGTGGCCATGACTTCACCTCCTGTCTGGGAGACAGGTTCTCTGAGTGGACTGGAGTTATGGTTTCCAAATCCTGGGAGCTGGCCATCCCACCTTCCATTGTTGCCTTTCTGCTTGGGGATGCCCTGTCTGGACCCTCAATAAGAAATTTCCAGGCCCATGGGCCTGGCTCTCCAGAGGTCGAGGCGACAGCAGAGGGACTGGTAGGGAGAAGTCCTGAAGAGCTAGGACAAAGTGCTGTTAGTGCCTGGGTATGGAAGTGCTGGGCCTTCCAGCAGCCTTCAGGAGGGATAGGGTCTGTGGGTCCAGCCTTACCTAGGCTGGGGGCCGGTGATGAGGAGCTGGCAGCCTCCTCAAAGGCTTGTGGGATCCCAAGCCTCCTCTGGGGGACACTAGGGCCTTCCATTCCGGGATCCTTCAGTGTGATCTCTGTCAACAGGCCTGGGGCCGCTGAGCCCTGGCTCTTGGGGTCCCTAGACAAGAAGGCATCCTCTTCCTCACCCTCTCCTGCTCCTCTGAGGGGTGGGTCCCGGCCCACTTCTGGGCTTGGTGCCAAGCTTGGTTCCTGTACACCTTGGCTGTTCTCCGGCCCCTCCTCGGTGTCATCCTCTGAAGAGTCAACCTCACGGATGGCTTCCTGCTTCTGCAGCGACTCTCGCCGTTCAGCCCGGTCCTGTCGGAGAGCGCCTAGGGCCCATGAGGGAGAAGGCTGCAGCACCCCCTTCCCTGGCAGTGACCCTTTCCCAGACAGCACACTCCTGGTCCCAACCACCTCTAGAGGGCTGACTTCCCTGGGCGGCAGTTCCTTCTTTAGCTCGGGGTGGGGCAGGTCAAGGCTATGCTTCCGAGAAGTGGCTAGCTTCTTCTCGGAAGCAGCAAGCGCAGCTGCCAGTTTCTCAGCTGACTGTACCCTCTTAAGTAGTGGTGAGCGGGGCGGCTCTGCACTCTTGGGTCGTGAGAGCTGCCTGCCCAGAGGAGGCGACAAGTGAAGCTTGGTGGGGAAGGCCTGGGCTCCATGTCCAGAAAGGGGTGATGGGGAGCGCTGGGGTGAAGCTGCTGGCGGTGGGGAAGGGGTATGGGCCAGCGGTGACAGAGGGATGCTGCCGGCCGACTTGCGCCGTGGAGAGCGGTACTGGCGCTGGAGCTTGGGTGCCAGGCCGTGCAGGGAGCTGGGTCGTGTGTGCCCAGAGCCGGCTGGAGAACTGGGCACGCTGGAGCTGGGGGAGCTGCTCTGTGATGAATTTCCTCCCACTTTGCACACACAGACAGACACACAAAGGCAGAACAATGTTAGCTGATAGAAGTGACTGAGGGGCAAGGCAGGGCTAGCCCTAGAATGTCCCAGGATCATCAAGGTGACCCTAGCCAGTGAACCAGAGCCCAGGCTACAGAAATAAAGTCACCCTCCACCCCTGTCACCTCCTCCCTAGGACTGCTGAGTCTTTCAGGGGGTAGGGTGAAGGAGTTTCAGAGTGGGGCCGCAGAGAAGCACAGAGGGCCTATAGGCTCTTTCCTACCTCCCAGGGGCTGTCTCTGTGATGTGCAGGGAGCACTTCATACCTGAATGCAGAGCATCAGGGGTCACCCGGTAGCCCTGAGTGGGAGATCGGGGGGAAAGGCTGTGGCTGTGTGTAGGAGAGCCTGGCCCGCTCTCCCCTGATGATAAGGAGCGGTTAAGGGAGGAAAGGCTACGGCTGGTGTGCAACAGGGATGCCTGCTTGGTGATCTTCCGGAACAGGGAGCTCCTTTTTTTGCTGCAGAGACAAGAGTCAAGGGCTGTGTGAGTTGGTGCACGAGGCATAGCATATACTGGGCCCAATAGCCAGGGCTCCGAGCACACACAAGCACCTAGGTGGCTCAGTCATGCTCACCTTTCTTGCCCATCTTTGCCCCGGCTCCGCTTACTCCTTCGGGCCATCTTGGCCTTATAGCTGCCCTTCCGAGCTGGCCCCACTTTAATGGATGTGTTCTCCAAGGGCGTTGTTGAAATAGACACCTTGTTTCCACTCTGGGGAACAGAGCGTGAACCCAGGCTAAGGCAGGGAACATATTTTTGCTCCTACCCTCACCCTCAGGCATGGCTACCCCACAGCTCTAGCTTTTGTCCCTACATTGACAGGTGTGAACCATAGGCCTGTCTTCCCACTTCACAGATTAGGAAATGGCTCCAACTGGAGCCTGGACAGTTTAGGGTTGGGAAAGTGGAGAAGAGGCTCATTTGTCTTGTTCTTCAGTCCTATCCATGGCTCAGAAGGATCCCTGGGCCTTGGTCAGTGAGAACGCTGCTTTCCAGCAAAAGCCCACTGCTATGGGTGCGTCTGTCCTCAGTGCCATGGGTGTGTGCACCCAACTCTCCCAATTCCCCGTAGTAAGTCATAGACTTATAAGGCAGGGTCACTGGGGGACCACGTCAGGTAGCATACCCAGCACTAACCTTCAGAATCAGCTCCACCACTTCTGTGTGCACCAGTCCATGCACAGGCTCCCCGTTGACATGAGTGATGAGGTCACCCTGACGAAGCCCTGCCTCACTGGCTGGACCTCCATCCTCCACGTGCTGCCCCAGGGAGATAACAATCCTCAGCCTGGAGCCTGAGTGTAAAGTGTGGGGCCTGGTTCTGCTGTTCCCCACCCCCACTTTATACCCTGAGGATAGTTTAGGCAGGGAAAGAAGCAGGGACAGACAGGCCCTGATAGGGGGAAGGCAGAACAATGACAAAACTGGGAGACAACAGGTCTGGATGGCCAGACATACCCACACCATGTGGTGCACAGTGTAGACGTCTGAGTCACCCATGTAGACACGGATGGCCCGCAAGGTGAAGCCATACTTCTTGCCAGCTCGGTGGATGACGATGGGGGGCCTCGAGCTGCTGAGGGCTGGCAAAAAGTCCCTGCTTGGAGAAGAGTCCCTGGATGACGGGTTGGATGACTGGGAATGTGGGGACATGGGGCTGGCCAATGGAGAGCAGGTGTGTTCTGGAGAAGGAAAGACAGGACTGAGCAGGTCAGAGGACCCTGGCCTGGCCATACTTCCAGCCCAGCTCCATCTAGGCTAGGCTGCTGATGCCTCACAGCTGTAGTCACAGGCAGAGACTAAGCCCAGGGATGTCTTCACCACAGACTCAAGAGCAGCAAAGCCCCTCACATGCCCAAACCACCCCCCTTAGCCCAGGAGGTGATGGCAGCTAGCACTTACTGAATACATACTTGTATCCATCAGGGGCCATATACGCTCTCTGTACGTATTCATACGTCCCAATTACCCTGCGAGCTACCACTAGTAAGTTCTACGATTTTTTTTTTTAATTTTTTTTTTTCAACGTTTATTTATTTTTTTGGGACAGAGAGAGACAGAGCATGAACGGGGGAGGGGCACAGAGAGAGGGAGACACAGAATCGGAAACAGGCTCCAGGCTCTGAGCCATCAGCCCAGAGCCCGACGTGGGGCTCGAACTCCCGGACCGCGAGATCATGACCTGGCTGAAGTCGGATGCTTAACCGACTGCGCCACCCAGGCGCCCCAAGTTCTACGAAGGAACTTGAAACTCAGAGAGGTTAAGCAACTTTGTCAAGGTCAGGAGCCAGGATCTGAATGTAAGCTCTCTGCCTCAGAGCCTGCACTCATTACATAGTGCCATCTCGCCTTGTGGCATATGCACACACAACCTGACACCAGTGCACACTTTTAGAGACCTCTCATCTCCTAACAAGGAGGCAGCAGTGACACACAGTCTCTCAGATACCTGCCATGCACAGACCCTGCCAAAGGCCCACAGAGATTCCAGGGCCCTTCCTGTGAGTTTTATCCTAGTTCCCTGGAGGGGCTTACCTGTAGGAATGAGGAGGGACAGGGTTGTGGCTGAGGCGGACTTGATCACTTTGTTGATGGGGCGAGTGGTGCGCTTTTCTGCTGAGTCCCCGGAGAGCAGTCGGTGGCGGGCCCTGCGTACCGCCAGGTCACTGATGGCCTTGGCTGTGGCTCCCTCAGTCAGCTGTGGGGTCCCACGGCCTCCTCGAGTCTCCAGAGCTGTGGGCCCAAGTGAGCACTGAAACCTGCAATGCAGTGGAGCCTCACCCCCCTGCCTGCCTGCAGCGTCCTCCATTCCTGGCCTCCTGGCCACCTGCTGGGCCACACCTGGACTGGAGCTGCAGCTCTGGCCAACAGGCTCCTCATCTAGCTTCAGTCGCCGCTCTACTGGCCGTTCAGGGACAGGCCCAGATACCCCTTCTCCAGATGGAGGTGTCAGAAGCCATGTACCCTCCAGCTGCTGCCTCCTGGGGGTGCTGCTAGCCTCCTCAGGGCCCTCAGGGAAGTGAGGAGCATCCAGGAGACCTGAGCAGCGGCGTCGCACTGTCAGTGGAGGGCTTGAGTCGCTCTCCGTGTGGGATGACTCTGACACTGACAGCCTCTTCCGCAATCTGTGAGACACAAGGCCCAGGGTGAGACAGGCAGGTGGTCTCCTTCCTCCAGCTCAGGCTTCCTGAGGGGCTCACAAGAGTTGTAAGTCATAGAACTTTTTTCCTCTGACATTCCCTTCAGCAGCCATCCCTGGGATACCCCCTCACTGCCACCAGCACTGCCCCCCAGCATCTGAATCTCGCCCATGATCTGTAACAACTAATGGATGGCTATGCTGACCACCCTAGGTGGATTCTGGGTGCTCACATCTCAGGGGAGCCAATCACCCAGCTCCGGTCTCGGCCCTTCAGCCCCGCCAGGCCATCAGAGCGGTCGTCCTTCTCCTCACTCAGGCTGCGCTTGGTGGGGGGTGGTGCCCGGCACTCCTCAAGCAGGGACAGCCGCTCCATGCTACTGTACACCTGTGGGCACAGAGTCTGTGCCAGGGACAGGCCCCAACAGCCACACCTCCCAAAAGTATCCTTGGCACCTGAAACCCAAGAACTGGAACCAGTTTTCCCCTTCCCTCCTCCATACCAGATGAACAATTCGAGGAAGCGGCTATTCCACTGGCCTGACTGGGCCTCACCCCTGGCATCTCTGACGTCAGGGCCTGGAGTGGTTCTTGTGATATCTGTCATATGCAGGCTGGGCCCCTTCTTCCTCTTTTCCTAGGGGTAGCCCCGTCACATGCTCCCCCCAACCTGCCCCAGGCATATTCCTTGACAGGTCCTCTTCTCCCAGTCCTCCCCAGCCTAGGCCTGCTCCATCGCACCTTGCTGAACCTTGGAGAGCACGATGAGAACTGGCGGATCTCCAGGCAGCCATCCTCACTCACTTCTTCCTCATCCTCTGAGTCCACGTGGTGGTAGCGCTCGGAGCGGGCTGGGTCAGACACACAGGACAGTTCCCTTTAGAGGCCCTGGGTGGTGCCTCCTTTTGACCTTTATCAGACCTCAGAGGACTGGAGAAGTGACTCCCAGTACCAAGTGGAGGGTGCACAGGTGTTTCTGGGCAAACAGGTAGGATCCCCACTTCTCCCCATCCCACCAGTGGCCTTACTGTCAAAGTAGCTGGTATCATCCTCTGACTCCAGTTGAGGAATAAATTCAGCCTTCTGGCGAAGAAGTCCTGTCCAGTCCAGACCAGTAAAGAACGGATGCTGCTTCACCTCAGAAGCACTGCCTGTGGACAGGGAGGGTGTGGGCGAGGCTCAGGATGAGCTGTGTGGAGTCCAGGCCAGCAAGTCCAGTGAGAACCCAGACCTCAAGAGGCCAGTCCTGAATGCCTCAGCTATGGCACCTTTCTCCTTGTGCTCACAGGAGCAGGGCAGTCTCAGGATCAGATGCGCTGCCCATATCTGAAGCCTGAGCTTCCCGGTTGCATGGACTCAACCTCCCTCTTCCCTCTTCCAAGTTGTGAGAAAGGTCAGTGGGGCCTGTCCTACCTGCACCCAATCTCTCCAGAGGGTTCTGGTGGAGCAGTTTAGAGGTGAGGTCCTGGGCATCTGGCGGCAGTGCATCCTCCCCCTCAGGCCACACAATCTCATCTGAAGAGTTGGGGGTAAGAGGGAAGGAGTGGTTTAGAGAAGGGTCTCAGAGGTTGCAGGCAGGCAGAGTGGGGAGATAAAGAAGAGGGTTCTATGGTAAGACATGGGTAGGGAGGCATAACGGGCCCAGCCCAGAGCCACTGAAAGCCTTGCCCAGGACCCAACTCCTTAAGTTCTATAGGTTCCTGCCCTCCTAGGGGGTCGCACATACCCTAGCCCGAAGCTTGCTCTTGATCCAGCTCACCCTGCCTTTACACTTCAGACACTAGTATACTCACACATACACAACACAGGCATATGGGGGATACATGAACACAAATGGAACAAGCCCCACATGACACACACAGTGCACATGTACCCACACACATTTGCATCTAAGAGGCAAACATACTACACATACACACAAATTCAGAACAAGAACTCATAAGCCTCACAGGTGCATGTGTAAATCATATTTGTGGATCCAGACTCTGTCTCCCCAGTATGCCAGGGTGATGGTACCTACCACTGATCACTTGCCCAAAGAGCTCCTCCGGAGTATCTCCAAAGAAAGGGACGCAACCCACCAGGAACTCATACAGGATTATGCCCATGGCCCACCAGTCCACTGGCTTCCCATAGCCCTGACGCAGGATCACCTCAGGCGCAATGTACTCCGGGGTCCCGCATACCTGGGCACAGAGAAGCCAGGCTGGCTCAGCATCCTGAGGTAGCTCATTGGCATAATGGCTGAAGAAGCGGGGATGTTCCCACCTCTGGAGAAGAAAGTCTCTGAAGGAAGACTTGGCTTACTTTGGTTAAAGAACAAGATCAATAGGGACCCAGGGTATCGGATTTGGAACTGTCGGAGTGAATTTACATACTTCCTAACTAACCAAAACATACACTTCTAGCCTGGAACAACCACTCCCTGAGCCCTTAACAACTCTTTCTGGTATCTTGTTCCCAAAACTGGCCTCTGCCCTCCAGCCTCTCAAAGGACAGACCCTATAGTCACACGACTACTACAGGGATTTGCAAATAGTCACAACCTGAACTGTCAAATCAAGGAACATCCAGAGGCTACTCTCAAGAAGCTGGACCATAATCCAGTGGAGACTTGGAGCAGTGTTCCAAGAACAGGCTCCAGAAGAGCCTTGCCCTTGACCGAGGCTATAGGAGGTTCAGGACAAATCTCAGGTTAGTCTCTGAGAGTAACAATGGTTATATGACCTATTTTCTCCAAACCCTGAGGAAGATGATTTTGGATTTTATATCCATATGATTCTTGTGGCCCACCCTATTTTCCAAATGTTCTACCTACCTCAATACCTCCGTGGAACCAAAAGGTGGAAAAGACAGGAGCTCCCAGTCTTAATATCTAGCTAAGTATATGGCCCCCTACCCTTATTCTGAAGTCTGGAACTCAACTCCCAAGGTCTCAACTATCCTTCTGTACCTGCTTGTCCAGGAACTCCCGGGCATCCTTTTCAATGTGGCCCTCATACAAGTTTGTTGTCAGGCTCATGAGGCCAATTTTAGAAAGGCCAAAGTCAGTAAGCTTGATGTGCCCCATGGAAGTAATCAGGAGGCTGGGAAACCAGAGAAACAAAAGTATAGGGTTATTTCCTAGTTTTCTAAGAGTGCTGATTTTTTATATGCCAAAATTTCCCAGTCAGGCTTCCACAGGGTTCCTGTGGGATATAAGCAGGGTAGCTTCATCAAGGAGACCGGCCCCTATGAAAAAAAAAAATCTCTGGCTTTGTGAGTACTACATTCTGCACAAGAACTAACCTGCCTTTTGCCCATTCCCCCAACTCATTAATGTTTACTCCCCTCAACTGTATTCTATGCTGGGGGCAGGTACCAGCCAGCTGATGGACTGACTTTCTTCCACAGAAAGATCAGCCGCATCCCAAGGCTCTAGCCATACCCAGCCCTCTTTTCTCACTGGGTGTCTCACGATACCCAGACTCAGGGAGAGGCGAAAGGGGTGAATCATCTTGCTCCATGTGCACAGCTGGTTTTAAAATTTTTTAAAGCTTATTTATTTTGAGAGAGAGAGAGAGAGAGAGACAGAGAGAGAACAAGCAGGGGAGGGGCAGAGAGAAAGAGAGACGAGGGGCAGAGAGAAGGAGAGACAGAATCCCGAGCAGGTTTTGCTCTGTCGGCGCAGAGGCTGATGCCGGGGCTTGAACTCATGAACTGTGAGATCATGACCTGAGCCAAGATCAAGAGTAGGTCACTTAACTCACCACGCCACCCAGGCACCTCTCCACAGCTGGTTTTAAAGGAGGGTTGATTGGGAGAAACCAGAAATAAGATCTCACAGAGAATGGTCTCTCTGTTCTCCCATTACATACTCTGCTGGGACCATTTCATTTCATGACAAAGGCTTCACCCTGCCACCCCTTTATTCTGATTCCCAAATCAGCATCTGACTTCTTTTATGAGCTTCATGACTACTAACTGCCCAGATGTCTTATGGACACCATGAACTCAACCTGTCCAAAACAGAGTCACACCGCCTAAGTGGTCTTCTCAGAAAATGATTTTTGTTATCTCTGAGTTCTGTGACAAGTAGTTTATTACTTATAAAAATATCCTGGCTCCCAAAAGGTCTTACACAGTAACTAATGCAACAAAGACCAGTATTAATAATTAAAAAATAAATTAAATAATTAATTTATTATTAATTAAAAACAGTTGATTAATAATTGATAATGAATAAATAATTATTAATAAAATAATTAATATAATAAATAAAAAATTATCCCCAATTTTTTAAGAGGAGGAACATGAGGTTCAGAGAGGTTTAATGAAAAGACCCAAACTCACAGAGTTAACAACGGGTCATTTGAACTCAGGTCTGTCTAGTGTCAAAGCCACTTTTCACAAAAGAGGCTATTCCCCATGCATTAGTCCTGAGCTAGAAGTCTGGATGACATCCCAGACTCCTGCTCCCCTGCTTCTCTTCCACCACCCACCCCAACCTTTTGGTTTCCTTTCTACTTCTTAACACTATCCCCTCTCTTCTGCATCCTGCAGGTGTGGTTGTTTTGGGCCTGATCTACTGCAACAGCCTCACCACCTTTTCCACTGCACAGTGGACTCTCTAAACCTAAACTAAAATCTGTCATTCTATCATACCTTTGGCTAACAGGCCCTTTGAAAACTTGTTAGGACCCTTTATTTTTTATTTTATCTTATTTTATCTTATTTTATCTTATTTTATCTTATCTTATCTTATTTTATTTTATTTTATTTTATTTTATTTTATTTTATTTTATTTTATTTTATTTTATTTTATTTTATTTTATATGTTTATTTTTGAGAGAGACAAAGGGAGAGACAGAGAGTGAATGGGGAGGGGCAGAAAGAGAGTAGGAGACACAGAATCTGAAGCAGGCTCCAAGGCTCTGAGCTGTCAGCACAGAGCCCGACATGGGGTTCGAACTCATGAATTGTGAGATTGTGACCTGAGCTGAAGTTGGACACTTAACCAACTGAGTCACCCAGGTGCCTCCAACCCTTTAAAATAAAACCCAAACCTAACAAAAAGACCCCTGATGATCTAATCCCTGCCTATCTCTCCAGCCTTCTCTCTTACTACTCTGACCAATTAACGACCTCCATTTCCGCATACTGTAGTTCCTAGGTCTCATTCTCTCACACCTGGGTGGGTGCCTTTGCAAATCCTGTTTCCTGGCTTTAGAAAGCTCCTCTCACCTTTTCCATCTGACTTATGCCTTCCGAGAAGCAGCCTATACTCAGATATTTCTGTTCCCATACTAAACTTATGTTCTATAGGCCAGGGACTATTTTACAGTCCAGATTATAGTGCTTGGCCCAGAGAGGCCAGTAAATGTTAGAACACTTGTTTATCCATCTACTAGATGTGCCGATTCTTTCGTTCCTGCTTGGTTTCTTTAGTGGAGCTTCTCAGTGATTCTTACATGTCACCGAAGTCTTATGTGCCTGCCAGACTTACTGGCAATGGTCTTTGCATCTGGGGTGGTCAGGGGCTAGAGTACTAGGCCTAGACGGACACCCACAAGAGCACTATTTCCTAGCATCCATTCTAGGATAGATTCAAACATGCTGTGTCTGCCTCCATCTATTTAGAGATCCAAGAGAGACCCTGGACAAGGAACCAAGAGTTTGGGCATACTTGTCAGGCTTGAGGTCACGGTGCACGATGCCATAGTTGTGTAAGTACTCCAGGGCTAGCACGGTTTCTGCGAAGTACAGACGCACCATGTCCACAGGCAGGGCCCCGATGTTCTTCAGCAGAGTAGCACAGTCTCCTCCTGCAACAAGCCCAGGCTACCATGAAGGAAGGATCCAGTTCCCTATGGTCTTAGGCTTTATAGTCTCTGAGGTCCCAGAGGAGACAGCCTCACAGAATAGCCTCGTGCTAGAGACTGTGAATCTAGCCCTTCCAACGCTGGTATGGGGGCAGACAGAGTGTGGAGACAAGTAGGCAGCATGGTGAATCTGCCAATGGCTGTCAGGGCCACTGTTCAGGCCAGAGAGGGTAGGAACCCAGGCTTCCGTACTTGTGAGTGGATTTGCAGGGATGCAGCTGCGTTATTTTAGGGTATGAGTACTGTATATTATAAACACATCTGACCGAGACTTCAGCATTTGTTCACTTATTTTCTTCCTGACAACTATCCTCTGGTTTTCCAGTAAGATAACATCGTAAACTCTCAGCATGTACCCTGAATTAAAAGGGGAGTTTTGTGTTTCAACTTCAAGCCTTAGGCAAAATATCTTTGGCAGTTGTACATAGCAGCGAGAAGGGAAGTGGGAAGGCCACTGGCAAAACTGCTCTCTCTCCCCCATATGCCCCATGATGCTCTTTTATTCCATCCCCAGAACATTTTGTGTTCTCAAGGGGTGATCCCTTCACAAGCCATCAGCCAGGCCAATGGCATTCCTTTCTTCTGAGGGTCCAGATACAGTCCTCCCAGCACGTAACCTCAGGCTATGTGGCTCTGCTACCTCCTTTGTTCCTGCCTGACGCCAGCAGTAGAGACCGTCCAGGCTTTGAGGTGCAGGATTCTACAACTATTGGGCTGATACATCTTGTCCCAGAATGCCTCTCTTTGCACCTGACATGGGGAGCCGCATGGCAGCTACTGCTCCAGAAGCCTCTCCCTATGAGGGGCAGGGAGATTTGCGCCCACCATGGCCAAATGGTCTCTGAGATCCTAAGGCAGAAACCAATGCCAAAGAGAGATTGGGAAGCCGGGCTCTGAAACTTCACCCCTATTCAAAGCTGTTGGTCCTAGCTCAGGGCTAAGCCTCATGTTGTGCCTTGGCTTCCATGCCAGGTCACCCTTCCCCCAGTACCTTCCACATACTCCATCACCATGCACAGGTGGCGCTTGGTCTCAAAGGAGCAGAACATGCTGACGACAAAGGGGTTCTCGGCAAAAGTCAGTATGTCACGCTCCACGAAGGCCTGCTGGATCTGGTTCCGTAGGATCAAGTTCTGCTTGTTGACCTTCTTCATGGCAAAGCGCTGCCGAGTGGACTTATGCCGCACCAGGAATACAGCCCTGGGAAACACAGCCCGGCCCAGCCCCCATGGGCCCTCAGCAACCTGGGCCGTGCTCCCCACCACCCAGAGCTGGGGTGTCCAAAATGCCTCCTATCACACCTTGTAAATGCACAGAACAAAGGAGCAGGGGTGAGCTTATCGATAAAAAGGATGTGGGCCCCCTGCCCATAGAGCTCTTCAATTTCCCAATAACACCAAGTCCTGAGGACACAGCTCAGACTTCCCCAGAGCTCACTACAGGAGGAGTGCTACCAAGAGAGGTGGGGACCTTGTCTGGGAAAGGAACAATGCCCACATGTCAGAGGAAAATCAACTCCTGTCTCTCCTGGACTCCTGGCTTTGGAGAGGGAGAGGGTCTATCCTGAGGCATTTGCTGCCCAGAGAATTGGGTATCATATACTTCTAGAAGGAAGAGTCCAAGGGCTGACTTAGCTCCAGTCCTGGCTACACCCTCCCCTCTGCCTTTACCCATAGGCGCCATTGCTGATGAGCTTAATGGTCTCAAAGTCTTCTTCAGAGGGTGTCTTTTTAGTCAGAGATGCCCCACGGCCCTGGAAGACAAGAGCAAAGGCAGAAGGCAGGCATGCTTCTCAGAGCCCACGTGCCTGGGGAAGCTGAGCCCCAGGATCAGCTCAGCTCTTAGTCCTGCTGCAGCCCCAGCCCATTCCTCCTCAGTCAGGAGCTGAATGACTTCTGAGACAGTATGCACAACCACCCACTCCTCTAACCCTCCTTTTAGATATTCTCTCACAGAGGACTCACGGGCCTTTGCTTCACAGGGCCCAGTCTCTGTGATTGGGGCAGAAGCTCAAGCTCTTTACCTCAACTGAATCATCTGTCTCTGGAGTGTCAGGACTGTCATAGCTGCTCAACTGGGCCATTTCTAGAAGCAAAGCAAGGGCACAAGAGAAAGGTGTGCATAGCAATGTCAGTAGTCCACTCACATCACATGACAGGTACGTGCAAAGTAGGCATTAATATTTCCTGCATCTGTGCACTCCTGTGGCTCTATCCACAGAAGAGTCACAGCTTTTGGACTTAATTGCCAAATAATACTGCCACTCCTATTTCTAGAAGTCCAGTGCCATTCATAAGGCCTGGAAAATTCTAAAAAGTTTCACTCAAATTTAGGACAATTCCTGGAAAACAGGGCCCAAGGGTGGGCTATTGGTCCCTATCCTGCTTTGCCGGATGGGGTTGGGGAACAGAGAAGGCAGGAGCAGGATGAGCACAGACCTGGGACTTAGAAGCCCAGGGTTCATGAAGGGGCACAATGTGAAGCCCCGTGTCAGGACACATCAAAGGCACAGGAGAACTTGTAAGGTGGCAGACTAGGAGGTAAGCATGCAGAGGAGGGAGCCATTTTTGAAAATGTAATTGTGGTCTTTTGTTGTTGACCTCTTTTGACATTCTAAATCCAACCCAACTGGCCTCACGCCAATCCAGATTGGGTTAATGTCAGGCAGATGTGAACAATTCTGAAGGAGAAGCTGTTTTCTGACAGAGAATACACGGTTCCTCTGATAGCCCTGAGGCCCCTGATGCTGAGTTGTGACTGTGTCCAATCTAAGTCTCTTCTCCAAGTGGCTTTCTTGAGGTTAGAGTTTGTTGGCTGTGGGGCCTCTTCACAGCCACCAGGCAGCATGCTCACCCTCTAGGGGATCCCGTGTGAGGCCCAGTTGACTAACGATGTAGCGGGGAATGTCACATTTAATCCCTTGTCCCTCTTTGGCATGGCCCTCGGCTGCTTCTAACAGGTGGTAGAACTCTTCAGGGTCAAACTCCTGTACCAGGGGAGAGAGGTGGTCAGTGGTGAGGGCTACAAGTGAAGGCTTTGGTTTTCACAGCACATACCTGGAGGAAGATGAACAAGAAGACTTTCTCTTTGTGATGGGACACCCCTGCCTCCGAATACCCAGAAACATCATGATTCATGGATCATGAGAATGGGGACAAAGTTGTCTTCCAGGTGAGCTCCAGACTGGACACCCTAAGCATGTGTTGTCTTCCTCACACTAAGAACCAAAGCTTTTGGCTTCAAGATAGCTCAACCTATTCATCTGGTCCAAAGCCTTCTGCCAGCCAGATGGCACTATCACACACACACGCACAAGTACGTTCAGGCCTGCCTTCAGATATTTACCGAGCACCTCCTACGTGCTAGGACTGGAGTGCCATGTGGACAGCACATGAGTCCTTGTCTGCACAGAGCACAGAATAGTGAGGATTCTATTTACTGAGTCCCTACTAAGTGCTACACTCTGGGCTAAACCCGGCTAACACCTCTATGACCTCAGTGAGGAAATCAAGGCCCAAATAGATGCACTGATTTATCCATGGTCAGAGAGACAGGAAGGGACAGAGAGCCAGCATTCAAACCCAGGCCTGACTCCAAGCCCTGTCCAAGCATGGACTTCATGTTCTTGAGGAAGAGGCCCTCTGCTTGACCACAAGTCCAGCTTCCACGGCTTCCCTCATCTCTGGTCTCAATATTTTGGAGAAACATCCACTGCCAGAGGAGAGTAATCTTACTCTCCAATGAATTTAAAACGTGGATTAATCTACTAGGCAAGATCTGGAAGTCCTTCTAACTTCTTATTCTTTCCTCAGTCCCTGGTCAGAGTGTCTGTCTCCTAAACCCCTAAAGCTCCTCCATCTACCTCTTCTCTGTGCCCCTACCACTGGCCTCCTCAGGCCACTCCTATCTGCACACGAACTCCTGCTTCTGGCTATTTGCCTGGTCATCCTGCCCTCTCTTCCAATTCACCATCCATGTTGCCACCACAGTAATCTTTCTCAGGAGTAAATCTGATGGAATGTTACTCATAAACAAATAGGAACCCATTAGTGATACATGTAACATGTATAAAACAAAACAAAAAAAAATTATGCTGGAAGAAGTCAGAACATACTACATAATTTCATCTACATGAAACTATACAAAGGGCAAACCTATCCACAGTGGAAGAGAGCAGATAAGCGGCTGCCTGGCAGTGGGAGGTGAGGGATGGGAGAGAGACTGACTGCAAAAGGCACAAGGGAACTTTTTGAGGTGAAAGAAATGTTCTCTATCTCAACTGCAGTGGTGATTATGCAGGTGTGTATATGTTCAAAAAGGATGTATTTTATTGTATATAAATTATGCGTTAATAAAGCTGGTTAAAAAAAGTAAATCTGACCATATCACATTCTTACCTAAACTTTCTGATGGCTCCAAGTGGCCCTCAGGATAAACCCAAACTCTGGAGCAGGGATCCGGACCCTCCATGATGCTTCCCCGCCTACCCTCCAGGTTTCTCCCTCACCAATTCTTCACACTCACCCTGTGCTCCATCGAATGCCCTTCCCGGGCAAACTCATAATCATCCTTCATGTCCCCCAAGCTTTGTGTCCTCTAAGGAGCTTTCACCAAACGTCCATCCCAAGGAGGACTAAGGCACCTCCTTCCTTCCCCATGTTCTTGTCACACTTTGGACTTCCCTCAGTTGCAACACTACTTGCAGTATCATAATTATTATTTCTACGTCTCCATGCCTCCTACCTGAGGCACTGAAAGACCAGCTCCACTACAGAGGGAGTACCTTAGGCTCAGGGACTCTGCTGTGTTTAAGTCTGTGTCTCCAGTGTGTGGCGTGGAGCAGGTGCTAAGTGCTGCTGCATGATGAACTGATGGACTCGACTTGTGCCAATGGAACTGGCCTATGCTCCTCACCGCCCAAAGCCCACTCACCTGGGGTCTGCTCAGTGTGTGGGGTCAGACGAATACCCCTCAGGACCAGCCATTTTCCTCACAGGAACTCATTTGGGCCCAATGCCAGCATACCACATTTAAACAAGGACGTCAGCAGCAGAAATGACGGTGGTACTACCATAGTTCTGCTGTTAGCAGGATACTTCCACCCCCTCCCAACCTTCTCTGGAGTCCACTCACCAGGCATTCCAAGAGCCGAGCTGGGCGGGCAATGACAATCATCAGTTTCTTCACCAACTGCATCACAAAAGCCACTTCTGAACTCTCTGAGCGCTCATGAGCCTGTAGAGAAGACAAAGGTTGGTTAAGCAATCCACTGGCACATCGTGGTTGGGCTAATGCAGGACTGGGCTGGGCAGAGTGGACTCTGGGGAGACACAAGTTGGTAGAACAGAGACTTCTGCAAAATGAAGGACTTAGGGAAGGCCTGTGTGCCATGAGAGACAGCAAGCCGCTCACAGGAACTGTGTGAACTTCAGGACACTACATGACACCGGGGAATGTCACAGAGACCCTGGCTCAAGGGACAATCCTCAGGGGAGTTTCATTGTTCACTCCCCACCCCAGGCAGAAGGTCAGGAATAGAAAGGCTTCAAAGCAGGAGTGATGCGACCAGACAGTATTTTAGAAAGATGGCTCTGGCTGTAGTGTGGATGGTGCACTAAAGAGCACAAGCCTAAAAGCAGAAAAAACCCATTAATGGACTGCTGTAATAATGTGCATAAAAAAGGCATAAATCAAGGCAGGAAGAATAGAAGGAAACACAGTCTGGGGCCATTTCAGAGGTAGATGACTGAGTACAGCAGAGGGTTGGACGAAGCAAGAAGAGAAGGGAACTGCAACTACAGTTTTAGGGAAAGTTCAGTGAACCCATAAATAAAATAGGAAATATAACAAGTAGTTCAAGTAAGGGAAGGTGGAGAAGCTCCATTTTGGATTTGCAGAGTTTGAGATACCTAGATTAGATACTCTATTGGGTATTTACTCAGCCCAGGAGCCTTTATCTTTTTTATGGAAACTGCTCTGACTTCTAGTAGCTACAATTGTATCGTGTGGCTGAACCTTCCATCCCACCTCCAACAGCTGACAAGTGTGGATTACTCTCCTAGGAATGTAAAAATGGACGGAAAGACAACTGTTATTTATCGGTGTGCTAGAAGAGTATAATCTACTGTTGGATGAAAAGGGATGGCCACATCTACCAAAGAGACCTAGGAAAAGCAGCACAGAGAAAAATGGCAGGAAGGGGAATCACCACTTCCTGAGCTTCCCACAGTTTCTGGTTTCTAGTTTTGGTCCCTTAAGACTGGGTTGCATTCCTGTCTTTAATTCTCTAAAACCCACCCTTTTCATCTTTATAATTAGTTTCTCCTTCCTGCTTAAACTACTTTGAGTTAGCTTTCTATTACTTACAACCAAAAAATACTAACCAATCTGGAAGTCGAAGTGGGAGTGGAACCAATAAACAGTGGACTGGAGCTCCAATACTGACCAGGGGCTAAAGAGAACAGGGAGAGAAGCAGCCAGGTGGCTGTCCTCAACACATGGGCGACAATAGAAGGCACGGAAGATGAGGCTGTCAGAGAGCGTGTGAAGAAAGGAGGAAGAGGAGACCAACACTCAGGGCTGTACCCTGTGGAACATCAACATTTAATACTTTTATTTTATGTATTTTTAAAGGTTTTTTTTTTCCCCCAATAATCTCTACACCCAACATGGGGCTTGAACTCATGACCCCAAGACCAAGAGTTACATGCTCTTTCGACTGAGCCAGTCAGGCGCCCCCTAAAGCCAAATGAAAAGCATTTAAGAGATGGGCAAAAAGGAATTTGTGAAAGGGCAGCAAGACTGCAAGACTGGAGAGAACAGTGCCATGACCCCAAGTGGGGGAAAAGTCCAGGAGACAAATTCACACTGTAGAGCTCTGCAGAGTTGTGAAGAAGGATGAGGACGGAAAGAGGCCATAGTATCTCTTCGGCAACTGGTTGCTTGGTGGCAAGCTGGTTGCTTGTTGACTTTAGCCTGAAACAGTGTTGTGGAATGGTGGGAAGGGAAAGTAGAAGGCAGAAGACTGAGCAGGTTGTTAGACTGAATGGGTTGTTAGTAAAGAAAACTAGCAAATAAAGACCATTACAAAAAAAACTGGTTATGAAATGAAGAGAGAGGCTGGGCACTATGTGAAATCTTGTTTATTCTTTTAAGACTTAACCCAAATAGCCACTTTGTGAACCCTCACTGAGATCCTCTGCCTGTACCTCCCACCCCACCCAAACACATAAGAACAGGAACTAACTGCTCCCTCTTCTATGTTTTGTTTGCTTACATGCCATGGTGCCACATGTTTGTTTTTTATTTTAGAGAGAGAGAGAGCAGGAGAGAGAGGGAGATGGGCACAGAGAGAGGGAGAGAGGGAAGGAGAGAGGGAGAGAGAGTGAGAATTTTAAATCCATGCATGGAGCCTGACTTGGGGTTCAATCCCATGACCCTGGGGATCATGTCCTGAGTGTCAGACATTCAACTGACTGAGCTACCCAGGTGCCCCCCACATGTTGTTTTACAATTAGTTATCTGTTTCTACGGCTACACTGTAGAGCCTTATGAACAGAGACACTATGTCTTTTGTTCTTCCTTTACATGCTAAGACTAGCATAGTGCCTCTTACAGAGCAGATGCCAATGTTTGTTGATTAAGTGTTTGAAAATATGATCTTAGGCTCTGGAATAAGACAAACCTGGGTTTGGGTTCTAGCTCTGTTACTTAAGAAATGAGTTACCTTTGGGGCGCCTGGGTGGTTCAGTCGGTTAAGTGTCCGACTTTGGCCCAGGTCATGATCTCACGGTTCATAAGTTCAAGCCCCACGTCAGGCTCTGTACTGACAGCTTGGAGACTGCAGCCTGCTTCGGATTCTGTGTCTCCCTCTCTCTCTGTACCTCCCTACCTCACGCTCCCTCTCTCTGTCAAAAATAAATAAACTTAATTTTTTTTTTTTTTTTTTTTTTTTTTTAAGAAATGAGTTACCTTGGGCTAACCTAGCTTCTTTAAAGCTTTGGTTTCCTCACCTGTAGACTTACAGAATAGTAGTACCTTACCTACAGTGTTGCTATGAAGATTAAATTAGATAAATTAAATGAGATAATGCAGTATCTAGTATGCATTAAGTGCTCTTCAATAAGTTATGTTTATTATTTTAAATATAAATTTTACCATGCCATTTTCCAAATTACAACCATTAATAATTTTCCCACTGCCTTTATGATAAAACCTAAGCTCCTCACAGACACTTCAGCCTTTGCCCATCCCTTCCTAATTTTCTCTGCAGGCATCCTTCACCTAGTCATGCCAAACTACTTTATCTGCAATTCCTGGAATGTCCCAAGTTCCTTTACACCTCTCAGAGTGGCCTGATTCCTGGGGCTGGCTGGTGCCAGCTGCTGGTGGGCAGACTGACTCTAAGTGGTTGTTCCTGTGTATCTTTTGATGACTCTCATGATGCATTTACTGTTTACATTTGTTTTGTTTACACAGGTTTGTAAATATTATTGCCTAAGATGTTTGTATATAACTTGTAGCTTTTATTTATTCAAAATTCACATGTTAACGACTTATGATGGTGTCCTACTCCCACCATTACGTGGTTAAAAAAGAAAATAATTCCCCTCAAAAATTTTTTTAATGTGGAAACAATAACTTTCACAGGAGAAAAAAAAAAGGAAAAAAATAACAACAAAAAATTTTTCCCTAGTGAACTCCTACCTACTTGTCAAGACTCAACTTTTACCGAACTCTCCATGCAGAGTCAGCATATCTTCCTCCATGCTCAGAACTGACCTCTAATATTTAGTGCTCACCAATTCACAATTACTATAACACACAAAAGTGAGATAATTCACGTACTCAGTGTAGTGTCTGGCACACAGTACACTTCAATAAATGACAGCTGTTCTTTTTACTTGTTGATGGGTCTGTAATCCCACTTAACAGCAAATTCCTTGAGCTGGAACCTGCAACAAACTTTTTTCTGAGTTCCCAGGACCTAGCAAATTAGGGAGCAGATGAATGCACTGACTCCATATTCAGTGTTCTTGCTGCACCAAACAACCTACTCCCAGGGGGACAGGAGTTTGGGAAAACGCCTGAAGGTTTTGGGCAAGGCTCTGACTTTAGCATTTTTGGAGATCAATCTTAGATATACAAACAACCTGGGAAGTCACTCTACCTTGATCCTTTGCCTGATGCCACAATCCCAGATTCCTATCCACTGTTGGAAAGTTATTCTTGAACAGAAACAAAGAGCTGCCAAGGATATGCATGAGAATTTAGTTGCCTAAAATCAAATTTCTACAATGTCTGAATTTAAGTATTATTCTTGAAATAAGAAAAAAAATTTTTTTTTGTAGAAGGAAGTAATTTTTCATCTATTAAATCAAAACTTTTCTCACTGTAACACTTGCCCACTGGGTTAACAGGCCTTTTAGAGAATGGAAAACAATCTGCTACCTATTATATATGAGAAATCTTCCAATATTTGACAGTAATAATCATGGTCATTTTTAATCATCTGTCTCTAGATTCAAGTGTTTCCTAATTAAAAAAAATAAACTCCTTGTTCCTAATTTCTAGACCAACACACTGAAGTCCTGTTTGATCATTAGCCCTGGTTCTCAGCTCAGTTGGTACTACCCCAGAGCAAGGTCATAGGTCTAGAAGTAATAGGGGCCTGGACTAGGAAATACTGTAGTACACAAAGAGGTACATGTCCTTCCCGTTAAACTGTACTAATGGTGTAGTATGGGGCAACTGTCATTTGAGTGGGCAGGCATCTGACCACCTATTTGTAGAGACCAACAGGAAAGCAAACTCTGGAGCATGAAGCAGTAGTTAAGAACTCACTGGACACTCTGGTCTTGACCATCTCTGGGTTATTTTATCTCTAGCCTCCTAGAGAAGACTTTTCACACTGGGGAGGATCGGGTCTCTAAATACCTAAATCCCTACTAACAAAGTTCTCACCATGTAAACAGAATGTCAGCAAATAGATAAACCCATAGTACAAGCCCCAGCCTGTTTCCCCTTGGCTGAGCAGAACCAGTCTGAAGGCTCTGCTTATACCAGTATTTCTACTAGAAGAAAACCCACCACAGCCGCTGGGGCCACTTTTAGGCTTTCAATATTTTTTTTTTTATTTTTTTTATTTTTTAAAATTTACATCCAAATTGGTTAGCATATAGTGCAACAATGATTTCAGGAGTAGATTCCTTAATGTTCCTTACCCATTTAGCCTATCCCTCCTCCCACAACCCCTCCAGCAACCCTCTGTTTTTTCTCCATATTTAAGAGTCTCTTATGTTTTGTCCCCCTCCCTGTTTTTATATTACTTTTGTTTCCCTTATGTTCATCTGCTTTGGGTATTTATAAACACTACCAATGTTGGAGCCTCAGGCAGAGGAATCAGAATCAGAAAAAGAAAAACCCCCCAAAACCGAGTTCTTCTCACACCACACAGGCTTCTCTTAGCAATGCAGGGGACTGAGTAGGAACCAAAGTCCATCAGCAACCACACTCGGGGGTGGACTCTGCACATGAGTAAGGAGGTGGGGGCAAGCTGGCTGAGAAGACTGGAAACAAAATCTTAGCCTTAATCTTAGCTTGGAATTAATAATCCACTACCTCACAGAGAATTTACCAGAATTCCAGCACAAGGACACTCACATCTTGCAGAAGTTTCTCTAAATTCTCTTGAAGCTCATAGAAGTAGTGTGATGTAATGAGACGACTCCGAGATTTATCCAGGCAGTCTCGGGCCATCTCAATCACCTGATGATGAATAAAGCTCAAGGTTCCATCTGCCAAGGGCAACACACTGTCTGGAGTGTTGGAGGAAATGAATTCTGCAAGACGCTCTTCCATTTGTGCGGTGGCCTGCAAATAAAAGCAGGAAAAGTGACATTTCGCTTCTAGTTCCAGCTCACTTGGGAGCTCAGCCTGAAGGACCTGGTAATAACCTGAAGATAAGCTCTGTGATCCTGGTTTCCAGATGTTGCATTTGGGGAACCTGACAACTGGACATATGAAAAGATCACCGTCAGGTCAAGTCAAAACATTACAGTCAAGTGACCTTGCCTATCTCCCCCAACTTCTTGGAAGATGTGCTCTTTTGCTCTGAGGACCTGGAAGTGTTTGCTGCTCTCCCCCTTTAGCATGCTGCTTCATGCCTGTTCATGCTGTTCCCTGTATGTAGCTTTTTCACCTGCCAAGCCTGACTGGCAAACTCCTATCACTCCTCTAATCTCAGTTCACACATCACCTGTCTCTCCTCTGGGAAGTGTTTGATTCCTCCAGGCAAATAGGGTTTCCTTTCCTCCATGCTGCCACTAGACCTCCTTGTGTATAGGCACTGCTAGTTTCTAAACATTTTTCTAGACTGGGAATTATAAGTCAGAGAGAATTTGATTTATTTCAGGATCCTCTTACTTGACCTTAGGACTCAACTCAACTAAGCAGATGCTCAGAGAGTGTTTACTGAAGGTGTGAACCTGCCTCCTCACGGACCCAGACCTTCAACAGAGCAGAATAAAAGTTTAGCTCAGAAGCCTCTGGGGGACCTAACTGCACAGTCACGTCAAATGATAAATACACACCAGTTAACAAGTTCATAGCTGCCAATCTAGGACGTGGTCTAATCTTTCCTTTGCCACCAGATGGCAATTTCTGATTTCCAGTGTGTGTTTAGGTGGATATATGTGTGTCTGGTATTTTCATCATAAGCATTTTTGCCACATTTTTACTGTATAATTAATTGGCCATAAGGCAATTTTGCTGTATGAAAAAAATAACTGGTTGACAGTTTGGTTTCATTTCTCCAATAATGCAGTATTCCCATTTTGTATCATATAAACCTTAGCCTTCATAATGGTCTATACAGTGGCACCGAGTTTTGAACCCACATTTCCCATAGAACTTTGGAACATCTATAAACCGACATGTGACAACATGCTAAGAACAAACAGTGTGGAAGGCTTTCACAACAATACAGAACTCAGTTATAAATATGTACCCAAGTATTTAGGGAAACTGATACTTCTCTTAATGAAGGATGAAATTTTGGTCAAAAAAGAAAAAGTGTGATGCCAAACAAGGAGATGAATCAACAAGCAAAAACAAAATGTATAATACTATGACCAAAAGACTTTGAAGACAAATGCTTACGTACAATCAACAAAATAAAATCAGTTATTTGTGCTGTATTGCAATTAATCTACACTACACATTTTGAATGTATACAAATATTTTGTGTATTTTGTTTGCAAATAGCCTTTTAATTTTGTGATTTGTTTTTTGTGTTTCATTATGTTCTTTTCAATGAATGTCCCTCATTTATTTTTTGCGACCTTATCCTTTACAACAAAATTGCCCAATGGCCAATTAGTTATGTAGTAAAAGTGCTTATGGAAAAACTACCCAGAACTATGTATATAAACACACATCTAAGTACAAACACACACACACACACACACAGTATGTGGAGAGAGAGAGGAAACAGAAGGAAAGGAATCTTAACATATTTTTTCTAACAGTTCGTCTTTACATGAATGACTTGGAGACATCCATACGAAACAAATACACAATGTTAAAATGATAATATAACACCTAACATTTAAGCAGGAGGAGATGCATTTTAAACACTACACACTCCCAAATTTCTTTGTAAGGATCAAGCATAAAAAAATGATTTCCTAGGGGCTCCTGGGTGGCTCAGTTGGTTAAGCGTACGACTTCAGCTCAGGTCATGATCTCACAGTTCGTGGGTTCGGGCCCCGCATCAGGCTCTGTGCTGACAGCTCAGAGCCTGGCGCCTGTTTCAGATTCTGTGTCTCCCTCTCTCTCTGCCCCTCCCCCACTTGCACTCTGTCTCTGTCTCAAAAATAAATAAACATTAAAAAAAAAAAAAAAAAGATTTCCTAGCTGTTCATTCTGCCTATCTTCCTCACTCTTACTCTCTAATGCTTGCTCCAAGGCATAGAAAGCACAGACCACAGGGCACTGGGCAACAAAGAAACAATAGCTCACACTGAGTGCTTATTATGTCCTGGGCACAGTTAGAAAAGCTTAATGTCCATTGACTTTCATAAACTCTCTATGAGATCAATACTCTTATTATCCCAAATTACAGATGAGGCAAATCAAGCGCAGAGAAGTTAAATAATCTGTCCGGGGTCATATAGCTAGTAAATGGTAGAAGCAGATTTAAACCCATTCAGTCTGGTTTCAGAAAGTGTGTCCTTCCTAACTGCTATGCTTCACTGTGTATGTCAGGAGGGAAAGTACAGGGTGTCATATCATTTCCCTAGGCCACCCATGTGTGTGCAGAAGACTATACTGGAGTCTAGAAAAAGGACACTCTCAAAAGAGTAGGAAACCAACTGCGCACTGCAGATCCTATACACAGATGAACAGACCCAGGGAAGTCTGGACAGAGGATGAAGATAGAGGCTTGAGGACTCCATGCTCCTTGCTGTCATGGACCGGGAGGCTGAGTCAGTCCCTGGTTCAGACAGAGCTGGCTGTGTTCTGCAGGAATAGGGCCTGGCACGAGAAGACCAGGTCAGAATGTATAGGCGTGCTGTGCAAAAAGGGAAACAAAGGCCTTCGTTCCATACACTTGGTGGTTTCCAGCCAAACCATAGAGCTGTGGAACCTACCTCTGCACTATCCCAGGAGAGTAATCTGCCTTCCTCCTTCAGCATTTTCCTGCTTGAACACTCTGTCTCCCACTTTCCTGCTCCCTCTGGCCAACCTCCTGCCAGTCCAGCACACCTGTCTGCTGTGCACTCTATGGGCCTGGTAATGAGGCTCTGCTTAAGAAATCTGCATCAAAGGAACGTGCTCTCTGATAGCTAATTCCATTCTATGGGGACCCTGACTTACAGACCTGATGTGCATGGTTAGAAACAGGGTCCCCAGTTCTTCCCTTCCTCACTAACATATAGCAGAACATCTTTGTAACATTTCTCTCTAGATACCTCTCCAGGGAGTGAAGAAATATAGGCCCTGCAAGCATGAGCCCCAGACTCATAGTCCTCTGCTGCCTGCCTCTTCTCCAGCAGTCTGGAAGCCTTGTGTTTGTATCCTCCTCCTGCCAGGGACCTTTCTGCTCTTCTTGATTACCTATGGAGAGAGCATTCCATCCCCTCACCCTCAGTCTTCCCACAGGGGCAGCCCTCCTCAGAATCCTTACCTTGGGAAATCTTTCTTTGTACACATGATTCATCATTATTATTTCACTGTCAAAGGAAACTGGGGACCGTCCAGGACTAAATAAGAAAGAAACAACTGTGTTACTTCAGTGCCATGGAACTATCAAGAAGAAAGATGGCCATTCCCAGAGTCCCACTCCCACAATGTCTGCAGAGTTCCCTCCCACTGTCTGCAGCACCTACACACTCCCACCTTAATGACTACTGACTTCTAGAGTCTTCCTTTTTCCTGAAGCTCCCAGCATACCTTGTTTAGCTCAAAATGCTGCCATCTGGAACTAGGCTACTTTCCTGCAAGAAGCCTAGCTTTCACAAAGACCTTTGCCAGTGCCTGAAAAGGCCTAGAAAGGAGGAGACTACTCCTGAGACTACCTGTGGTCTTCCTAGGATGACCTCCCCCAGAACAGGACTCTCTGGGTCTTCTTTGCTTTGGCCAGTAGATTGAGTATACCCCAGCATGTTCTAGGAATCAAATCAAATCAAACCACCAGCAAAACAGCCAAAGGAAGACAGTGTATACCTGTATCTTTTTCCAAACATGCTGGAGCCAATGAGGCTAACTTGGGCTCTGACCTGGGGGATAAATGAGGCCAATCCAGCTTATAGTGTGTTATAAGCCTGGGTCCTCTATACGTTCTCCTTTGACCCACGTGTGGTTACATCTTCTTAAAGGATTTCAAAGTTTGAGCCACACAAATGGATATTTAGGTCCTGCCCATTTTGGTGCCCCTGACATGTGACCCCAACTGAGCTAGGTTCAGAACCGTTCCTCTTTGCCTTTCCTCCCTGGTGTGGGGCCATGGTCTGCCTGCTGTATCAGTATACATTACCAAGTATTTTAAGAGTAATACAGCAATGGGGCACTTGGGTGGCTCAGCTGGTTAAGCGTCTGACTTCAACTCAGGTCATGATCTCAGGGTTTGTGAGTTCGAGAACTGCAATGGGCTCTGTGCGTACAGCTCAGAGCCTGGAGCCTGCTTCAGACTCTGTGTCTCCCTCTCTCTCTGCCCCTCCCCTGCTCACACTCTGTCTCTCAAAAATAAATAAACGTTAAAAAAAAATTTGTTTTAAAGAGTAATATAGCGGGATTTCCCTGAGATACTGTGGTCCCCTCAATCTCAAATGGCCTAAGATGTACCCTTCACCCTGTGGATTACGGAGAACACCAAGATTTGGGTGTTCCTCTGAGTGAGACAAAGAAAGACACTGGGATCCACACTCCACAACCACTCATTTGTGTTTCTCATCCTCTACACTACAGTCCAGTGATCATCTTCATCAGTCTATGATCTCAAACCAGTCTTTATGGTCTGGCTCGGCCCATTCCCCAATACTCATAGTAGCAACATTACCTGAGGCGATTCTTCCTGGGAGGCCATGCTCCTCTGGGTCCCCACCCCGAACATACTAACCAATTTATTATTTCCCAGGGGCTCTGGAAAGCTGAACTCAGACATTAAAGTCATGCCCATTTTAATTTCCACCCTCTTCCTTAATCTGGAATTATGGTGCAATTTTATCAGCTAATGCCAAAGAAAAGAGTGAATTAGTCTAAGGATTCACAGACAAATCAGCTGCTACGGTTTGTATGGTTTGATGAGCCCAGCTGAATCAGGGAAATGAGTTAGATTCAGATGGGCATTTAATTCTGCTTCTGAAATTGGCTTCTTCCCTAAGTCAGCCACAAGTGTCTTCAGCAGCAACTTTTGTAGCTGGCCTAGTTCATATACCCTGGGACGGTGGGTTCTGCAGCCAGGTAAATATCAGAACAGATCATACTATTACTCTCCTCTTACTGAATGGAGCTTAAAGTATATTTCTACTACTAACTACTTTTTTTTAATGTTTACTATTTCTGAGAAAGGGAGAGACAGAGCACGAACGGGGGAGGGGCAGAGAATGAGGAGACACAGAATCTGAAACAGGCTCCAGGCTCTGAGCTGTCAGCACAGAGGCTGACACGGGGCTCAAATTCATGAACCACGAGATCATGACCTGAGCTGAAGTTGGATGCTTAACCGACTGAGTCACCCAGGCAGCCCTCTATTGCTAACTACTTTCAAAGGGAAAAAGAGAGGGACCACTCGACAGCATCATCAGATATGCTTGAGTGTCACTGGACTTAACTCATTTGAGCTGTGCCAAGGTGCTGTGCCAGGGGTTGGCAAACTATGGCCCACAGACCAAATCTGGCCCGCTGCCTGTTTTTGTAAATAAAGTTTACAGAATGTCTATGGGTGCTTTCGCACTACAACAGTAGAGTTAACTAGTTGCCACAGGGACTGTATGGCCTACAAAGCCTAAATTATTTACTATCTTGCCCTTTATAGAACATCTGCCAATTCCTATGCTGTGGAAACAGGCTGAGTTCCATTGGTCCTGGGGTAGCAGGCAGAGAGGACTCCTTACCTGAGGCTGCGAGAACGGGGCCGCATGGCTGGGGACTGCCGTCCCTCCTCATCTGGTACACTCTCTGTGCTGAAATGTTTCGTCAAAAAGTGCAGCTCATCAGCTGTAGGCTGGAAGGGCAACTGGTGAAGCTTTTCCTGTGAGGAACATGATGACTAAAGGGAAAAACATTAAAACACAGCATTATAGGCATGTCTAAGTGCAGTCCAGGAACAGAGAGAACTTCCCAGTCAATGTGAACCCAAAGGTAACCAAAATCAGGCCTTCTTTGCTTTGTTCCTTTTAGTCTCCACTGTGTAGGATTCCCCTCTCTACTCCTTCAGAGCCTTTAGTCCTGAGGAAGCCAAGATACTAGGAGCTGACTTGAAAACAATTAAGAATTCCAAACATGGCCCAATGACTGAGATTCCAGACAAGAGCCCACTGCCAACCATAACAGACCTTTGAGGGAGCGAGCCGTGCTACGACAGGAATCCCACCAGATGCAGCAACTGCTGTGACAGCCCTATGCAGCACCAGAATCAGTGAAGTCCCCCTTTCCTGACAAGGGAGCAGGCAGATCTAACACCATTGGCTCAGTTTCCGTTCACCAACTGATGAAGAATCTGGGGTTCAAATATCTAAATCCATTTAGAGTCAAAGCTGCAGCACCACACTGAGGAAATTGTTGCCACAAGTAAGCCTCAACACCAAGTGAAAAATCAGAACTTTTTTTGAGCTACCGGCATAGGCTTCTGTCATGGAATGCTATCACATGAAGCTGTAAATATCTAGTGGGAGGTCTCCACAGGGCTCTGTCTTGGCCACATTTTTGGAAATAGTTTGGATAGAATTTGCAAAAAGTATCTTCACCCAACTGCCACTAAGATGAAGTAAAATTGGTTTTTTAAAGTATCCCAATAAAATAAGCTGCAGCCATGGGTTGAGTCTATTAAAATTTATTGAACAGGTATATGTCATATATATCTTTATCTTGCCTTAGGTTAAAAAATCATCATCTGAGTAAAGGGTTATAGGGAAAGGGATATTTACCAGGCAGAGATCTAAAGCTTAACTGCTGCTAAAAGACCAGTGAGATCTTTGGATTAATTTATGAGAAATATCTAGGTCAAGGGAGGAAACGATACTCCTTTTACCTGCTTGGTATTCATGAATGTCAAAACTGCCTAGGAAGACCTGAAGAATGGCGGAAGACATGGGGAATGGGTCATCCAGCCTGCTGCCCAATCCAGCCTGCAAAGCCTATAATACTTACTATTTGGCTCTTTACAGAAAAAGTTTGCCAACTTTGTCATCCTGGCTTCAATTAAAACTGCTCAATGAGGAAGACTCATTTTACCGTCAATTGTGCACAGCAGCAATTATGACATCTGTTGTGTTTTAGGCTAAACCTTCTCTAAAAGAAATATAACTAGAAGTTTTAGAGACAGGCTTAGCTTTTTTTTGCTGATATATATCAAACTTCAATATAAAATATCATCCTTCCCTTCTTTTTGAAAGGAAAAGGTGAAAGAGGAGAAGGATGGTCCACCAGACCTTTGGGACATGGGAGGGTCTATCTGCTCTTGGTTGCAGGCCTAGAAATAAGTTGGGGGAAGATTCTTGCTTAGGATCCCCCCATGTCTGGCAAAGCAAAAGTCCATCCTCAAGACCTCCTCTAACTCAACTAGGAAAAATTGATGCCCAGAGAGCATGCTGGTTAGTTCTTTCCAAAGGTGTTTAATGAATTTGGCTATAGCTGTTAAGGGCCACCACTGCCCCACTGAGCCTCATCCCAAACAACCTGAGTTTGGCTTTGGCAGGAAAACTGAGAATCACTTTGCAGCACCCTTTAAGGACAGGCAGCAATAATCTGTAGGGAAGTATTTCCTTGGGGGTGATGGAGGTAGAGCCACAGATTTGGCTACTTACTGAGACAGTAGAGCTAGGAGTGTTGGTTCCATAGCCTGAAGAGGGCAAAGAGGCCAAAGACCAGCGCCGTCCATCAGTCCTATGTAAGATTAAGAATATTAGGCAGTTTCCACAGGACCCCACCCTGAGCCCTGGACCTGCCTGTCTTTCCATTAGCATTTTTTGGGCAGCTGGTTCACTGGTAGGCTCTTCTTGGTCTCTACACAGTACTGCTCGGTCTAGTACATGCTTTCATGTCTCTCTCCCACATGGGGCCTATGGTTGTGTGTTTTCCACTGCAAAGACAAACATCTCTGACTAAAAAGAAGTCTGTGACTTTGAATAAGAACATCTGGTATATAATATTGCGGTTCTGAAATAAAAATCTTTATACTTTCAACCTATTTACTTTTAGAGAAGCAATGACAGAGGGCTCCAGCTAAAGGCATCACCACAAGGAGAGAACTGCCACTGAAATGCAGCTATTCCTTTTTCCGAGGACTCCATGTGAAAGGCTCTTTGGTCTTCCCAGGCCACTGGGTTGATAAGGAAGAAGTGGATGACCATCTGTGTCTGAGTATGAATTAATCATTGGCAAACAGTCCAAGGTTACTTAAGATCCATTAGGGCCTATAAAACCAGTCTTTGAGAATGTTTGTAAAGAGTGACAGTAACCTCATGAAAGAAGAGTGAGGTGGCACAACCTTGGCTGTGTATAAGATTTTGGAGTGGGCTTCCTGCTGCTCTTGAGAGGATGCACCTCAAAGCTCTCATCACAGAGAACCACTTATCTGCTTTGCTGTGGAGGAGAAAGAGCAAGCAGGTATCTGGTTTGAAGCTTTTAGTACATGGACAAGTGATTCTTTCCTGGACTATGGGATGTGCTGTTCAACAAGTGTTTTTTCTTATGAAGCCTGGGGGGATAGCCTGGTCTGGGTGAAGATGGAGAAAATTTCTTTTCTGCTCCCACAGAACCTTAGAACATTAGCAATGTAAGATGTTTAGAAGTTAAATACCCTCAATCTTTGAGAAAACACTAAGGTCCAGGAATTTGGGTGATTTAGTCCAGACTTCACAGTTAAGGGGAGTGGGGAGAAGCAGGGAGAGAAAGGAGAAAAAAGAGGACTCAATCTTGCCAGGTCTTTCCCTTTTGAAGCATTCCTCTCCACCCCCACCAATACTCAGCAGCTTTTCCTACTATATTCTGCAAGGGGACAGTCCAGGGTTCCATGCCACATGCACCTGATTCAAACTTCATGCCACCCAGGCAGCTAGTTCTGCTGGAACCTAGTCTCTGAGGCAAAGAAATGTCCAGGAGGCTGCCTAACATGATGTTCTCTCTGACCTCTTTGTTGGGTCCCAAGAGCTCTACACAAGAAAGCAAGTCAGTTCCAGGAAAACAGAGCTCACCAAAGACAGTATTAGTCTAATTCAGCGAGGAATTTCCCAAACCCTTGTCAAATAGACTTTTTCACAGATCGTTTTTCCTTCTTTAGATAGAAATGCAAACAAACTGCAGGGCAGCCATTTTCTGTAATCTGAAGAGCAAGGGCTACCACAGTCAGAAAGAAATGCCACTACAGGATGCCTCCATCTCCTCTGCCTGGTCATCTCATTCGGTGACTGAGGAAATTTGTGGGAATGAGGGTGACTTGTTCCTAGGCTCAGAAACTTGGAATTATTCAGCAATTCTTGCCTCTAAGTGTATGGGCTCTGAGCCTTGGTTCCAGCAGGGGGTTCCCTTAGGGCCTCTGTGCTAGATATGAAAGGCCAAATGTTCATACCCACAGTCAGAAAGGCTCATCACAACCAGTTCTCACCAAGCACAACATCAAAAACCATATTGTCTGGCCATGCATAGCAGTTTCCCAGTCCCTCTCCCCATCAAGTCCACTATTACCTGTCTGCTCTGTGGCCATGGCTGTAGTGAAAAGACATATATTATAATGAGAATCATATGGAACCAGAGAGATTGATCTGTTTGACCCCTGGCACTGGGTCATGCTTGGCAGGGGCAAACTTTGTTTAGGAATGTGTGGAAGTATGAAGTGAAATTGTAGGATTGATAGACCTATCCTTAGCATTTCATCAAATCTGTGTTTTGTGTGATATTGCAAACCCATGTGGTCCTACAAGGCTCAAGTCAGACCTTAGCAACCTAGCAAAAACAATTTCTGAGTACCCTGTTTGCAGGGCTGAAGTCCCCTTCTCCACCCCTACCAAAACCTAGCTGCTTTTCCTACTATGTCCTATTATGGGGATAGCCCAGAGTTCCATGTTCCATGCACATGACTCAAACTTTATGCCACCCAGCACAGAACTATTTGGATCTCAGTGGTAATACCAGGCCCAGAAATCCCCTAGCTGATCCTACTCCTAAAGCCCAGATAATGAAGCAGAGTCAAGGGCACCAATGGAACATGTTATTCCTTCTGCCTAAAATGGTCTACACCCATGTTCTCACTTTCAACATGCAGGCTCCTTCTTATCCTTCAGGTCTTACCTTGAAAGTCAGACCCCTTCAGAAAGGCCTTACATGACCACCCCGTATATATTCTTCAGCCCCACTCCCTTCCTATGGTTTCATGCAGCATCATGTTCTTTCCTCTCATGTTGCTTATCACAGTTTATAAACGTTTGCTTGTTCATTATTCTTCCCCATCACTCATTCAAACAATAAGAGCTGAGTGAGTACTTATTATACACCAGGAGACACAGCTTTCAACATATTAAGGCATCTCTATTAAAGATACTTTTAGGGGCGCCTGGGTGGCGCAGTCGGTTAAGCGTCCGACTTCAGCCAGGTCACGATCTCGCGGTCTGTGAGTTTGAGCCCCGCGTCAGGCTCTGGGGCTGATGGCTCAGAGCCTGGAGCCTGTTTCCGATTCTGTGTCTCCCTCTCTCTCTGCCCCTCCCCCGTTCATGCTCTGTCTCTTTCTGTCCCAAAAATAAATAAACGTTGAAAAAAAAAAAAAAAAAAAAAATTTTTTTAAAGATACTTTTATTCTGGTTGAGAAGAGATAGAAAACAAGCACATAAGAAAATACCAGGTATTGAAAAGTACTTGTTTGAAAATAAACTAGATGATATGATGTAAAATGAGTGGGCTCCTTTATATTGCATGGTTAGTGAAGGCTTCCTTGATAAATTGACATTTAAGATGAGAAATGAAAGACAAGAAAGAGTTAACAAAGTGAATATCTGAGAAAACAGCATTCCTTGCAAAGGGAACAACAGGTGCACAGACTCTATTAAGTCTACTAAGTTTCAAGAAAGTAGGCACTATGGTGTGGGTTTTTTTGTTTGTTTTTTATGGTTATTTTGTTACCACTATATAACTAGTTACCCAGCATAGTGCCTGGGGATACTGGATGCTCAGTAAATATTTACTGAATGAAGGAGAAATGACTCAATACCACTTAAAGAGATTGGTCACAGATCTTGCTGTCTCAGCACAGATGTAATCTGAGGCTACAGTTCACACACAAGATAGGAAGTCTGGGGTAAGAAACACTTTCCAGCTGGACTAGGAAAACAAATGCATCAATCCAGCATATTACTATACTGGAAATGCTCCTAAATAGATGCCTGGGTAACTAATTTTAAGTTACACAAGGTAGGAGAGATCTGTCCACGGGACAAACTTAGATATTTGTTTTGAATAAGGCAACTGGGTCAGGAGGAGCACCCAAGTCAGCTATCCATTTTTCCCAACCTATCCATGTCCTTTTCAGCTATAGAGAATCATGGAAAGGAAAGGGGTGGATTTCTTCTGGGTCCTCATTTGAATGGTGAGTTAATGCTGTTTCGAAGAATGTGCTCTTTTTCTATTATCTCTTTTTAAAAAGGAGTCTAGGGGCGCCTGGGTGGCGCAGTCGGTTAAGCGTCTGACTTCAGCCAGGTCACGATCTCGCGGTCCGTGAGTTCGAGCCCCGCGTCGGGCTCTGGGCTGATGGCTCGGAGCCTGGAGCCTGTTTCCGATTCTGTGTCTCCCTCTCTCTCTGCCCCTCCCCCGTTCATGCTCTGTCTCTCTCTGTCCCAAAAATAAATAAAAAACATTGAAAAAAAATTTAAAAAAAAAATAAAAAGGAGTCTAGGGGCGCCTGGGTGGCGCAGTCGGTTAAGCGTCCGACTTCAGCCAGGTCACGATCTCGCGGTCCGGGAGTTCAAGCCCCGCGTCGGGCTCTGGGCTGATGGCTCAGAGCCTGGAGCCTGTTTCCGATTCTGTGTCTCCCTCTCTCTCTGCCCCTCCCCCATTCATGCTCTGTCTCTCTCTGTCCCAAAAATAAATAAACGTTGAAAAAAAAATTTTTAAAGGAGTCTAAGTATAGAAACTGCTCTGGCCTCAAGCTGCAAATATCATTCTGTGTCCACTAAAGGTTCCAAATCTGGAGCCATAATTTTTCTGGAGGACTTAATGCCAAATGCTGATTCTAACCAAAAATACTCTTTTTTTTTTTTTAATTTTTTTTTTCAACGTTTATTTATTTTTGGGACAGAGAGAGACAGAGCATGAATGGGGGAGGGGCAGAGAGAGAGGGAGACACAGAATCGGAAACAGGCTCCAGGCTCTGAGCCATCAGCCCAGAGCCCGACGCGGGGCTCGAACTCACGGACCGCGAGATCGTGACCTGGCTGAAGTCGGACGCTTAACCGACTGCGCCACCCAGGCGCCCCCAAAAATACTTTTAAAAATAAAAAATAAAACCAGAGAACATGAACTCTGCCAAGAAAGAATTTTAGAAAAATTTTTGAAAAGTAAGGCTTTTTCCATTTTATATGGAGCCATGGTATGTAGTTTGGATGAACTCATCTCAATCAGCTCAGTACTTCTCAAGAGGCCCTGACAATGGGCTGGGCTGTCAGGATTGCTACCACTTCCAGGAATAAGTTTGTATCACTTCCAGAGGGTGAAATGCCAGGAGGAATAGAAGCATGGCCTTTTAATGCAACAAATCTTTCTAAATTCATGAGAGGATAAGTGAAGACTCTGTAATCTCTTTATCCCCCAGGAACGATCCTTTCAGCTCCTCAGAATTAGCTGAGTAAGAGGAGGAAGAGTAAAACCTTGGGTCCCTCTGAGAGGAGAGGCCATTTTCTCATTGATCACACTAGGATAGCTCTCAGTCAAGAGTATAATGTTTTGGAACATATCCTCAGGAAACCAGAGACTTGTGTTCAGGATTGTAAAAATAAATCCACACTTCTTATATCTACTTGTCCATTCAAACTAAATGCAAATACTAGGGCTTTTTAGAAAGCAAAACGTGAACAAGATGATTATGACGTGGGTGAGGAAAGCAGGGAAGGAATTTTGATGGCTGACTGCCCAGGTAACACACTTGAAGGGCAGTACCTCAAAGGAAGAAGTCAACATTTAACTGACATTCATGCAAATGCCACACATGTTTGTCACAGAGGAGGTTTTCTATCAACTTACCTACGGGCAGGAACAAAGGAAAAGTGAGCAGGTGCATTTGGAGAGAAATTCCGGGGACTATCCAAAGGACTGTTACCTGTGGGTGGGAAAAGGAAAAGAAAGCCTATATGAGGTCTGTTTCTGAGGACTGTGACAACCTTTAGGGAAGAAATCTCCCCCTAGTATCGGCAATTAGCACTAATATAGTTATGTTTTCAGGCTTACCATTAGTTTAATGATTCTCTCTTTGTAAAAGTCTGGTAGTCCAGAGGTTTCTTCCTTGTTCCCAAGTTGCCTGTAACCATCTATGTCTCTCAGGCATCCATTCTAGTTCCAGCGGCAACTTGTCAATTTCCTGCCCTCCTAGGAACACCTCAAGCTCCAATCTGCTTAGTCAAGTTACCCCAACTTTCCAAAAGCTTAAATAACTCATTTGGTGCAGATGGCATGGCCAAATGCTCAAACATTTCTCAAAGGGCAACAGGACTTCTGGTCTAAAAGTCTCTTGCACATATATCTCCGCACACTGCATCCAAGGCTAACCCAGAAAAATGCATGCTTAAGAGAAACTTAAGTTCTTTGGTGAGGACTTAGGATAGCAACATTCCTTAAAAAAGACCATACACAAGGGCCAAGTCTGTAAAGCATGCCCAACTTCCTCACAGTATAGGAATTAACTCCATTTTCCCTTATTAGTTTTCACATGTCCCCTGTAACTTGCTAACCTACAGACAGAAGGTTTGAACAAAACTATAGTTACCTTTGCACTAGTTACAACAGTTCTTGGACCGAAGACTGCCATACTTCTCTGGTCTAACTCCCACCTGGGGGGTTGTATTCAGAAGCTCCTAGATGGCAGAAGCTGTCAATGTGTCTCTATACAAAGGGCCATGTCAAACCAAGTACCATACTCCATTATGTGCTGACTACTCTGCCAATCTCTGTCTGCCTCCCACTTCTGTACTCACTTCCCCACACAGCACCTCTGCGACGATTATGTAAAGCCACTCTCAGGACACCTGGCTGGCTTAGTAAGTGGAGCAATGTGACTCTTGATCTCAGGGTTGTGAATTAGGGCCCCACATTGGGTGTAGAGATTACTTCAAATATTTAGATGGCACAAAAACAGACACTCAGATCAATGGAACAGAATAGAGCACCCAGAAATGGACCCACAAATGTATGGCCAACTAATCTTTGACAAGGCAGGGAAGAATATCCAATGGAATAAAGACAGTCTCTTCAGCACGTGGTGCTGGGAAAACTGGACAGCAACATGCAGAAAAATGAATCTGGACCACTTTCTTACACCATACACAAAAATAAACTCAAAATGGATGAAAGACCTAATTTTAAGACAGGAAGCCATCAGAATCCTCAAGGAGAAAGGCAAAAACCTCTTTGATCTTGGCCGCAGCAACTTCTTACTCAACACATCTCCGGAGGCAAGGGAAACAAAAGTAAAAATGAACTACTGGGGCCTCCTCAAAATAAAAAGCTTCTACACAATGAAGGAAACACTCAGCAAAACTAAAAGGCAACCAACAGAATGGGAGAAGATATTTGCAAACAACATATCAAATAAAGGGTTAGTATCCAAAATCTATAAAGAACTTATCAAACTCAACACCCAAAAACAAATAATCCAGTGAAGAAATGGGCAAAAGACATGAGATGGCCAACCAACACATGAAAAAATGCTCAACATCACTCATCATCAGTGAAATACAAATCAGAACCACAATGAGATACCACCTCACACCTGTCAGAATGGCTAACATTAACAACTCAGGCAACAACAGATGTTGGTGAGGATGTGGATAGAGAGGATCTCTTTTGCACTGCTGGTGGGAATGCAAATTGGTGCAGCCACTCTGGAAATCAGTATGAAGTTTCCTCAAAAAATTAAAAATAGAACTGCCCTACAACCTGAAAGGGCGGGCCCACGCCGGCCGACTCCATCTTGTTCTGTGTCCTTCACCTTGACCACACCTCCTCCCCTTGAGTACCCCCCCCCCCCCACCTGCCTAACAGGACTCGGACCCTTCCCCAGCCAATCGGCTGAGGCCACAGCCATTACCTCGCCAATTGCCCCTAGGCCCCAATAAAACCTTTGTCCTTTTGAAACTGGCTCTCTCTCCCCGGTATCTCACCGCTGCCTCGGTGCAGGTAGGGGATTGAGCTCGAGCTAGCTCGAATAAAGGCTCTTTTGCTTTTACATCAGACTCGGCTCCCTAGTGGTCTTTGGGGATCACGAATTCTGGGCATAACAAACCCAGCAATTGCACTACTAGGTATTTATCCAAGGGATACAGGTATGCTGTTTCAAAGGGGGACATGCACCCCCATGTTTATAGCAGCACTGTCAACAATAGCCAAAGTATGGAAAGAGCCCAAATGTCCATCAATGGATGAATGGATAAAGACTCCATTCTTAGTTTATTTAAAGACTCTATTAAGGAAAACATCAATCTCCGATATCTTACTGATAAATTCTACCAAACAGTTAAGGAAATCTTTCTCAATTGACTGAGCCACCCAGGCACCCCCATTCTTTTTTTTTTTTTTTTTTAAGTTTATTTATTTTGAAAGAGAGAGGGAGTGTGTTAGGATGTCCTTAGAACCACAGTAGAGGTTCCAAGTAGAGGACGGCCATCTTGCCAGCGCAACCCAACTAAAAGCCCCTAGTAGCGTGCCAGAACGAATTGGAGGTCAACCAATCACCGAGCGACAGCACGACCGGACTAGAAAAAGGCGGACCTGGACTTAAACCTGGAACCGCAGCAGCTTAAAAACCCCATCCCACCACACCTGGGCGCGACTTCCCTGCTCCTCTCTCTCTCTCCCTGAGTCACGGAACCTCGCCTGAGACCTTAGTTCCCAAATAAAGCCTTTGCTAAAATTTTTTAGCCTCTGACTCCTATCTTTACCCTGCCTTACGCCTGACCCTAACAGAGAGCATACGCACACAAGTGGGGGAGAGGTAGAGAGAAAGGGAGACAGAGAATCCCAAGTAGGCTCTGAGCCACCAGCACAGAGCCCGACACAGGGCTCGAACCCAGTGTGAGATCATGGCCTGAGCTGAGATCAAGAGTCAGATGCTTAACTGACTGAGCCACCCAGGCACCCCTATATACATACATTCCTGATGAAACTTCAGAAAATCAAATCCAACAATTATGAGAAGGGTAATACATTATGACCAAGTATATTTATTCCAAGAATACAAGTTAGTTAAAATAAGGAAAAATCAATCAATATAACCCACCATTATAATAGGCTGACAAAAACTATATGATCATCCCAATAGACACAGAAAAAGCACTTGATAAAAATCCAACAACCATTTTTTAACATTTATGTATATATGTATATATGCATAACCAGTGAGATCAGAAAGGAAATAAAATAATATTTATTCATAGACAACGTGATTGTCTAGAAAATCTGACAGAATCTATAATAAAATTACTTATATGAATTTAGCAAGGCTACAGGATACAAGGACAATATACAAAAATCTATTATATTTCTATTTGCTAGCTATAGCTAGCTATTTTTATAGCTATACTTTATGTAATCACGAAGTGAAAATAAAAACACTAGCATTTATTGCATAAAAACATGAATACTTAGGGATAAATGTGTCAAAAGGTGTATAAGAGCTATATAAAACACCGTTAAGAGAAAGGCATTAAGAGGTACAAACTTCCAGTTATAAATAAGTTATGGAGATGAAAAGTATAGCACAGGGAATATCATCAATACTATAATAACGCTGTTTGGTGACAGATGGTGGCTTCAGTTATGGTGAGCGTTAATGTACAGAATTGTTGAGTCACTATGTTTTAAACCTGAAACTAATAAAACATTAATGCAACTATACTTCAATAATAAATTTTAAAAATAAATTTAAAATATTTTTTAAAATGGTAAGAGAAATTAATAATGGCCTACATAAATGGAGAAATATACCATGTGTAAAAACATTCAATATTGTTAAGAAGTCAGTTCTCTTCCCTAATTGATCTACAGGTTCAGAACAACCCAATCAAAACCCCAGCTGCCTTTTTTTTTTTTAATAGACTATTTTTTAGAGCCATTTTAGGTTCATAGTAAAATTGAGCAAAAGGCACAGGATTTTCCTAATGCCCCCTGCCCTCACTCATGCACCACCTTTTTCTATCAACTACCTTTTGGGTAAGCTGATTTTAAAATTCATAATGGAGGGGCACCTGGGTTGCTCATTTGGTTGAGAGGCCGACTCTTGATTTTGGTCCAATCATGATCCCAGCTCCAATCATGATCCCAGAGTCGTGGGATCAAGCCCTGCATCAGGCTCTGTGCTGAGCATGGAACCTGCTTAAGATTCCTCTCTCTTTCTCTCTCTCTGCCCCTCCCCCAATGTGTGCACATGCTCCCTCTCTCAAAAATAAATTAAAATAAATTAAAAATAAAATTCATATGAAGGGGCGCCTGGGTGGCTCAGTCAGTTGAGTGGCAGGTCAGCTCAGGTCAGGATCTCGCAGTTTGTGAGTTCGAGCCCCGCGTCGGGCTCTGTGCTGCCAGCTCAGAGCCTGGAACCTGCTTCCGATTCTGTGTCTCCCTCTCTCTCTGCCCCTCCCCTGCTCATGCTCTGTAACTCTCTTTCAATAATAAATATACATTAAAAAACAATTTTTTTTAATAAAATTCATATGGAAATGCAAAGGACAAGTGGACAAAAAAACACACTGTATGATTCCATTTAGATAAAATTCTACAAAAGTCAAATTAATCTATAAGTGTTGAAAGCACACCAGTGGGTGCCTGGAGATGGGAAGAATTATAAAAGGACAGGAGGAAACTTTTGGACAATAATGGATATTTTCACTATTTTGATTGTGGTGATGGTTTCATAGGAATATATATATATATCAAAATTTATCAAAAGGTATTCAAATAGGAAAGGAAGAAGCCAAACTTGCACTCTTTGCAGATGACAGGATACTCTATGTGGAAAACCCAAAAGACTCCACCAAAAAACTGCTAGAACTGATACATGAATTCAGCAGTCTCAGGATACAAAATCAATGTACAGAAATCTGTGACCTTCCTATACACCAAAAATAAAGCAGCAGAAAGAGAAATCAAAGAATTGATACCATTTACAATTGCACCAAAACCCATAAAATACCTAGGAACAAACTTAAAGAGGTGAAAGATCTATATGCTGAAAACTATAGAAAGTCTATGAAAGAAATTGAAGAAGACACAAAGAAATGGCAAAACATTCCATGTTCATGGATTGGAAGAAGAAATACTGTTAAAATGTTGATACTATCCAAAGAAATCTATATATCCAATGCAATCCCTATAAAAATAACACCAGCATTCTTCACAGAGCTAGAACAAACAATCCTAAAATTTGTATGGAACGAGAAAAGACCCTGAATAGCCAAAGTAATGTTAAAAAAGAAAACCAAAGCTGGAAGCATCATAATTCCAGACTTCAAGCTGTATTAAAAAGTTGTAATCAGGGGCGCCTGGGTGGCTCAGTCAGTTGAGTGTCTGACTTCGGCTCAGGTCATGATCTCGTGGTCTGTGAGTTCGAGCCCTGCGTCAGGCTCTGTGCTAACAGCTCAGAGCCTGGAGCCTGTTTCAGATTCTGTGTTTCCCTCTCTCTCTGCACCTCCCCCGCTCATGCTCTGTCTCTGTCAAAAATAAATAAACATTAAAAAAAAAAAAAGCTGTAATCATTGGGGCACATGGGTGGCTCAGTCAGTTAAGCGTCCAACTTCAGCTCAAGTCATGATCTCGCGGTTCAGGAGTTCAAGCCCCATGTCGGGCTCTGTGCTGACAGCTAGCTCAGAGCCTGGAGCCTGCTTTGGATGCTGTGTCTCCCTCTCTCTCTGCCCCTCCCCCACTCACACTCTCTCTCAAAAAAAAAAAAATTTTTTTTTTTAATTAAAAAAAAAAAAAAAAAAAGCTGTAATCATCAAGACAGTATGGCACCCGGCACAAAAACATACACCCAGATCAATGGAACAGAATAGAGAACCCAGAAATGGACCCACAAACATATGGCCAACTAATCTTTGACAAAACAGGAAAGAATATCCAATGGAAAAAAGGACAGTCTCTTCAACAAATGGTATTGGGAAAACTGGACAGCAACATGTAGAAGGATGAACCTTGACCACTTTCTTATACCATACACAAAAATAAACTCAAAACAGATGAAAGACCTAAACATAAGACAGGAAACCATCAAAATTCTAGAGGAGAAAACAGGCAACAACCTCTTTGACCTTGGCCACAGCAACTTCTTACTAGACATGTTTCCAGAAGCAAGGGAAACAAAAGTAAAAATTAACTACTGGGACCTCATCGAGAGAAAAACCTTTTGTGCAGTGAAGGAAACAATGAGCAAAACTAAAAGGCAACCTACAGAATGGGAAAAGATACTTGCAAATGACATAACAGATAAAGGGTTAGTATTCAAAATATATAAAGAACATATCAAACTCAACACCCAAAAAACAAACCAGTGAAGAAATGGGCAGAAGACATGAATAGAAACTTTTCCAAAGAAGACTTCCAGATCGCTAACAGACACATGAAAAGACACTCAACATCACTCATAATGAGGGAAATACAAATTAAAACCACAATGAGATACCACCTTGCACCTGTCAGAATGGCTAAAATTAACAACTCTGGAAACAACAGATGCAGGCGAGGATGCAGAGAAAGGGGAAAAATGCAAACTGGTGCAGCTACTCTGGAAAACAGTATTAAAAAAATTAAATTAAAAAATTTAAAATAGAACTCCCTACGACCCAGTAATTGCATTACTAGGTATTTATCCAAAGGGTACAAAAATGCTAATTCAAAGGGACACATGCACCTGAATGTTTACAGCAACACTATTGACAAGAGCCAAGTTATGGAAAGAGCCCAAATGATGTCCATCCATCAACTGATGAGTGGATAAAGAAGATGTGTACACACACACACACACACACACACACACACACACACACAGGAATATTACTCAGCAATCAAAAAGAATGAAATCTTGTCATTTGCAACAACGTAGATGGAACTAGAGTGTATTATCCTATGCAAAATAAGTCAGAGAAAGATAAGTATCATATAGTTTCACTCACTTGTGGAATTTAAGAAACAAAACAGATGAACATAGGGGAAGAGAAGGAAAAATAAAATAAAAAGAGAGAGGAAAACAAGCCATGAGAGACTCCTAAATACAGAGAACTGAGAAATGCTGAAGGGGTGGTGGGTAGGGGAATGGGCTAAATGGGTGATGAGCATTAAGGAGACCACTACTGAGATGAGCACTGGATCTTATATGTAAGTGATGAATCACTAAATTCTATTCTTGAATTCATTATTACACTATATGTTAACCAATTTGGATTAAATAAAATTTTAAACATTTAAAAATTTATCAAATTATATACTTTAAAACAAAAACTTTGTAAGTTAAATTTTATTCATGGTACACAATTTTTTGCTCCTTTTATTCTGAGTCTAGTACAATTGAAGATGGTTCATATTTTTAGAAATTTTAAGTCTTTTTGCAATTTAGTTTTAAACTTATTTTGTGAGTTGGTTTTATTATAGATGAAAAATAAATGTCACAAAGATACATAGCTCCCAATGGAAGAAGTCCATTACTGGCTCTATTTATTAGATCGTGATACTTGTTTTTCAATTCCACCCAAAGGATGGTAAATTTCTATCTTCTTGTGGTAACAAGAGTTTCTCTTGAAGATGAATAGAAACATTTATGTTATTATATTTTTAACAAATAGGTTCAAAATCTATTAAACCTTTCATTTGGAAGAGGAGAAACACGTTATTTCCAATGTTTTTATGAGGTAGATTTACCTGTTTTAATAGGTGGCATCAGTTTGTCAACAAAATAACATACAGATGGGAACACATCCAAAAATTCATTTTTCAAAATACTCTTTCCATGGCACAAATTTCTTTCAAAACGCAGCTACTTTTTCACTCACTGTTACATGTCACCTTCACCTTGAAGGGATAGACTAAGAATATCTGCCACTGTTGCCTACCCTCCATCCCCAATTCCTAGGCAGCATACTACTCAAAACCACTTGTTAGCACAGGAAAGTTCACCAAATGTGGAGCACTTGACATTTTGTAAAAGAAAACTGCTACAACATTTAGTTTGAACATTCTTTTAATTTGCCACAAGACAACCAGTAAATTTCCTTCTTACACAAACCAATTCAAAGGTTCCCTCCATATTGTATTACAAAGTTTTGTGAAAATGCATCTGTAAGAGAACAGGTGGTTGCCAGGGTCGGGGATGGAGATGGGTGAAATAGGTGAAGGGATTAAGAGTACACTTATTCTGATGAGCATTGAGTAATGGATAGAATTGTTGAGTCATATTGTATAGGTGAAACTAATATAATACTGTATGTCAACTATACTGGAATTAAAAACAGAGACTTAAGTAATAGCAAAAACTGGGGGGGGGGGGGAGGAATGCGCCTGTAAGCTGCAATATGTTACAATATGATCAAGGGAAATGATGACTGAGGGTATAGAGGGGCTCAACTCTGTTCATGGCATATTATGTACACTTTGTGACACAGGGTTTAATGTGGGTAGTACCATTGTCAATCCATATTAGTACTGGTAAAACCTGATTTAATTCTCAATTTTCATTGTAAAAAATAAGTAGAAGTTTTATTATTTTCCCCTCATGCCCAAATGGATTGTCTTTAGAGAACCACTTTGGAGAATGTTGCTATTCAAAAATTCTAGGTAGTAGAATGACAAGTACTAAGTGATACATTAGGAAGAAAATGTCCAAATTCAAAATTTAGAATGAACTGAGTAGAAAGAAAAAAGGAGTTAGGGGTTTCTTCAAATAACTCAAATGAAAGGTGATTAGGGCCTCCATATGACCATAACAAAGTCAGAATATATTCACCCAGAATTAGTTTATTAAAGGCTTTCTCTCTCTCTCTCTTTTTTTTAAGACAGCGAGAGAGCACTAGAGGATGAGGGGCAGAGAGAGAGGGGGAGAGAGAGAATCCCAAGCAGACTCTGTGCTGTCAGTGCAGAGCCCGACATGTTGTGAGCCCAATATCTCACACACCATGAGCCAAAATCAAGAGTCAGATGCTCAACCGATTGAGCCACCCAGGCATCCTGGCTTTTTCTAAGTCTTAAACTGAATATGTCCTCTGTTTCTCCTCTGTTGGCCTATTTCTAAATCCTTGATGGCATCTGTCATAACTAAAGGCACTGTATAGTTCATCTTTATTCCTGTGTCAATAAGGTAAATACTTGTTAATTTATCAGTTTTTAAGATTTATGCATTTGTTCATTACAACTTTTTAGAGCTGGTTCACAAATCAACACTTTAATATCAGATATGGCCAACAAAGTAAGGAAATGGTTTGCAAGTTGTGGGGTAGTTGCCAGGACACAGCCAAAACCCCTTGCCTGTGTCTGTGATGGTAATGTCTCGCAAGAAAATTCTGTAGTTCAAAAGGAAATAATAATGGATTCCCAGTATCTGAAAGCTGACAAAATAATAAACATTGTAATAAGCATTCCTTCCAACTGGCCAGGCTCCAATAGACTTTTCAAAGATACTATTCTGACACTAACTGGGTGTACTGAAATTTAACCACACAGAGTTAGTGCAGATCTGACAGATAGGGCAAGGTCCTCAAGCCTGCCTCACTTCCTACACCAACTATAAATCTTCAGGGAAGGAAGGTGGCAAAGCCACCTGTACTGTGGACATATTGACTATAAATTCAGAGGTTTCTACAGCTCCCCCCTCCACATTCAATAATTCACTAAAACAAGTCATAGAACTCAGAAAGCGTTATATTTACTATTACAGTTTTATTATAAAGGATGCACATGAGCAAGGTCAGGGAAGGAATGCAGAGCTCCTGTGCCCTCTCCTTATGTAATCAGGGTGTGTTGCCCTCCTGGCACATAAATTGTTCACCAACCAGAATGTTCTACTCTGAGCTTGCTATCTATAGTTTTTATTGTGGTCTCACTAAACAGATATAATTGATTAAATCATTGGCTGCACAACTGAACTAAATCTCCGGCTCCAATTCCCTCCCCAGGATGGCCCAAAGTTCTAAATTTCTAAACATGCAATTGGTCTTCCTTCCCGGTGACCAAGCCTCCATCTTGAAGCTACCTAAAGGGCCACCTTGAACTGCCCCATTAGCTAACAAAGACACTCCTATCATTCAGGATGTTCCAAGGTTTCTAGAAGCTCTGTACCAGGAACCTGAGATAAAGACCAGAGAAATTGTTTATTATACCACCAGATGCCATGGCCTAAAAAGTTTGTGCTACTTTTCCTAGGTTTTCTCTACTTCTGCAACATTCATTTTACCTTAAAAAGTCAAAATTACTAATATGATGGTTGTAACAGAATAAAATCAATATTTGAATTGGTCTTGGTTTGAGAGAAAATTAAGATGTTAGAATGGAGATGGTTGTGGGGATGGGTTACAAACATGATGGGGTGTAAGGAGTGCACTTGTGATGAACACCAGGTGTTGTACAGAAGTGCTGAATCACTGTACTGTACATCTGAAACTACCATGACACTGTATGTTAACTAACTGGAATTTAAATAAAAACTTAAAAAAATGGAACTATCCTACAATCTGGTAACTGCACTGCTAGGTATTTATACAAAGAATACAAAAATATGAATTCAAAGGGCTACATGCACCCGATGCCTGATTTTCCACATGGACCTGGTGGTCGCGGTGTGGGAACTCCAGCCTGGGAGGATGGTGTGCATCCCTTGCTGCGTCATGGTTCTGCTCTGGATCTACAAAGAATTCCTGGTGCCATACATATGCCCTCTGCTTTCCCCCTTTGTTAGTCGCATGTGGCCTAGAAAAGCTCTTCTAAAATCCCATGATAAAAACAAAGGCAAAGCAGACTGCAAGGGTGCAGACATAAGTGGACTGCCAACAAAAGGACCAAAGGAAATCTCTGATAAAAATAAAGACTTAAAGGGATTGTTCTAAAGGATCTCACTGTTTTAAAAATGGACGTGATAATATGAAGCACCTTGCTTGTAATTGTCTCTGACCTTTTTCTGAGACTAGGATTTGGGATAGGTAGCTTAGATACTTACCCGATACTAATCAGGAAATACATGATATTTATATTTAAAATGTGTTTAGTGGGGCGCCTGGGTGGCTCAGTAGGTTAAGCGTCCGACTTCGGCTCAGGTCACGATCTCACGGTCCGTGAGTTCGAGCCCCGCGTCGGGCTCTGTGCTGACTGCTCAGAGCCCGGAGCCTGTTTCAGATTCTGTCTCCCTCTCTCTCTGACCCTCCCCCGTTCATGCTCTGTCTCTCTCTGTCTCAAAAATAAATAAACGTTAAAAAAAAAATTTAATAAAAAAAAAACTTTATATGAAAAAAATGCCAAACTGTTTTTATAAAATGGTTCTACCAATTTAGATTTCCACCAGTAGTGTTGTAGGATTACCATTGTTTCATATACTTATCTACACTTGGTTTTGTCACTTTAAGCCATTTTTGGTGGCCACATAATGGAGTCTCATTGCAATTTTATTTTGCATTTCCATGATTACTAAAGAGATTAAAGTATCTTTTCATGTATTTATTGGCCATTTGTATTGCTTTTGTTAACTAATTCCTGTTCAAGTCTCTTAGCTGTTTTTCAGTCATACTATTTTTTATTTTATTGATTTGCTGGAATTCTCTTAAAAGTTCTGAAGGCAAGCCCTTTGTCAGTTTTAAGCATCATAACATCTTCTTCCACTTTGTGGCTTGCTTTTTCACTGTATCACCATCTTCTTTTTTTTAAGTTTATTTATTTTGAGAGAGAAAGAGAGAGCAAAGGAGGGGCAGAGAGAGAGAGAGAGAGAGAGAGAGAAAGAGAGAGAGAGAGAGAGAGAGAGAGAGAGAGAGAGAGAGAGAGAGAATATCCCAAGCAGACCCCACACACAGTATAGAGCCCTATATGGGACTCCAACTCATGAACTGTGAGACCATGACATGAGCTGAAACCAAGAGTCAGATACTGACTCTGACTGAGCCACCCAAGTGCCCCCACAATATTTTCTGATGGCTACAAAGTCTTAATTTTAAGGTAGTCAAATGTATTATCCTTCTCCTTTATGTTCTTAAAAAATATTCCCTTTATGCTCTTTTAAGATATTCTCCTGCACACTTTCTAAAAGTTTAGTGTTTTGACTTTCACCATTTAAACCTACAATTTAATGTATATCAAATCATGTTGTATACTTTAAATAGCTTACAATTGTATTTATCAGTTATACCTTAATGAAACTGAGGAAAAAAAAAAATCTAAAATTCACCTGAATTGATTTCTGTGAAGAAAGAGTTAAATCTGGGGCACCTGGATAGCTCAGTCAGCATCTGACTTCAGCTCAGATCATGATCTCACCAATCATAGGTTTGAGCCCCACATAGGGCTCTCTATTATCAGCAGAGACCCTGCTCTGGATCCTGTTTCCCTTGTGCTCGCACTCTGTCTCTCTCTCTCTCTCTCTCTCAAAAATAAACAATAAAAAAAAGAGGGTTAAATTTTTCAGTGTCTCCATATGGTATACAATCGGCCCAGTGTTACTTTCACCATAAATCAAGTGTCCATATATGTATACATTTGTTTCTGGGATCTTCTTTTTCCTTCTCTTTCATCTACTCTTCAGTACTCCTTATTTAAGTTAAGGGTATCATTACTCATTAATCACTCAACCAGGAAATCTAGAGATAACTAACTCTAATTCCTACTTATTTAATCTCATAAAATTTTCTCATATTCATATATTTTCTCCATTTCTAACACTCCCTTCCATCTTGACAATGGCAATGGTCTCCTCACTGGTTCTGCAACTGCCAGAGTATCCTTACTTTTGTACTCCCAAACACCCTGGACATATATTTAGTAAAGCCCTTAACATATTTAATTAGGTGAAAACTTGACTGCCCCCATGAAGACACACAGCTTCCCCTGCAGCTCTCTCAAATAAGAACTGTTGGCTGTCACACATCCCTTTATATCACTGGACATAGAGGTGGGGTAGGTATTTTGCTGGCTCCTTATGTTCTCTTCCAGGTACTCTCCATCTTTTTTTTTTTTAATTTTTTTTTTCAACGTTTATTTATTTTTGGGACAGAGAGAGACAGAGCATGAACGGGGGAGGGGCAGAGAGAGAGGGAGACACAGAATCGGAAACAGGCTCCAGGCTCTGAGCCATCAGCCCAGAGCCCGACGCGGGGCTCGAACTCCCGGACCGCGAGATCGTGACCTGGCTGAAGTCGGACGCTTAACCGACTGTGCCACCCAGGCGCCCCAAGGTACTCTCCATCTTAATACCACCGAATCATCCCCATCAGTGTCTAGAAGGCATCCCAAACTTAAATTCCCAAGGATTGGAGATCCTGGAATCAAATGCTGATTTTTGGGGGGATGAGGTTTCTAGATGACACAAGGTAGAAAGATTAGAGGTAGTGCTTAGAGAGCAGTAGGAAGAATAAAACTAAAATTAGTTTAAAACAGTCCAAGTAACTGAGGTACTATGGAGAAGAAGCTCACTAGAAAACAAGAGTTCAAACAACCAAAAGTCCTAAGAACTGAAAAATCAGCGAATGTATTCAAACCATCAAGAATAACAGGAGTTAGAACTGAAGAGTAATAGTGAGTCAAGAGCTAAGATAACTACAGGTGCATTGATGGGTAGTGATACAATTTAATGGTATAAGATTAAAAGTTTGGGGGCATTAAGAAAAAGAGAGAGAGAATAATGAAAAGATAAGGACATCTTCTCTTCCTTTCAGGCCCAATGCTATAAGGCCATGGGAGAGGTAAAAGCTAACACTTGAGAGGGTTGTAGGACAATCTTATTCTAACCTTTCCCTTTCCCACAGGATTCCACTAGAACAAGATTGAGCAGGGGCACCTGGGTGGCTCAGTCAGTTAAGCATCTGACTTTGGCTCAGGTCGTGATCTCCTGGCTCCTGGGTTCGAGCCCCATGTCAGGCTCTGTGCTGATAGCTCAGAGCTGGGAGCCTGTTTTGGACTCTCAGTGTGCCCCCCCACCAAAATAAATAAACATTAAAAAAATTTTTTTTAAAGAACAAGATTGAGCATATAGGAGATTTTGCTGATAATAAATTCCAGAAGGTACATTGGAAGGGTTTCAAGAGTCAGAGGGTTGAGAAAAAGGGGCAAAACAGGGAATATTCTGGAATTTATAGGAATTAAGAATGTAGCATACAGGAAAGGAGGGTGCCAGGGGATTCCTGTAGTGACAGATATAAATAGGAATAAGGGATGATGAAATTAGCCCTAGTGGATTCAAGGAAGATGGAGTGATGAGCCTGCAAGTGTTACGGAGTAAAGAGCAATGAATCCTGGGACTTGCTCCAAAGTCTCAAGGAAGTCATACTCTAAATCCCAGTACACTCATTGAAAATTAGATGATATTTAACAAACATCATATAAACATACATGCCCACTGACCTGTTAATCTTATTCCAAAAATTTACACAGTATATTCCATGACTCACCAGTTTCATGTCTACATACACAGGCAGAGAATCCGTAAGGACACAGTTGAATTCTACAGCACCACCAATCAACTGGACATAACTGACATGTATAGACTACTTAATCCAATGACAGCAGAACACACATCCTTCTCAGGATCACATGGAGCATTCACAAAGATAGACCACATTCTGGACCATAAAGCACATCTTAACAAATTTAAAAGAACAGAAATCATACAATGTCTACTTTTAGATCACAATGGAAGCAAACTAGTAATCAATAACAGAAGATAAGTGGAAAATGGCAAAATACTTGGAGATTAAAAACACACTTCAGGGGCGCCTGGGTGGCGCAGTCGGTTAAGCGTCCGACTTCAGCCAGGTCACGATCTCGTGGTCCGTGAGTTCGCGGGCTCTGGGCTGATGGCTCAGAGCCTGGAGCCTGTTTCCGATTCTGTGTCTCCCTCTCTCTCTGCCCCTCCCCCGTTCATGCTCTGTCTCTCTCTGTCCCAAAAATAAATAAACGTTGAAAAAAAAAAATTAAAACAAAAAAAAAAACAAAAAAACACACTTCAAAATAACACATGAGTCAGAGAAGAAATCTCAAGATAAACATTTTCAACTAAATGAAAATGAAAATACAGCTTACCAAAATTTGTGAGATGCAATGAAACACAGCTTTGAGAGAAATTCATAGCCTTAAATGCATATATTAGAAAAGAAGATCTAAAATTAATCATCTAAGCCTACACCTTAAGAAACTAGATTAAGTTTAAAGTAAGCTGATGAAATAATAAATACTTGAGAAGAGGTCAATGAAATTGAAAACAGGAAGTCAACAGAGAAAAATCAACAAAACTAAAAGCTGGTTCTTTGAGAAGACCAACAAAATGGATAAACCTCTAGCTAGGCTAAGAAAAAGAGAGAGAAGACAGAAATCACTAATATTAGAAATTAGGGGCACCTGGATGGTTTAGTCGGTTAAGGGGCCAACTTCAGCTCAGGTCACAATCTTGTGGTCTGTGAGTTTGAGCCCCACATCGGGCTCTGTGCTGGCCCCTGGAGCTTGCTTCTGATTCTGTGTCTACCTCTCTCTCTGCCCCTTCCCTGCTTGCTCTCTGTCTCTGTCTCTGTCTCTCTCTCTCTCTCAAAAGTAATAAACATTTAAAAAAAAATTTTTTTAAAGAAAAATTAAACAAGAGACATCAATACAGAGTCCATGGACATTAAAAGGATAATAGAGCGATGCTGTGAACAGCCCTGTGTCCATAAATATGATAACCTAGATTAAATAGACCAATTCCTTAAAAATCAAAATCTACCAAAGCTCTGGCAACAAACAGGCAATCCGAATAGGCTTCTATTAAAGAAAGTAATCAATAATTAATAACCTTCCAAAACAGAAAATACCAGGCCCAGATGTACTCAATCAAACACTTAGTAAGAAATTATAACAGCACTCCACAATCTCCTCCAGAAGACAGAAGCAGAGGGGACTTAACTTACTCTATGAGCCACAATTATCCTAATACCAAAACCAGGCAAAGACATTACAAGACAAAAACTAAAGACCAATCTCTCTCATGAAAGATGTAAAATCCCCCCCCAAAATATTAGCAAATGAAAGCCAACAATGCATAAAAGAAATTATACACCATAACAAGGGGGGATCTATCCCAGGTATGCAAGGCTGGTTCAACATTTGAAAATTAATCAGTGTAATCCATCAAACCAACAAGCTAAAGAAGCAAAATCAAATGAGCATATTGGGGCCCCTGGGTGGCTTAGTCAGTTGAGCATCTGACTTCAGCTCAGGTCATGATCTCACAATTCATGAGTTTGAGCCCTGCATCAGGCTCACTGTTCTCAGTGCAGAGCCTACTTTGATCTTCTGTCCCCCTCTCTCTCTGCCCCTCCCCAGCTTGTGCTCTCTCAAAAATAAATAAAACATTTAAATTTTTTTTTTCAACGTTTTATTTTTTTTATTTTTGGGACAGAGAGAGACAGAGCATGAACGGGGGAGGGGCAGAGAGAGAGGGAGACACAGAATCGGAAACAGGCTCCAGGCTCCGAGCCATCAGCCCAGAGCCTGACGCGGGGCTCGAACTCACGGACCGCGAGATCGTGACCTGGCTGAAGTCGGACGCTTAACCGATTGCGCCACCCAGGCGCCCCAATAAATAAAACATTTAAATTTTAAAAATGATCATATTAACAGATGCAAAAAAAGTATTTGATAAAATCCAAAACCCATTCATGATTTTAAAAACTCAGCAAATTAGGAATAGAAGGAAAAGTTCATCAATTTGATAAAGAACACTTACAAAAAACCTACAGTTATCATCATACTTAATGGTGAGAAACTTGAAACTCTCCCACCATGTGGTACCTTCTCACCACTGCTTTTCAACATTGCAGTGGAAGTCCTAGCTAATGCAGCAAGATAAGGAAATAAAAAGTATACAGATTGAGAAGGGAGAAATAAAACTGTCTTTGTTCACAGAAGACATGATAGCCTATAGAGAAAATCTGAAAAAAAATCAGAAAACATCCTAGAACTAATAGGCTATTACAGCAAAAATTCAGGACACAAGGTTAATGTACAAAAGTCAACACTTTACTATATACTCTCAATGAACATGTGGAAATATAAATTAAAAGCCTATTGCCATTCACATTACCACTCCCCAAAAATGAAATACTTAGTTATAAATCCAACAAAATATGTGTAAGATCTAAATGAGGAAAACTACAAAGTTCTGATGTTTGATATCAAAGAAGAACTGCATAAATGGAGAGGGATTCCATATTCATAGATAGGGGGACTCAATATTGTCAAGATGTCAGCTCTTCCCAACTTGATCTATGGATTCAACACAATTCCAATCAAAATCCCAGCAAATTATTTTGTGGACGTTGAGAAACTGATTCTAAAGTTTATATAGAGAAGCAAAAGACCCAAAAATAGCCAACTCAATATTGAAGAAAAAGAACAAAGTTGGAGAACTAATGCTATCCAACTTCAAGACTTACTATAAAGCTGTGGTAATCAAGACTGTGTGGTACTGGATAAAGGAAAGACAGATTAATGGAACAATATAGACACAGAACAGACAGGCAGAAACAAAACCACATAAATACAGTAAACTGATCTTTGACAAAAGAGCAAAAGCAACAAAACAAAACAAATTTAAAAAAAAACACAATCTTTTCAACAAATAGTGCTGGAACAAGTGGACATGCACAAGCAAAAAAAAAAAAAAAAAAAAGATATAGACCTTCATAAAAACTCAAATGTATCACAGACCTAAACCTTGATGACCCTGGCTATGGCAATGACATTTTAGGCACAACACCGAAGGCATGATCCATGAAAGAAACAATTAAGTTGGGTTTTCATTAAAATTAAAATTAAAAACTTCTGCTATGCAAAAAAGAATAAGGCAACAAGCCAAAGACTAGGAGAACATGTTTGCAAAAGGCCTCTGATAAAAGACTGTGATCCAAAATAATACAAAGAACACTTAAATCAATGATAAGAAAACAACCTGATTAAAAAACAAGCAAAAAATGTGAACAGACACGTCACCAAAGAAGATGACAAGTAAGCATATGAAAAGATGTTCAGGGGCACCTGGGTGGCTGAGTTGGTTAAATGTCCGACTCTTGATATCGGCTCAGGTCATGATCTCACCAATCAAGAGACTGAGCCCCGCGTCAGGCTCTGCACTAACAATGTGGAGTGTGCTTGGGATTCTGTCTCTCCCTGTCTCTCTGCCCCTCCCCTGCTTGTGCAGGCGCTCACTAGTTCTCTCTCTCTCAAAATAAACATAAAAAGATGTTCAACATCATATGCCATTAGGGATATGCAAATTGAAACGAGATACCACTACAAACCTATTAGAATAGCCTAAGTCCAAAACACTGATAACATCAAATGTTGGTGAAGATGTGGAGCAACAGGAACTCTAACTCACTGCTGGTGGGAACGCAAGATAGTACAGACACTTTGGAAGATAGTTTGGCAGTTTCTTACAAAATTAAACATACCCTTAACCACATGTTCCAGCAATCAAGCTCCTTGGTATTTATCCAAATGAACTGAAAACTTATGTCCACAAAAACTCTGCACACAGATGTTTATAACAACTTTATTCATAATTGCCAAATTTGGAAGCCACCAAGATATCCTTCAGTAGGTGAACGGGTTAATAAACTGTGGTACATTGGACAATGGAATATTATTACTCAGTGCTAAAAAGAAATGAGCTATCAAGGCATGGTAAGACATGAAGGACTCTTAAAATGCATATTACTAAGTAAAATGAGCCAATCTGAAAAGGTCTCATACTATATTATTCCAACTATATGACATTCTGGAAGAAGCAAAACTATGGCAACAGTGAAAAGATTAGTGGATGCCAGGGGTTGGAGGTAGGGAGGGATGAAAAGGCAGAGCACAGGGAGTTTTTACATCAGTGAAACTATTCTCTGTGATAATACAATGACAGATACATGTCATGTACAACACCAAGAGTGAACTCTAATGTAAATTATGGAGTTTGAGGGATAATGATGTGCCAGTGTAGGTTAATCGATTTTAACAAATATACCACTCTGGTGCAGGATATTGATAGTGGGGGAAGCTATATGCTATGGGACAGGGTATATGGGAACTCTCTGTGTTTTCTGCTCAATTTTGCTGTAAGCCCAGAAACTGCTCTAAAAAACAAAGTTTATTAATTAAAAAACAACAACAACAACAACGAACTAGGAAGGTTCTATTTCCAGAATTACTAAGTACCTACTAAACTGACCTTGTAGTAGTTATAATCTACTTACACATAGTATTTAATAATAAATTGAACTGTATGGAATAAATAGACCTACTTTCAAGTCAACAGGCCTCACATTACTCAACAGATTCCAGACTTAAAATTAAAGTTGAAGGGTCTTAGGACATCTTGTGGACCCAAATATCACGATGTATTAAGACTGGAGAATATAATCTAATGTGAAGTTTGATTTGCATGGAACAATCAGTGCTGCTTTTCTCAATATCTAGGTAAGTAGAGAGTCTACAGCCATGAATTGGGCTTTTAAGTCAATTCTTCCCTGGGTCTGAGGCCCACCTGGATTTTCTACAGTGATCTGGGGAGAGATGATGATGATGACAGGTCACATTTATGGAGTACAAACTATGTTACATGTATTAACTCAAAGCTAGAGTCTACAGCCCTAGGCAGGCTGAAAAGAGCAGATGATGTTCTCAATCAAAGCCACTTCAATAGGGAAGATTTAGTCCTGAACTCTAACTGCCAGGAATCTAAATAAAGAGACAATCATCTCAGAGAGGAGCAGACACTAGTAACATGCGCAGAATTCACATTATAGTTATGAAATAATGTATAAGGTCTATACAAGCTAAATTTATTTCTATAGATGAAAAGGCCAGGTCAGAGATATATGCTGTTTTTACAAAGTTCCAGTGTAGAGTGCACATAACCCAGTCAATTTGAGGGGGAACATACCTAAACACAATGAGAGCTTTACTTTACAGGCTCAGTATGCCTCCAATTCCCTGGTCCCCCCTGTGCTCTTGTGGTGTCTTCTAATATGAGAGTTAGTGTTTGAGAGTTTTATTGATTTCTGGAGAAGGGCCATGAGCACACTGAACAGCTGGATTTGAGCCCAGTAAAGTGAGACCTTTGTCCCAAGGACAAAAATCAATTTCAGAACCACAAGACTCTCATTGTACTTAGACAACTACTCCACATGCACCCTCATTTTCCTTCCTCCAAAGACACAGTAAACTGTGAGAAAAGAGACAAACCCAAGTGAAACAGGTCTGTCTTATCTGGCTTGATGACGAGCTGTTTCACTGCTGTGGTTTTTGTTTGTTTTTTTAATGTTTATTTCTATTTTTTTTCTATTGTAATCTGTACTTTTATGCTATTTTTTTTTTAATTCTCTTTCAATTCCTAAACATACGTCCTTACTTGAAATATTGCCCTATGCTCTGTGGACAATTTACAAACACTTAAAATATTTTCCAGGAAAATTTCATTTCATTTCAATTTGTGAATCCTTTAAGCCTTTTTTTTTTTTTTTTTTTAAATATCCAAGTTAGTTAGCATACAGTGCAATAATGATTTCAGGAGTAGATTCCAGTGATTCATTTCCTATGTATAACACCCAGTGCTCATCCCAACAAGTGTCTTCCTTAATGCCCCTTGTCCATTTAGCCCATCTCCCCACTCCTAACCCCTCCAGCAACCCTCAATTTGTTCTCTGTAAGAGTCTCTTATGTTTTGTCCCCCTCCTTGTTTTTGTATTATTTTTGCTTCCCTTATGTTCATCTGTTTTGTATCTTAAATTCCTCGTATGAATGAAGTCATATGGTATTTGTTTTTCTCTGACTAGTTTCACTTAGCATAATACCCTCTAGTTCCATCCACAGAGTTACAAATGACAAGATTTCATTCTTTTTGATTGCCGAGTAATACTCCATTGTATATATATTCACCACATCTTCATCCATTCAGCTGTCAATGGACATTTGGGTTCTTTCCATACTTTGTCTATTGTCGATAGTGCTGCTATAAACATTGGGGTGCATGTCCCCCTTTGAAACAGCACACCTGTATCTCTTGGATAAATACCTAGCAGTACAATTGCTGGGTCATAAGGTAGTTCTATTCTTAATTTTTTGAGGAACCTCCATACTCCTTTTCCAGGGTGGCTGTACCAGTTTGCATTCCCACCAGCAGTGCAAAAGGGATTCTCTTTCTCTGCATCCTTGCCAACATCTGTTGCTCCCTGAGTTGTCAATTTTAGCCATTCTGACTGGTGTGAGGTGGTATTTCATTGTGGTTTTAATTTGTATTTCCCTGATGATGAGTGATGTTGAGCATCTTTTCATGTGTCTGTTAGCTATCTGGATGTCTTCTTTGGGAAAGTGTCTATTCATGTCTTTTGCCCATTTTTTTCACTGGATTATTTGTTTTTTGGGTGTTGAGTTTGGTAAGTGCTTTATAGATTTTGGATACTAACCCTTTACCTGATATGTCATTTACAGATATCTTCTCCCATTCTGTTGGTTGCCTTTTAGTTTTGCTGATTGTTTCCTTCGCTGTGCAGAAGCTATTTATTTTTATGAGGTCCCAATAGTTCATTTGTTTATTTCTATTTTTGAAAGAGCACAAGCGGGGGAAGGGCAGACAGAGGGGAGGGGCAGACAGAGGGGGACAGAGGATCTGAATCAGGCTCTGTGCTCACAGCAGTGAGGGCTTGAACTCACAAACTGTGAAATCATGACCTGAGCCGAAGTCAGAGAGATACTTAACCGCTGAACCACCCAGGTGTCCCGCTTTGGTACTCTTTTATTGCCCAAAGACTGACAAGGCCCATGGCTTACCAAACCCAGGCAGCAAGCTCTAAGTGGCTTCCCACGGTTTCAAGCCTGCTCCATTTCCATTACCCCTAGGTCTGGAATTTCCACTGTAAATAATGTAGCAACGAACAGTGTTTAACCATGCAGCAACCCCTTTAGCAAACGCTCCCCTGGGATGCAAAAATACATGTCTAGGCTAAAATATATGTCTAACTCAAATGAAGTCTTCTGCCTTATAATTTTTTTATATTCCTCAGTCATAGGTAAATAAATCAGTCCTCATACTGGCTAGAGGAGCTCACGTTCCAAAAGGAGGAGAGTCTGAATACATGAGATCATTTGCTTCAATTTCAGTATGTGAAATCAATACCAACATAAATATTCCTCTCACTTTTGTTGACTCCTTTTCTATTTTTTATGAGTTTATTTAAAAAAATTTTTAATGTCTATTTTTGAGAGAGAGAGAGAGTGAGCATAAGCAGGGGAGGGGCAGACAACGAGGGAGATACAGAATCCAAAGCAGGTTCCAGGCTCTGAGCTGTCAGCACAGAGCCCGACACAGGGCTCAAACTCACAATCCATGAGATCATGATCTGAGCCAAAGTCAGACACTTAGCCGACTGAGCCACTCAGGTGCCCCTGTTGAATCCTATTCTAACAGAGAGAAAGTTATCAGGAGTTCCATGAAGCAGAAAACCATCTTTGTGAGGACTTCCCCTTGGCCATGGTAGGACAAAATGTTAATGAAGCCCTCTTCACATGGCTCCAGATGACTAGAATCGTAACACATTCTCAGTATACCAGAACAGAGGCCATGAACCCAGGATACATACCTGGCCCCAAGATATGTACAAGACCAAAAGAAAAGGTGGCAGGTTTAGGCAAGAAACACCTAAGTCAAAAACAGACTGAACACATTCTCCCATAGAAAGCATGCCCATGAATTCTGTATGCCTCAGTCAGCCACATGAAATGACAATGTGATGTGCTGAACTACACAAAGTGAGAAGTAGGAAAGAAATTAGGCGTCACTGACCACTCGTTTCATTCTGCCTGTCCTTTTTATCATTCCACCTTTCTTAACCTTCAAGCACTCACCTGTGTGGCCATGGAGTGGTGAGTGTGGCCGTGGTAGTGTAGGTGATGTGCTAGAGGTCACAATCAAACTCTTACGGTTACTTGTCCGACAACTGCAATGAAAACACAAATGTCAGTTATAACAGGGGCCCACCTTGGGCTCAAGGAACTTAAATGGCTATTGAAGAACAAAAGGGTGACACCATTACATGAGCTGAGCAGTATACCACTTTCAACTGAACCAGGTCAGCAAATCTTGTTTGCCCCAGAAAGATTTCATAATTCATTGTGTTCCACCTTATAATAATTTGTCACCGTCTTGACTTTTGTATTACTACTGCACTTTTCCAATGTTTAGATTTTGCTTCCCAAGAAAACACAAGGAGCTCCTCTAAAGGTAACAACCATGTCTTAAATAGTTTCTAAAGAAGAATGGTCATGGTAAATTTGATTTAGAAAACAAAAAATACAAGTCACATTCTCATATCTCATAGAAATTAATGTTCTTGCCATAAAAATAAAACCATTAACTTAACCTGTGAAATTTATTTCTTAAAAACTGCTTAATCACTGAATGAAGTAATACTTTCATTTCACCATAAATTTTAGAACAGGCCTGGGTTCCTTCTAAAAACTCTTTCCATTACATGTTAATGCCTGAGGCTTTTTCTTGTAGTTGGGAGAAAAACAAAGCATGATGAAAAGCCACCTTATGCTGTACCTGCCAATGAAACCTTATGCTGTACCTGCCAATGAAAACTGTACATAAATTTATTTGAAAGGCAATTTGGGAAGCTTGCCATTTATATTCATCCAAATATTTACCAAATACCTACTTTGCACCAGACAGTGTTCTAGATGCTAGGGAAGCAACAAGAAACAAGAGAAAGTTTCTGTCCTCAAACTGGCGTACTGCTTGAAGAAAGACAAAGATAGAGGAGTGGAGGGAAGGGGTAGAATGTTCAAGAAATAGTAAAGTGGGTGACAGGAGGGGAGAATGACAGGAAAAGGAATAGCTTATAAAGGCTATGGGGGTAGGTCACAGCCAGACTCTGTAGGACTGGTAGACGGTCATAAAAAACTATTGGAAATGTGAGGAGAAACTACTGAAAGGATTGAGATCAATCTCAAGAATGCAATTATGATTAGAAATAATAAATACTCTTTCCTAAGAAACCATGAGGACGAATCTAATCATGTCTTACAGCCCTCATTATCTCAGTCACCATCATATCTCCAAGCTTCGCTTTCTCAATTTGACACAGTCTCCCTCTATTCTCTGATCTTCCAACAAAAAAGCTTACACTGTGCCTCCCATGAACTCATTCTGTCGTCAGCAAACTCCCTATATTCTCAACTTCTTTGTTCAAAAATCACTTTAAATTCTAGTTCTAATTAAAACTTGGCCCAACACACACACACACACGACACCACAGTCCTGGTGAAATCCGAACACTTTCAAACCCAGCTTTCCATCTATTTTACAACCGCACTCAGGCAGCTGAAGAGGACTAAAGAAAAATCCAAAATCATGCTGGCTACTGTCTCTTTATATTTATGATAAATATCAAGTGGGTCTCATCAACCATACTACAGTCACCTAGGCAATGTGCGTTCTTCTCTCTCTCTCTCTCTCTCTCTCTCTCTCTCTCTCTCCAAGACAACTAATTTGCACCTTCTCTCCAAACCTCTAGTACTCCTTCCCCAAATCTCATCCTCATATGCTGACTTTGCTTTTTATCCAACTGGGTGTAAAAAGAAACAACACAAGGGGCTCCTGGGTGGCTCAGTCAGTTGAGTGTCCAACTTCGGCTCAGGTCATGATCTCACGGTTTGTGAGTTTGAGCCCTGCGTCAGGCTCTGTGCTGACAGCTCAGAGCCTGGAGCCTGCTTCAGATTCTGTGTCTCCTCTCTCTCTGCTCCTCCCTTGCTCACACGTTCTCTCTCAAAAATAAATAAAGATTAAAAAAAACCACAAAAATATTTCATATTCCTGCTCTACAAATCCACCAACCTAAATTTGTACCCATATACTCATTTCTTATCTACAACAGCAGAAGGAAGACCATACTCCTATTGAAGGCAACTCCTTGAATCTCCTCCTTAAGAAGTCTGCACCTCCACTGCCCTCCCTCTCCTATGCCATGAATTTCTACTTCCTACTGAACCATTCTCATCATCATAAAAACATGCTGTCATTTCTTCAATCTCAAGAAAATAAAAAGAGGGGTGCCTGGGTGGCTCAGTCGGTTAAGCGTCCAATTTCGGCTGATGTCATGATCTCACGGTTCATGGGTTCGAGCCCCGCATCAGGCTCTGTGCTGACAGCTTAGAGCCTGGAGCCTGCTCTGGATTCTGTATTCCTCTCTCTCTCTGCCCCTCCCCACTCAGGCTCTTTCTCTGTCTCAAAAATAAATAAACATTAAAAAAAATTTTTTTTAAAGAAAGAAAATAAAAAGAAAATCTTTCACAGACTTCCCTGACTTGTGCAGTTCTTTCCTCCCCTGTTTAGGAAAGAGTCCATGTAGGTAATTCTGTACTTGTCACTTTCACACCTTCATTTCCTATTGTTAGTCCATTCTAAACAGTCATCCCCATCTTTGCCATTAAAACCACTGTTATCAAAATCACCAGTGATTCTGACCCTCATTTCATGTAACCTCTCAACATCATTTGCAGTTTCAACTCCCTCTTTAAAAAAAAAAAATTGGGATATAATTTGCATTCAAGAAAATATATAGATCTTAAGTGTTCTGTTCAATGAGACAATTATATACATCCATATAACATCTGAAACAAAAGACGGAAATATTCTATTACCCCAGAAATTCCCATGTGACCCTTTTCCAGTCAACCCCCTCGTCCCTCAACTACTTTCTTCTATCACCATGTTATTAATTTTGTTTTACTGGATCTCCTATAATTAGAATTGTACACCATGTATTTTTGTGTGTGTTTGGCTTCTTTTGTTCAACCTAATATGTGTAACTCTTCCTGAGATACTTTTCTTTGTTTAGTTTCTGGGACCTGATGATTTCCTGGTTTTCTTCCTCTCACTAGCTGCTCATATTTTATTCTCCTTTACTTGTTCCTTCTCTTCCTGACCTCTAAATAATTTAGTACTGAGGCTCAGATGTGAAATATCTTTTTTCTCTCCCTATACACACTCCCTAAATGATTTTTTTCCAGTTTTCCAGTTTTAAATCTTTGATGTTGATGATACCCAGCATTTTATTGCTGACTCTGTGCTCTCTCCTGTGAGTGCAAGACTCATATATTCAAGTGCCTATTTGACATCTCCAACTGGATGCCTTAAAAGGCATCTCAAACTCACACTTCCACAACAGAGCTCTTGAATTTCTAAAATCTGCTACTCCTCCCTACATTGTACTATCTCATTTATCTCATTGTATGGAACCACCATTCCTCCAGATGCTTAGGCAAAAACCTATGAATCGTTGCTTATTCTCTTTTCTTCACACCCACATCCAAAACAACCAGCAAGTTCTGTGGAATTATACCCTAAAAATATATCCTGTGTCCAAGCCATTCTATTTCCAATACTACCACTACTTCAGTTAAAGTCTATAAGATATTTTTTTAAAATTTTTTAATGTTTATTTATTTTTGAGAGTGGGGGGAGCGAGGGAGGGAGGGAGGAACAGAGGGAGAGGTAGACACAGAATCCGAAGCAGGCTCTGAGCTGTCAGCAAAGGGTCTGATGCAGGGCTTGAACTCACAAACTGTGAGATTGTGACCTAAGCTGAAGTCGGATGCTTAACTGACTGAGCCACCCAGGTGTCCCAAACTCTATAAAAGATTTCTAAATGATTTTCCTTCCACTTTTGTTCTTCTTACTCATTCCCCTGCCCCTACCAGTCTATTCTTCACCTCAGCCATAGTAATATTTTAAAAACCATAGATGAAATTATGTGAATTCCTTGTTTTAAAACCCCAATGGCTTCCCATCATACGTGGAATATAATTTGGACTCCTTACCACAGTCATTCAAATTAACCCTACTGTAAAGAATTTTGGGGGGCACCTGGGTGGTTCAGTCAGTTAAGCATCCAACTCTTGACTTCAGCTCAGGTCATGATCTCATGGTTGTGAGATCGAGCCCCACATCCAGCTCTGCACTGAGGGAGCAGAGCTTGCTTAGGATTCCCTCCCTCTCTCTGCCCACCTCTCCCCCTAGCTCACGTGCACACTTGTGCACACATGCACGTGCTCCTTCTCAAACTAAATAAACCTAAAAAAAATTTTTTTTAAGAATTTTTTTTTGGGGAGCACCTGGGTGGCTCAGTCAGTTAGGTGTCCAACTTTGGCTCAGATCAAGATCTCTTGGTTTGTGGGTTCAAGCCCCACATCACGCTCTGTGCTGACAGCCCAGGGCCTGGAGCCTGCTTTGGATTCTATGTCTCCCCTCTTTCTCTGCTTCTTCCCCACTCATGCTCTGTTTCTCTTTCTCTGTCTGTCAAAAACGAATAAGCATTTAAACAAAAAGATTTTTTTTTTTTTTAAATTAAGGATCTTAGGTAAGGTTTTGTATTTTGGGTTTTCTTAAAAAGAATCATACCTATGCTTATTCAATCTCTTGTTCTAAGGGCAAGTAAGATCTAAATATTCTCAAGAAAATAAACTCTAGACCCTTCAAGTTCTGAACATGAGACATTTTACAGAATGTACATATGAAATTATACTGACCATTGAAAAGCTTACCCAGATCAAAGGAATCCTGAGTAGGAAGATATCTCAGAGACTTCTGTACTTCAGGTCACTATTCCCTCAACAGTTACCCTTCCCTCCTTGACTTACTCAGTTTTACCCAATTTTTAGAAAGTATGAGCTCAGATTAGGTTTTATGTGAATTTTCCTTTATTCTTTCAAGCAGAAAAATGTTTCTCTTCCTCGCACCCCCTTAGCACTTGTGGCTTATCCTATTCACAGTCTTAGTGTCACTGTGGTACACTAGAAAGAGACACAGGACTTTGCAATTAGAAGATCTGAGTTTGAGATTGGCTGTTTGACCTTGAACAAGCCTCATAAATTCTCATGCTCTGGTGTTCTAAAATATAAAATGAAGATAATATAAACCTTATGTGTCATTCTGGACTTTTCTCTTTCTTTTATATATCAACCCATCATAAATTTTGAAGGCCTTAACATCAAAATATATCCAAATTCTGATCATTTCTTACTTCTTTCACCATTACCACCTTGGACCAAGCTACCATCATCTTTTATTTGAATTAAGTAAAATAGCTTCCTCACTGGTATTCGTGTTTCCACTCTTGTTCCCTTGTCATCTATTCTTAACAAAACACCCTTTAAAATATAAATCAGAAAAGACTTCCACTTCCAATCATGATGGAATAACAAATAATATATTTACCCTCTCACCTTATATAACTAATAAGCTGAATTAAAAAAAAAACAATTTTCAGACATTGGACAAGTAGTAATTCAGGATAGTGATCGCTAAGAGAAGAGATTACCTGAGGTTACTATCTGAAAAGACCTCCCAGCAACAGTGCAGGGAGGACGTGACCTGCACAGGGCCTGTCAGTGTCCCTGAATTGAAAAAACTACCCAAGAGAAGGAGGTGAAAATTCCTCAGTGTATACATAGGGTTAGGAATAGTTTGTGTTCCTACCAGGCAGAAGGAGAAAACCTGGTAATTCATGGTACAGCAGCAAGAAAATATTAGTCCCAAATGTTACTCTGGTCTTACCTAACAAAGCTTAAAAGCAATCCTTAAAAAGATCAAACTATTTCCAAGTAACTTAACTGTGTCCCAGAACAAGGCTCAAAAATATGGAAAGCAATAAAAAATGACATACCTGATAAACGGTTAGTATCCAAAATATATAAAGAAGTTATAAAACTCAACACCCTCCCCAAAAAATAATCCAGTTAAAAAATGGGCAGAAGACATGAACAGACATTTTTTCCAAAGAAGACATCCAGATGGCTAACAGACATATGAAAAGATGCTCAACATCACTCATCATCAAATTAATACAAATCAAAACTACAGTAAGATATCACCTCAAACCAGTCAGAACAGCTAAAATTAATAACACAAGAAACAGCAGGTATTGATGAGGATGCAGAGAAAGGGGAATTTTCTCACACTGTTGGTGGGAATGCAGACTGGTGTAGCCACTCAAAAACAGTATAGAGATTCCCCAGAAGGTTAAAAAATAGAACTACTCTATAATCCAGCAATTGCACTACTAGGTATTTACCCAAAGGACACAAAAATATTAATTCAAAGAGATATATGCACCCCAATGTTAATAGCATCATCATCAACAGCCAAATTAAGGAAAGAGCCCAAATGTCCATTGACTGATGGTGTATATGTGTGAGTGTATATATACACAATGGAATATTACTCAGCCATAAAAAAGAATGAAATCTTGCCATTTCTAATGATGTGGATGGAGCTACAGAGTATTATACCAAGCAAAATAAATCAGACAAATATCATATGATTTTACTCATGTGTGGAATTTAAGAAACAAAACAAACGAACATGGAAAAAGAAAAAAAAGAGAAGAAAACCAAGAAACAGATTTTTAACTATAGAGAACTGATGGTTACCAGAGAAGAGGTGGGTGGGGGGATGGGTTAAATATGTGATGGGGATTAAGGAGAGCACTTGTTGTAATGAGTACCAGGCATTGTATGGAAACATTGAAATCATTCAATTGTATACCCGAGACTATTATTACATTGTATGGTAACTAAATGGAATTAAAAAAAAAAAAAAAAAAAAAAAAAGGAATATGTTCAGCATATAAGCTAAAATTCATGGTTGTATATATAATAAAAAATTACTAGACATGGAAAAAAGCAGGAAAATATGACCCATAATTAAGGGGGAAATCAATAGACCCAGAAATGACACAGATGATAGAATTAACAGAATATTAAAACTGTTATTATAAATATATTTCATATTTTCAATAAGGTATAGGAAGGTATGAACATGTAAAGGAGAGATTATAGATGACATTTACAAAACACACAAAAAAACTTCTAGAGATTAAGAGTCTCAGATGAAAATTAAACTGGATGGCACTAACAGAGACGAAGCACTGCAAAAGAAAAGATTAGTGAATGTAAGCATAGCAAGAGAAACTATGCAAAATGAAACAGAGGAAAGAGAATTTTTAAAAATGGAAAGAGCAAAAGTGAGCAGTGGGACAACTTTAAGAAGACTAGATGAGTAATTAGAGTCTCTAAAAGGGAGGGAGGGACATAAAAAATATTTGAAGAAATAACTGCTGAATAATTTCTAAATTTGATGATAATTATAAACTCACAGATCCAAGAAGCTCAATGAACCCCAAGCACAAGAAGCATGAGGGGGGGCGCCTGGGTGGCTCAGTCAGTTAAGTGTCCAACTCTTGATTTTGGGTCAGGTCATGATCTCCTGGTTTGTGGGATTGAGCCCCACATCAGGCTCCACACTGACAGCATGGAGCCTACTTGGGATTCTCTCTCTTCCTCTCTGTCCCTCCTGTGCTCATTCTCTCATAAATAAATAAATAAACTTAAAAAAAATAGAAACATGAGTAACCAGTGTACATCATAATCAAATTACTTAGAACCAGTGATAAAATCTTAATAGCACCACATAGAAAAATTATGTAATACACAGAAGCACAAAAATAACAATGACAACAGATTTCTCATTAGAAAAAGATGCAAGCCAGAAGACGGTAAAGAAACATCTTAAAGTACTGAACCCAGAATTTAATACCAAGCAAAAATATCTCTCAAAAAGGTAGTCAAAATAAAGACTTTTTTACACATACAAAAGAAGAACTAATTCATTACCAACAGACCTGTACTATGATAAATATTAAAGAAAGGCCTTCAGGGAGAAGGACATGACACCAGATAGAAATCTGGATCTACACAAAGGAAAGAAAAGCACCAGAAATTGCGAATATGTGGGTCAATATAAATCACTTGTTTTTATTTTTAATATCTCTTTACAGGGGGCGCCTGGGTGGCGCAGTCGGTTAAGCGTCCGACTTCAGCCAGGTCACGATCTCAGCCAGGTCACGATCTCGCGGTCCGTGAGTTCGAGCCCCGCGTCGGGCTCTGGGCTGATGGCTCAGAGCCTGGAGCCTGTTTCGGATTCTGTGTCTCCCTCTCTCTCTGCCCCTCCCCCGTTCATGCTCTGTCTCTCTCTGTCCCAAAAATAAAATAAAAACGTTGAAAAAAAATTAAAAAAAAAAAAAACATATCTCTTTACAGGATAATTGAGTTTTAAAGGAAATATAATTTACTGTGGGCTTTACATACATATGTAGATATAAAATGTGGGACAGCCACAGCACACAGGCTGGGAGGGAAGAATGGAAGTGTACCATTGTGAGGCTCTTACATTAAATGTGAAGTGATATACTACTTGAAGGTAAACTGCGACAAGTCAAAATTTTATATCTAAACACTAATGCAACTACCAAAAAAAGTATAGTTAATAAGACAACGAAGAAAATAAAATGAAATCATAAAATATACTCAATCCAAAAAAAGGCAGAAAAAGGAGAAAGGAAAAAACAAGTACAGCAGGACCAAAAAGAAAACAAATAGCAAGATAATAGACTTAAGCCAATTATACCAATAACCACATAAAGTATAAGTGTAATATACATACACTGTCAGATTGGACAAAATAGCGGGACCAAACTATATGCTGTTTATTATTTGTGGCAGCCAAACCTAGAAACTACCTCAAATATCCACTGACATGAATGATAAATCATAATACACCCATATAGTAGACAACTACTCAGCAATAAAAAGGAATGAACTACTGATTCACACAGTGGATAGATCACAAAATAGGCTGAAAGTAAAAAGAAGCCAGACATAAAAGAGTACATACTGAATGATTCCATTTATATAAAATTTAAGAAAATGCTATCTACAGTGACAGCAGATTAATGGTTGCCTGTCCAGAGGCAAGGGAGGGATTATAAAGAGGCATGAGGAAATTTGGGGGACTTATAGATAGGTTATCTTGACTGTCATAATGGGTTCACAGATGTATCCACATATCAAAACCCATCAAATTATATGCTTTAAACATGTATAATCTATTATGCTTCAATCATACCTCAATAAAGTTCTAAGAAAAAAAATTTTTATAATGTTTTTTATTTATTTTGAGAGAGCACAAGCAGACAAGGGGCAGAGAGAGGGGAACACAGGATCTGAAGCAGGCTCTGTGCTGACAGTAGTGAGCCTGATGTGGGGCTTGAACTCAGGAACCGCAAGGACAAGACCAGAGCCGAAGCTGGATGCTCAACTGACTGAGCCACCCAGGTACCCCCTAAATTTTTTAATATAAGCAGTATCAAAGTTACTCTTCTGCTTAAAATTCTCCCTGTCTCACTGAGAGTAAAAGTCAATGCTCTTATAGCAGCCTACAAGACTTTATGTGGTCTGGATCTCCATTTCCTCTCTCCCTTTTACTCACTCTATTCCAGATACATGGGCCTCCTCCCTTTCCTTAGAGTATGCCAAACCTTTACAAATGATATTTCCTTTGCCTATGTTTGCTCAGATAGCCTCATGGCTTGAACCCTCACCTCCGTCTGTCTTTCCTCAAGTGCAGTCTTCTCAATGAATTTTCCCCGAGTCATTCTATTTAAAATGTAATCTCCTCCCCAAACTCTCTATCTCCCTTTCACAATGTATTTTCTCAACAGAACTTACCACTATCTAACATACTATATATTTTGCACATATTGTTTGCTGTCTCTCTTCCCATTAAATAAAAAAAAATTTTTTTAATATTTATTTATTTTTGAGATACAGAAAGGGGGAGGGGCAGAGACAGAGGGAGGCATAGAATCCGAAGCAGGTTCCAGGCTCTGAGCTGTCAGCACAGAACGTGACACAGGGCTCAAACTCCTCAACTGAGAGATGACCTGAGCTAAAGTCTGACGCTCAACCGACTGAGCCACCCAGGCACCCCTATCTCTCTTCCTATTAGAGTCTAATTTCTAGGGGAGCCTGGGTGACTCAGTCGGTTAAGCATCTATCTTTGGCTCAGGTCATGATCTCACAGTTCATGGGTTCAAGCCCCGGGTCAGGCTCTGTGCTGACAGCTCAGAGCCTGGAGCCTGCTTCAGATTCTGTGTCTCCCTCTCTCTCTGCCCTTCCCCTGCCTGTGTTCTTTCTCTGTCTCAAAAATAAATAAACATTAAAAAAAAAAAAAAGAATCTAATTTCTAGGAGGCCAGGCAGGGGCTTGTGTATGCTTTGCTTACTGCTGTATTCCTCAATTCCTAGAACACTGCCTGGCACATGGCAGGCTCTCAAAATGTACTTGTTAAATGAACGAGTGGATGAATATGCTTTGTTACAAGGATTAAAATAAAAGAGGATACTTGTATACCTGGCACATGAAAGATATATCAAACCATTATGTTTAAACTTCTTGTGTATGAAAATGGAGATCTCTTGGCACTGCAGGGACAGATAATTGATTCTAACTTCATTTGCCATGATTTTATTTAAAATTTAAAATAAAATCCCCAACACTAAAGATCATATTTCCAAGCCACATGCCTTTTTATGAAGGTACACATAATCTCAATTGGCAAACCTGTGACAGCTGCCAGGGGAAAAAAAGGTCAGACATCCTGGTAAAGATGCCATGACTCAGCTGAGATACAAAACAAGGAACCGGCTAATTTTTCCATTTCAACAGGCTCTGGCCATTTCCCCAGGATCCTAGAAAATAAAGAACAGGTCTTAATTCCCTCATCCCAGTAAGACAAAAGTATTGGATGTTTACAGAATCAGCCATGCTAACTCTCAGCTGATGGGAGGAAACCTAGAAGCCCCCCTGAGCTGATGCTCTGTTGCCTATTGCAAAGACTGTGTTAAACCAGACTGCTGCTCAGTACTATCCCAGTCACTTGGTCACTTGAGCAAGACCTGACATTTCATCCTATAAGCTTCACACAGTCATCTCAGTGGATGGTGGTAGCAACAACTAAAGCTGTGCCATCTCTTTGATACCATCGAATTATGGCCATATTTGGAGAGATCCCAGCCTTCAAAAATTCCTCCTTCCATCTACTAGCAGGTATTCAAATCTGACCCCTGCTTCCCTCCTTGCAGGAGCTGCTATAAACTCATTTAGGAGGTCTGCTTCCCAGTCTGAAGCAATACAGGGTACAGAGTAGGATGCATGGTCTGCAGGCTCCTTATACCTCTCCAAAACCCAAATCCCACAAGTCCAAGTGCTCCTAGAAACTTGAGAACTCTGTAATTGGCTAACACATGGCTACTTCCCTTCAGAATTTAGAATGAGGAAAAGGCCACTTCTGGTTCATTAAGTATGATCAATAAAATATAGAAGAATTTGGGGTCATTTAAGTAAGGTCAAACACTTCCAGATGTTATTTCAGAGTAACAACCATGATAATGTCCCTATAAAGACTGAAAAGCTAGACTTGCAAATTCATTCTATGAGGTCAACATTACAAATAAAAACACTACAGATAAAACCAGATAAAAACACTACAAAAAAAAAAAACAGGTCAATATCTCTGATAAACATAGATGTAAAAACCCTCAACAAAATACTAGCTAATCAAATCCAACAATACATTAAAAAAATCCACCCACCACAATCAAGTGGGATTTATTTCTGGATGCAAGGGTGGCTCAATATTTGCAAATCAAATAACCTGACACATCACATAAACAAGAGAAGGGTTTAAAACCATCTGATCATTTCAATAGATGCAGAAAAAGCATTTGACAAAGCACAACATCCATTCATTAAAAAAAAAAAAAAAAAAAACCCTTAGCAAAGAGGGTTTAGAGGGAATGTACCCCAACATAATAAAGGCCATATATGAAAAACTGAGAGCTTCCCCCTAAGATCAGGATGTCCATTCTCACCACTTTTATTCAACACAGTACTGTAAGTCCTAGCCACAGCAATCAGACAAGAAAAAAAGGCATCCAAACTGGTAGGGAAGAAGTAAAACTTTCACTATTTGCAGATGACATGATACTATATATAGAAAACCTGAAAGAGTCCACCAAAAAACTGCTAGAATGGATACATGAATTCAATAAAGTCACAGGATACAAAAACAACATACAGAAATCTGTTGCACTTCTATGCACTAATAATGAGGTAACAGAAAGAGAAATTAAGAAAACAATGCCATTTATAATTGCACCAAAAAGAATAAAATACCTAAAAGGCCTGTATTCTACAAACTATAAAACACTGATGAAAGAAATTAATGACACAAAATAATGTAAAGATATTCCCTGTTCATGGACTGGGAGAACAAATACTGCTGAAATGTCCATATTACCCACAGCAATCGACAGTTTTAATAAAACCCTATAAAAATATCAACAGGGACGCTGGGCTGGCTCAGTAGATACAGCATGTGACTCTTGGGTTTCAGGACTGTGAGTTCGGACCCCATGTTGGTGATCACTTTAAAAAATAAAATCTTTGGGGCGCCTGGGTGGCACAGTCGGTTAAGCGTCCGACTTCAGCCAGGTCACGATCTCGCGGTCCGGGAGTTCGAGCCCCTAGTCGGGCTCTGGGCTGATGGCTCAGAGCCTGGAGCCTATTTCCGATTCTGTGTCTCCCTCTCTCTCTGCCCCTCCCCCGTTCATGCTCTGTCTCTCTCTGTCCCAAAAATAAATAAACGTTGAAAAAAAAAAAATTTAAAAAAAAATAAAATCTTTAAAATTTTTTAAAAATGTTTATTTATTTTTGAGAGAGAGAGAGAGACACAGAGTGAGCAGTAGAGGGGCAGAGACAGAGAGGGAGACGCAGAATTAGAAGCTGGATCCAGGCTCTGAGCTGTCAGCATGGAGCCTGACGCGGGGCTTTAACTAACAAACTGCAAGATCATGACCTGAGCTGAAGTCAGCCATTTAACCGACTGAGCCACCCAGATGCCCCTAAAAAAACAAAATCTTAAAAAAAAATTTTTTTTTTCATAGAACTAGGAGAAATCATCCTATATTTCCACAAAAGACCCTGAATAGCCAAAGCAATCTTGAAAATGAAGAACAAGGGGAGCCTGGGTGGCTCAGTCGGTTAAGCGTCCGACTTCGTCTCAGGTCATGATCTCATGGTTTGTGGATTCGAGCCCCGCATCGGGCTCTGTGCTGACAGCTCAGAGCCTGGAGCCTGCTTCTGATTCTGTCTCCCTCTTTCTCTGCCCCTTCCCTGCTCATGTTCTCGGTCTCTCAAAAATGAATAAATGTAAGAAAAAGAAGAACAAAACTGCTGGTATCACAATCCCAGATTTCAACATTTAATAAGATATAATACAAAGCTGTAGTAATCTTAACAGTATGGTACTGACACAAAAATAGGCACATAGATCCATGGAACACAATAGAAAGCCCAGAAATAAACCTATGATGATATGGTCAATTAATCTTTGACAAAGAGACAATATTATACAATGGGAAAAAGACAGTCTCTTTGACAATGGTGTTGGGAAAACTGGACAGCTACATAAAAAAGAATGAAACTGGAGGCGCCTGGGTGCCTCAGTTGGTTAAGCGTCCAACTTGATTTCGGCTCAGGTCACAATCTTATGGTTCATGAGACTGAGCCCTGCAGAGCCTGCTTGCCATCCTGTCTCTCCCTTTCTCTCTCTCTCTCAAAACAAATATTTAAAAAATAATAAAATTGTTTATTAAAAAAAGAATGAAACTGGACCACTTTCTTACACCACACACAAAAATAAACTCAAAATGGATTAAAGATCTAAATTTGAGACCTGAGACCATAAAAATCCTAGACGAGAGCACAGGCAGTAATTTGTTTGGCATCAGCCAAGGCAACACTTTTCTAGATATATCGCCTGAGGCAAGGGAAACAAAAGCAAAAATAAACTACTGAGGCTACCCCAAAATAAAAAGCTTCTCCACAGCCAAGGAAACCATTAACAAAACTAAAAGACAATCTACTTAATGGGAGAAGTTATTTGCAAATGATATATCCGATAAGGAGCTAATATCCAAAATACATAAAGAACTGATACAACTCAATACCAAAAAAATAAAATAACCCAACTTTTAAAAAAGCAGACATAAACAGACTTTCTCCAAAGAAGACATACAGATAGCCAACAGACACATGAAAAGATGCTCAACATCACTCATCATCAGGGAAATGAAAATCAAAATCAAAGTGATACCACCTCAGACACATGTCAGAATGGATAAAATAAAAAACACAAGAAACAGTAAGTGTTGGTGAGGATGTGGAGAAAAAGGAACCCTTGTGCATTGTGCACTGTTAATGGGAATGCAAACTGGTGCAGCCACTGTGGAAAACAGTATGGAGGTTCCTCAAAAAATTAAAAATAGAATTACCATATGATCCAGTTATTCCCTACTGAGTATTTACCCAAAGAGTACAAAAAGACTAATTCAAAAAGATATATGCACCCCTATGTTTATTGCAGCATTATTTACAATAGCAAAGATATGAAAGCAACCCAAGTATCCATCGAATGATGAATGGATAAAAAAGATGTGGTGTGTGTGTATGTGTGTGTGTGTGTGTATATATATATATATATATATATATACACATATATATATATACGTGTGTGTATATATATATGTATGTATATATACACAGAATAGAATATTACTCAGCCATAAAAAATAATGAAATCTTGCCATTTGTAATAACATAGATGGATCTATTGGGTAAAATATTAAGTGAAATAAATCAGAGAAAGACAAATGCCACATGATTTCACTCATATGTGGAATTTAAGAAACAAAACAAATGAATAAAAAAAGAGAGAAACAAAACCAGAATCTTTTTTTTTTTTTAATTTTTTTTTTCAACGTTTATTTATTTTTGGGAAAGAGAGAGACAGAGCATGAATGGGGGAGGGGCAGAGAGAGAGGGAGACACAGAATCGGAAACAGGCTCCAGGCTCTGAGCCATCAGCCCAGAGCCTGATGCGGGGCTCGAACTCACGCACCACAAGATCGTGACCTGGCTGAAGTCGGATGCCCAACCGACTGCGCCACCCAGGCGCCCCACAAAACCAGAATCTTAACTACAGAGAATAAACTGATGGTTACCAGAGGGGAGGTGGGTGGAGGGATGGGTGAAATAGATGAAGAGGATTAAGAGTGCATTTTATTAGCAATGAGCATGGAGTAATGTATAGAATCGTTGTATCATGGGACACCTGGGTGGCTCAGTTGGTTGAGTGTCCGACTTTGGCTCAGGTCATGATCTCACAGTTCAAGCGCCACCTCGGGCTCTGTGCTGACAGTTCGGAGCCTGGAGCCTGCTTTGGATTCTGTGTCTCCCTCTTTCTCTGCCCCTAACCCACTCGCATTCTGTCTCTGTCTCCCTCAAAAATAAATAAACATTAAAAAAAAATTGTTTTAGAATTGTTATATCACTATATTGTACACCTGAAACAATTATAACATTGTAAATTATACTGAATTTAAAAAGTGAATGAGTAAATAAATAAGAAAACAAAGACTGAGAAGGTAGAGTGGGAGAAAAGTGTGTTCGCTCAGTCAATAAAGGGTGCTGCTTAGTTAGAAATAAATCCGTTATTTATCTCTTGCCTAGATTATTTTGACAGCTTCCTAACTATTCTCTCTGGTTTACTATTGTCTCCTATTCCCAGTCTCTTCTCAACACAAGTAGTCACAGTGAAAGCATCAATCAGATTATTTCACTCTGCCCAAAACCTTCCAAAGGCTAATTTCACATGGAGATCACAAGCTAGAGTAATTGCACTAATTATTCCCTCTAGCTGAAATGCTCTTTCTGCAGCAATACAATGGCAAAAATCCCTCACTCTTTCAAGACCTTACTAAAATGTCACCTACCCCATTTCCCTATATGATACTGTGACCTGCTCTCCCCTAATCCCCCTTACTCTACCTTTTCTTTTTTTTTTCTTTAGATGACAGCTCTTCTTGGATTAATCAAGTAGTTTTTTTAACCCTGCTTCATTGATTTGGAAATTATACACTGTTTTATTTTCTTTTTTAAAAAAGTTAAAGTTTTAACAAGGTTAGCCAATATCTCAACCCTTCTATACAAAATTAGAGAATCCTAACTCCAATTCCTTCCTATTCCCTTTCAATTTACATATTATTTGCTCCCGTATTTTGGGTCTAGCTTGCTTTCATATTGCCAAATTAATAATTATTATTGTTTTACACAAGAACTGCTTGCTTAGATTTACTCATATATTTTCCAATTTCTTTGCTCAGCATTTCCTCTTGGATCTCGCTTAGCAATGATTTCAGTGAGAATGTAATACTGATCAACATTCTCAATTTTGATGTTTGTCTGAAAATGTCTTTATTTTGCTCAATGACTTCCAATGATAATTAAGCAGGTATGGAATTCTACAACCATTTACTGAGAGTGACTTTTTTCTCAATATCTTAAAGACACTATTCTATTGTTTTATGGCTCCCCTTATTATTACTGTTAAGGAGCTTGCTCTTAGGATTACTGCTCCTTTGTAAATAATTTTTTTTTCTCAAGTTCCTTTTTTTTTTTTTTTTTTTTTTTTTTTTTTACCATTAACTTTGGTGTATAGATATAATTCACATACCACAAAATTCAACCTTTTCAAGTACACCGGTCAGGGGTTTTTAGTATACTCACAAGGCTATGCAACCATCACCACTAATTCCAGAACATTTTCATGAAGCCCCAAAAGAACTCCTTTAGCCATAAATAATCACTCTCTATCCCCCATTCCTCCCCCACCTCCCTTCCCAGGAAATGACCAATGTACTTTCTGTCTCTATGGATTTACCTATTCTGGATATTTCATAGAAATGGAATAATACATTATATAGTCTTTGTGTCTGGCTCCTTTCAGTTAACGTAATGTTTTCCAGATTCATCCATATTGTAGTATTTATCAATACTTCATTTCTTTTTATGGCTAAATAATATTCCATTGTGTGAATATGCCACATTTTATTTATCCATTTATAAATTGATGGACACTTGGTTGTTTCTATTTTTTGACTTTTGAAAATAATATTGCTATGAACATTTGTATGTATATCTGTCTTCAATTTTCTTGGGTGAACTTCCTCCCTGAACTCATTTATTAGAGTTCTTTTAGCTTTTGTTAATTTTTTTTTTTTTTTTTTTTTTTTTTTTATTTTATTTTTGGGACAGAGAGAGACAGAGCATGAACGGGGCAGGGGCAGAGAGAGAGGGAGACACAGAATTGGAAACAGGCTCCAGGCTCCGAGCCATCAGCCCAGAGCCCGACGCGGGGCTCGAACTCACGGACCGTGAGATCGTGACCTGGCTGAAGTCGGACGCTTAACCGACTGCGCCACCCAGGCGCCCCTAGCTTTTGTTAATTCTTGAGGGTTCTCTAGCTGCTTTTAAGACCTCTCTTTTTATGGTTCTGCAAGTTGACTGCAATGTTTCTAGATGGAGATTTATTTCTGCTTATTGTGCTTCATGATGTTATTTTATTTCTAATCAATTTTGGAAGGTCTCAATCATTATCTCTATAAATACTGCCTTTCCCCTGTTTCTCTATATTTTGTTGGACATTCATATTGTATCTTCCATACTTCTTAGCTCTCATTCATACTTTACATCTTTCATCTCTGTGCTGCACTCTAGATAAAATTTTACTCACTTTGGGGGCACCTGGGTGGCTCAGGCGATCTGACTCTTGATTTTGGCTTACGTCATGATCCCAGGGTTGTGGGATTGAGTCCTACATCAAGCTCAGCATGGAACCTGCTTGGGGTTCTCCCTCTCTCTCCTTCTGTCCCTCTCTCCTCCTTGTGCTCTCAAAATTTTAAAAATTAAAAAAAAAATAGGGGTACCTGGGTAGCTCAGTTGGTTAAGCGTCTCACTTCTGCTTGGGTCATGATCTCAGAGTTTGTGACTTTGACTCCCACATAGGGCTCTGTGCTGACAGTGTGGAGCCTGATTCAGATTCTCTCTCTCCCTCTCTCTCTCTGCTCACCCTCTCTCAAAAATAAATAAATACTTAAAAAAATTTTTTTAATTAAAAAATTTACTAACTTTGTCTATGGCTTTACTATATAACCTGTAAAGTTTTCAAATTCAAGGACACAATATATTTATTTATTTTTAAGTTTATTTAAGAGGGAGAGAGAAAGAGAGCGCACACATGAGCAGGAGAGGAACAGAAAGAGAAGGAGAGAGAGAATCCCAAGCAGGCTCTTTGCTGTCAGTGTGGAGCTTAATGCCGGGCTCAATCCCTTGAACCGAGAGACCATGACCTGAGCCAAAATTAAGAGTCAGATACTTAACTGACTGAGCTACCCAGCCGTCCCAATGACAACATATCTAATTTCTTGAATTCTAATTTGCATTCTTCCCAGATACGCCTGGTCTTTTTTACTAAATATATGTGTTTCTTCTCTTGTGTCTCCTTTTATATTTTTATTCATTTTAAATATACTTATTTTATGGGGTGCCTGGGTGAGCATCCGGCTTCAGCTCAGGTCATGATCTCATGGTTCGTAGGTTCAAGCCCCGCATCGGGCTCTGTGCTGACAGCTCAGAGCCTACTTCGGGCTCTGTGTCTCCCTCTCACTCTGCCCCTCTCCCACTCATGCTCTTTCTCTGCCTCTCAAAAATAAAGAAATGTAATAAAAAAAATTTTTAATATACTTATTTTATAATCTTTATCCATAATGCTATTTTCCAAAGTTCGTAGGCTTATAGTTTCTTTCCTTTTTTAATTTGAGAGAGAGAGAACACGGGGTTGGGGTAGTGGGAGAAAGAGAGAGACAGACAGAGAGACTCTTAAGCAGGCTTATGCTCAGTGCAGAGACCAACTCAAGGCTTGATCCCATGACCCTGGAATCATGACCCGAGCCAGAATCAAGAGTCTGACGCTCAACCAATTGAGCCACCCAAGCGTGACTGTTTCTTTTTTTCTATTGAATCTCAGTTGTGGTGAATCGTTTCCTTTATGATCTGTTTCTTTTGTACTATGAAATCCTTTCAGTGTGGCTTTGTTTATGGGAAAGTTGTACTATGTGATTTGAGGGTGTGTCATTTAAATGAAATTTTGAGTTTCTAACAGACTTGTCAAGGTTATTACCACCTAGAATCACTTCCTAGGCCACATATACACTATAAACTCCAGGCCCCAAATTCACTTGAATAAAAGCCCTACAGTTAAAAATTCTCAAGGGAGGGGCGCCTGGGTGGCGCAGTCGGTTAAGCGTCCGACTTCAGCCAGGTCACGATCTCGCGGTCCGTGAGTTCGAGCCCCGCGTCGGGCTCTGGGCTGATGGCTCAGAGCCTGGAGCCTGTTTCCGATTCTGTGTCTCCCTCTCTCTCTCTACCCCTCCCCCGTTCATGCTCTGTGTCTCTCTGTCCCAAAAATAAATAAACGTTGAAAAAAAAAAAAAAAATAAAAAAAAAAAAAAAAAATAAAAAAAAAAAAAAAAAAAAAAAAAAAAAAAAAAAAATTCTCAAGGGAAACTTTTTAATTATTAATAGCCCTATTTACACAGATGAGACTAAAGAAATTTTCATTTCTCCATGCCAGTGGGTAAACTGTTTTCTTAGTCCACTGGGGGCAAAGTCCTTTGAGGGTCCTAATTATACATGGGGTCTCAATTCTATGGTACCTTAGAGTCTCCTTACCCAAAACAAGCTTAAGGCCTTATCCTCTTTCCCCTAAAGGAAATCAAGACCAGTACACCTCCTCACTAGTCCCTTTCTTAGAAGTTCCAACACTGGTTTCCACCATTCAGGTACTGTTTTTTTTAGAATTAGGTCCTGTGGCATTTTCTTCACAATCTACTGAATTTAGCTATGCATGTAAAGCAATAATCATAATAGCTAATATTTATTAAGTGCTAACCAGGCACTGTTTAAAGCACTACATGTAGTATCTCATACCCTATGGAGTAGGTATATTATTATTCCCTTCATACAGATAAGGAACTTGAGGCACAGACAGGCTAAATAGCTTGCCCTAAGTCACAATAAGGTACTAACATTCTTTGAAACCTAATATAATTTACATCTCTTTGCTCTGGGACTTTCTTAATGTGGAGCTCCATTCTAAAGATGATTAAGGGGTGCCTGGGTGGCTCAGTTGGTTAAGTGTCCAACTCTTGATTTCAGCTCAGGTCATGATCTCACAGTCATGGGATCAAGCCCAGCATCGAGCTCTGCACTAAGTGTGGTGTAGAGCCTGCTTGAGATTCTTCCTGCCTCTCTCTCTGACCCCTCCCCTGTTTGTGCTCTCTCATTCTCTCAAAATAAATAAATAAACTTTAAGTAATAATAAAAAAAAGATAATTCAGAAGGCATGTATCCACAAAAACAAGGGCATGATTCAGTTGATAGCAGATTATAATAGCCAAACCTAAAAGTCTCAGCAACAAGGTCCTGCAATGATACCAACTTACAGTGAAAAGAAACAAACAAAGGTCTAATGCTCAAATGTCAATGTCCAAGGTATCACCACATGGATTTAAAAGACCCAGAATGCAGGGCACCTAGGTGACTCAGTCGGTGAAATGTCTGACTCTTGGTTTTGGCTCAGGTAATGATCTCACGGTTCATGAGTTCTAGCCCCACGTTGGGCTGTGTGCTGACAGTGCAGAGCCTGCTTGGGATTCTCTCTCTCTCCCTCTCTCTCTGCCCCTCCCCCCCCCTCAAAATAAATAAATAAACTTAAAAAAAATTTTAAAACACCCAGAATGTTTGGAATGAATTGATACTTTTAAAGTAAAAAACATGAGAAGAGGGGAACCTGGTCAAATGTAGATCAGTGTAATGTCCTCCCCTGGAATTGTGTAACATAGTGGGAAGATTCTCTAACATGACAGTGGCAACATGTCTCCACTCCCAGTCTCAAGATGAAAAAAGAGTTGCCCACCACACCTTAGTAAATGTGCCCACCACCTACATACCAGATAATTCTGTCACTGGTGACTGTAGGTCACATTCCCAGAGGTCTAAATAAATAAACCTGATAGTAGAGATAGGAGAGAAATTTAAAAGCCCTAGACTGGGGACTGCTTCAGAATTTGTTTATTCTAAGCATGTCTGTATTTCCAATGCCTGGGACAATGGCTGAACCACAGTTGTTATTATTTGGATAACTAATGAATGGGAGAGAATGGTCCTGTCATACATTTTTAAAGCAGTACATCTCTTGGTAATCAAAGGAAAGTGGCCAATGAGACTAAGGATTTTGTCTTTGAATGAAGTATACTTCCACTACAGAGGCCCTTCACAAATAAGGGCCCTGGTTTCCACGGTTTCCATATTTCTTTGGAAATTCCAAATTATGAACCCATTCCCAAGTTACATTTCCAGACCAGTTTCTTTGAAAGTTACTGGTTAAAGGGAAATACAAAAATGTCTTGTACTCTATATGTTAGTCCAACATCCAGATTAAACCCTGCATTAGTAACAACCCTCTTCTGCCTCCTTCCTTAATAAATAACCCAGCTGTCTGTCCTGTGCCCAAATTTCCATAATAGATAAGATTAAAACAGAGTTCTGTTTCTGTGAAGCAGACATGAGTACAGAGGCTACTTGAAGGACTAGGCCTCCACTTTCAGTAGTCAAACTCTGTGACAGTGGTTTTCAGTGACAGTTAATTTTAAGGTTCTATGCCAGGCACTCAAAGGACTAAAAAATGTGCATATATAATCAATCCTTGGCCTTCAGAGACCAAGAAAGAAGAAACTTAGATATGTCAAGGGAAGAGAACTCAGGCAACATATACTGACACAGGTTCCTTTTAAGAATCTGGGTGTCTATGCTCCATAAAAATGAGAGTCAACTAAGAAGAAGGCAGAAGGTCTGAGGAACTCAGAACCCACAGTGGAGAGGTACTGGGAATTCCATGACAACAACTATGTCAGAGGACTGGAGAGTAATCAGTCTAGACCAGAGCAGAAGGTGAGAGGCCTCTAGGAAGAATAATGCTGGGGTGATTTGATCATTTGATATAGAGAAGCACTTTGCAGCTTAGATGGAAAATTTTATAATGAATAAATGAATTCTACGTAGAATATAAAGCAATGCAAAGATGAGATAATTATTACCCCCAGGAAAACAAAAAGTCATAAAAGAAAACAAATAGAATATAGCATGTAATGACTCAATTAGGAATAATAATTATGAATTCATAATAGTTTAACATTGATATAGATAAAATAATTTTTAAAGTAGTTACTTCCTAGTTAAGTATCCCAAATCTTGATTTCGGCTCAGGTCATGATCTCACGGTTTGTGGGATCAAGCCCTGTGTCAGGCTCTGAGCTGACAGCATGGAACCAGCTTAGGATTCTCTCTCTCTCCTTCTCTCTATCTGCCCCACCCCTGCTTATGCACTCTCACTTTCTCTCTCAAAAGAAATAAACATTTTAAAAAATAAAAAATAAAGTGATTACATTTAAGAAGTAAAAATCAAGAGTGGTAAGAATGGAGTAAGAGAACACCCAAGTTTTCTAAGACTTAAAGAACTGACTTTTAAAATTATGTCCATATATTTGACAAAATAAAAGCTAAATTTAAAATGTGGGTGGATTACACATATGTAATCCAGGAAGAGGGTGGTTGTGATAGAAGATTTGCCCAGATAGAAGAAATGTGTATTAAGCAGTAACATGATAGTAGTGATTACGGTGCATTTTAACTGGTACAACCATGGTTCAAATCTAACCTACAGCAGTATGTTTAAAGAAAACCAGCAAATGATCACCTCAAACCTCTGCTCAAAATCCTCTGACAACTGCCAGAGCCAAGTAAATATCTAACTTAGTTATTAGCATGCCATGCCATGATATGGCCCCACGCTGACTTGTCCTACCTATCATCTCTCTACAAATCCACTCTCCCCACACTTTACACCCCAATGCTAAACAAGTCCATGCCATTATGTTTCTACTCCCTTGCAATGCTATTGCTTCTATTAAATACAAGGTCTACCTGACAAGTGTGTGTCAATTCCTCTCTTCTCAAGTCAAGAGTTTCCTCATCTCTAAAGCCTTCCTTGTGTTCTCCAGAGCAAAATGAGACATTGGTTTCCACACACTGGCACTGAATTTTGTATAACCTTTCATTACAGAATTTATTATGCATCTCCACGCAACTCCCACCACACGCCAGGTAGCTTTGTAGGAGAAAACTAACAAACTTTCAAGGAACAAGTAATTCATGTCTTATAAAGTTGTGCAGGAAAATACAGTAAGATGGAGAGCTGCCTAAGTTATTTTATAACAATAGTATAACTTTGATTCAAAGCCAGATAACAACAGCCTAAGAAAATTATGGGCCCATTTCCTTTATAAATATATATGTTTTAATTCTATAAAATTTTAACAAACTTAATTTTAAAAAATACTGTGATCAAGTAGGTCCACAGACCCCAGAAGGGCCCTGAGGCCCCTTCAAAAGGACTGCAAAGTCAAAACTATTTTTATAGGAACACTGAGACATCATTTGGCTTTTTTCACTGGGTAACATTTGTACTGATTTTACAACATCAAAGTGGGTAAAACTTCTGAAGCACCTCAGCACAAATTAAAGTAGTCATAGTTTTTTTCACAACCATTCATTTGCGGGGGGTGGGGGGAGACAACTAGATTCACTTAGAATGTTCTTATTGCAGCAATAACAATTAGTAATTTCGTTAAATCCCGACACTCTTTAGAGGCACCTGCCTGGCTCAGTTTGGATAGCATGTGACTCTTGAATTTGGGGTTGTGAGTTTAATCCCCATGTTGAGTGTAGAGGTTACGTTTTAAAAATATTGACTATCTTTTAAATATTCTACATGACAAAATGATTAATTATGCATTAAATACTACTGCTGAATTATCAAAGTACAATAACTGTGTTGAAGAAGACATGCCATTGTTTGTGAGCCACTTTTTTTCCATGAACATCATTTTACAGTTATTCAGACTTAAGAACCTGCAAACATTTTCTGGAAATGAACAAAACAAGCTTATCACTTTAAGGAAAACAACTGAAAGTATTTGTTGCCAATGATAAGTTTAAACTTTTAAGCAAAAATCAGAATTTTGAAAAACTTGTATCATGATTTTGACTGCTTCCCAATGTTTATACTTTGCTGATAAGAGTGATGTTGATATTAGCAAATGTGATTTTTTTCATATTGTACAACTGAAATGTATCAACATTTGAGAGAAAAATAAAGAGAAAAAGTATTTGATATATATCTTTGAATATAAAGAAATTCTCAAGAAAACAGAAAACAAAAGACATTTTCTTAATTTCAAAAAGGATCTTTACTCAAAATTTAAAGGAGAAATTATACTCAAGGAAAACTATATTCCCTTTGAGGCCAAGGAAAAACACAAGGGTACCTACTCTAATTGCTATCCCTAAACCTAATGCCAGAAGCTCTGGCCAATTAAAGTAAAAAAAAGAAAAAAGAAAAAAAGAGAAAACAAAAAAATGAGGATAGCATGGAAAGATATAAAATTGTAATCTTTGCATATACTAGCAATAACTATGTAGAAAACCATTCACAACAGTAGTCAAAACACTTTAAGAAATCCAATGTTAAGAAAGTCAGACAATACAATCAATAATGGGAAGACGAATTTCTTTAAGTCGAAATTCAACTAATAGAAATCTGAGGAGTGTCTGGGTGGCTCAGTCAGTTTAGTGTCGCTCTTTATTTTGAGGGAGAGCAACAGCAAGAGAGAGGAAGTGGATAGGGGAGAAATAAAGGAAGAGAGAGAATCCCAAACAGACTCTGTACTGTCAGCACAGAACCCAGTGCAGGGTTCAGTTCATGAACTGTGAGATCATGACCTAAGCTGAAATCAAGAGTCAGATCTTAGTTGACTGAGCCACCCAGGCGCCTCTTGCACGTGCTCGAAAGAAAGAAAGAAAGAAAGAAAGAAAGAAAGAAAGAAAGAAAGAAACCTGCAAATACAGAACACTTTAGCTTATCAGAAATATAAATGAATAGCATTTTAAAAATAAAGATTAATGCAAAACTAGCAGTAATGAAATAAGAATTGTTGGGTATGGAAAAGAATTTAATTAAATGTCTTATAAATTAAAATTATAGACATTGAAAGGATAAATGGATAAAGAAAATATGGCATATACTGACAGTGGATTATTATTCAGCCATAACGAAAATGAAATCTTGCCAAGTGTAACAACATGGATGAATCTCAAGGGCATTATACTACATGAAATAAGTCAGACAGAAATAGATAAATACCACATGATCTCATCTATATGCTAAATCTAAAACAAAAAACTGAGTTTATGGATATAGAGAACAGACTGGTGGTTGCCTGAAGTGGGGTGGGAGGTGGGGGGCAAAATGAGATACAAATTTCCAGTTATAAAATGAATGTCATGGGAATTTAATGTAGAGCATGGTGACTCTAGTTAATAATACTGTATTGCATATTTAAAAGGAGCTAAGAGAGGGGATCTTGGATGTTCTCATCCCAAGAAAAAAAGCCTATAACTGTGTATGGTGATGGATGTTAACTGGACATATTGTAGTGATTACTCACAATACATACAAATATCGAATCATCATATTATATACCTGAAACTAATATAATGTCAATTTTAAAAATTACTAAAACTCAATGATGAGGTAAACTCTGAGGCAAAGTAATTAGAAAGAGAATTAGTGAAAGATCGTTTTAAGGAACCAAAGACACAGTGATTAAATGGTTATATGAGTTTGTTTCCTGAATTCTATTTGGGACCATAGTGTAGAGGCCTAAGCACAGACTTAACAACTAGAGAGAAAAAAACTGCAATATAATGAGGTTACTTATCAACCACAGACACTTGCAAACAGTCCATTTCACTGCCTTGGTTCTTCTTCCACATAAACTTCATGGAAACATTTAGACTAGGAAGAACATACCTCTTTTTAAAATAATTAGTAATCCAAAAGGGACCAGAACAAAATCAATCAAAGACACGATAGAAAATTAATGTCTAGAATATATAAAGAACTCCTACAACAAACAACACCAGATTTTAAAATGAACAAAGGGGGGCACCTGAGTGGCTCAGTCAGTTAAGCGTCCGACTTTGGCTCAGGTCATGATCTCATGGTTTATGAGTTCAAGCCCCATTTCAGGCTCTGTGCTGACAGCTCAGAGCCTGAAGCCTGTTTTGGATTCTGTGTCTCCCTCTCTCTCTCTCTCTGCCCCTCTCTCACTTATGCTCTCTCTCTCTCTCTCAAGAATAAAAATAAATAAATACAATAAAAGGAAAAAATAAATAAAAATAAATAAAACGAGCAAAGGCCCTGACGGGCACCTGGGTGGCTCAGTCAGTTAAGAGTCCGACTTCAGCTCAGGTCATGATCTCGCAGTCCGTCAGTGAGTTTGAGTCCCATGTGGGGCTCTGTGTTAACAGTTCACAGCCTAAAACCTGCTTGGGATTCTATGTCTCCTCCTCTCTCTGCTCCTCCCCCGCTCATGCTCTGTCTGTGTCTCTCAAAAATGAATAAACGTTAAAAAAAATTTTTTTTAAACGAGCCAAGGACTTGAATAGACATTTCTCTTAAGATACATGCATGGCTTGGGGCGCCTGGGTGGCGCAGTCGGTTAAGCGTCCGACTTCAGCCAGGTCACGATCTCGCGGTCCGTGAGTTCGAGCCCCGCGTCAGGCTCTGGGCTGATGGCTCAGAGCCTAGAGCCTGTTTCCGATTCTGTGTCTCCCTCTCTCTCTGCCCCTCCCCCGTTCATGCTCTGTCTCTCTCTGTCCCAAAAATAAAATAAACGTTGAAAAAAAAAAATTTAAGATACATGCATGGCCAAAAAGTACATGAAAAGCTGCTCCATATCACTAATCATCAGGAAAATGTAAATCAAAACCACAATAAGCTACCACTACATACTCACTAGAATGGCTATAATCAATAAGACAAAATATCTACTGCAGGTAAAGATGTAGAAAAACAACCCCTCAAATATTGCTGGTGGGAATATAAAATGATATAGCCACTGCAGAAAACAGTTTGGAGGTTCTTAAAAAGTTAAGTATAAATTTACCATACAACACAATTTCATTCCTAGGATTCTGTCCAAGAGAAATGAAAACATATGTCCACACAATGACATGTATGCAAATGTTCATAGCAATATTTACACCTAATAGTCCCAAACTAGAAACAATCCAAATGTCCATCAACTGGTGAATGGATTAACAAAACGTGGTCTACCCATACAATGAAACATTATTCAGGAATAAAAAAGAATGAACTACTGATGTGTGCTACAACAAATAAGCCTCAAAAAAATTATGCTAAAAGAAAGAAACCAGAAACTACAAAGTATATGATTCCATTTACATGAAATGTTCAGAAACAGCAAATTTATACAGCCAAAATCAAATCAGTGGTTGCCTAAGGTAAGTGGTTGCCTAGGAGAAACAGTACAGTGGTACGATGGGCACAAGGAAACTCTTTGGGTTAAGGAAATATTCTAAATTTAGATTATGGTGATAGCTGCACAATTTTACAAATTTGACAAAAACTGATGAGGTTTTTTGGGGTGATGGGGGTTGGTTCTTGACAAGAGCTAGGCCTCCAGTATCCTGTGAGTCTTCTTTAGCATGTGAAAATCTCATTGGAAACTTCCCTCCACTTTACCTTCCCAAATCCCAAATATATAACCAGTCTCTCCACAGGGTCCAAGTCAGCTCTTCCTGCCCACAGGTCCTCTCCCTGTGCTTTAATAAAATCACCTTTTTACACCAATGATGTCTTCAAGAATTCTTTCTTGACCATCAGCTCCGAACCACCCCACCTCTGTCACCCCAGAACCTCATCAAAAACCACTGGATAACTTGGAATTGGTGAATTTTACAGTATATAAACTGTATCTCAGTAAACTTTTTTTTTTTTTATTATACAGGCATCTAAGACTATATCTTATGTACTTAGTGGACCTAAGAATCCTCCTTCCTCCTCTTCTTTCCTGAATAATTCAGTCTAGAAGCCATTAGATTATTATGATGATGGCCAAGTGGTTGGAGGGTTGGGGGAAGAAGGCACTCACACATGCATATTACATATATACACATTCTCTACGAACAGTGAACCCAAATATCAGCAACCATGCCTATCACCCATATCTTGGCTTTTAAATACCATTCTCCACTAAAAGGAACCATGTTCTTTGGAGAAATGGCTAATACAAGGGCTAGAGCAGGGAAGATACAAAATAAGCCATCCAGGAATGTCTTACAGAGCCAGAAAATTAGGAAGTTCCCAAAGAATGGTGGGGAAATGTTAAAAAAAAAAAAAAAAAAGGCAGCAGCCACCAGCATAAGAGACTCCTCTTGACTAAATATGGTACAATTTGAATATCAAAATATATAATGTTATTAACAGATTACAACCCACTAAATAAAATAAGAGCCCATTGAATTCATGCTGCTACGAGAGAAAAAATGAACAGGGAGAAGAAAAAGCTTTTCTTTACAGTGCAGTGCCAACGGACGAGTGCAGAAAAAATGATGGAATTTGAAAAATACCATTTTGCAACCAGCATAGAATAATAATTCAGCCAAGAAACATCAATGGATGCTAAAAATAGTGAGTTAAAATTTGATGAGAAGTGGGGTAGTTACATAATTTCAAGAAATTTCCCTCAAAATACTTGTTAATTAGAGAGGGGAAAAAATAATCTTAGAGCAGAGAAACTAGCAGATCAAGTGATCAAGGTTAATTTCACAGTAATGGGATATAATGAAAGCCTGTATCACCTGATAGGATGCAACAAGAACACACCATCCTTTTTCAGGAACCGTAATATTTCTGCCAAAGATGCTGGAGGTGACCAGAATTTGCCACCCCAAAATACGCTACGTTGGCAAAAGGATTTTTTTAAGCCAAAGGCAACTGAGAATCAAAAGAAAAAGGAAAGAATTCTCTGTCCTCTCATTATCTGCCTGAAACCAGGCAAATTTCCCTTTGAGGAATGTGTCCCTCTGTACCTGGGAGAGAAGAGCTACAATGTGTTTGCATAAACATAAACACTGCATAATGTTCCATTAGTTCCTTCACATATTTCCTATTATTCCCTACAATTTATCATGCCTTAAAGCCCAAATCCTCTTTCCTTTGTAAAAGGATACGTAAGCTTTCTGAGTCTAACCAGTTCTTTGAGTTACATTCCTTTTCTGTGAATTCCTATATGTGTAAATATTGATAAAAATTGTATGCCTTTCCTCCTATTAATCTTTCCTTTGTCAGTTTAAGTCACAGCCCCCCAGGCACTGAACTAAAAGGGTAGAACAAAAGTTTTTCCTAACAATGCATAACCTGAGCCGAAATCAAGAGTTGGATGCTCAAGTGACTGAGCCACAGAGGTGCCCCTGAAATTATTTTTTTTTTTAATAGCTGCTAACCTCCAGAGCAATCACCTGAAATATTCTCAGAATGGCTGTAATAGAAATGAATAAGGCTGAAGGCTGAAAGCTTACTGGATAAACAGCATTCTCTCTCACTCCACCATGTGCTGGGAACTTTCCTACTGCCGATTTGGGCCTATTCTCCCACTCAGAGTATCTAGTATACAGTTGAATGAAATAATGGATGATTCCACCTTAATTTCCTAGGACAGGAAAACTAATTCCCTCCACATAAGATTGGGAAATACATTCTTTATCCTTAAGGAACAATTTAATATGACTTTTTAGTTAGCTACTTTGAGATACTATTTCTCACCCATCAGATTGGAAATAATTCAGAAGCTTGATAATCTATTCAGTTGGCAAGGCTGTGAGCAAATACAGTAGTCCCCCTGCTTTTTAATTTTTAATTTCTTTTTATTTTTAATTGAAGTATAATTGACATACAACAGAAGTCCCCACTTATCGGAAGTTTCGGTCTTGGTAGTTTCAGTTACCCATAGTCGGGAAGGCATAACGTCAGAAGGTCAGTAGTACTTAATGCTACATCACAGTGCCTGTATCATTCACCTCACTTCAGCTCATCATGTAGACATGTTATTATCTCACATCATCACAAGAAGAGTGAGGACAAGATATTTGAGAGACCACAGTCACATAACTTTTATTACAGTATACTGTCATAACTGTTCTATTATTAGTTATTGCTGTTAATTTCTTACTGTGCCAAATTTATAAATTAAACTTTATCGCTGGTATGTACATATAGGAAAAGACATAGCATATACATGGCTGGGTACTATCCATGGTTTCAGGCATTTGGTGGGTCCCCTGCAAATAAGAGGAGACTACTGTAGACATTATCTTATACCCACTGGTGGAAATACATAATGATATAACCACTATTTTGGGAAACTGGACAATAGCTAATAAAACTACATATGCATTTATTCTTTGACTCAGCATCCGCAATTCTAGGAATTTATCCTGAAGGCAAACCATGAAAATTAACTCTTCTATGCTTGATAACTCTATCTATCTGATAAATCATTGAAAATTATTTGTGTCCAGAACTCTCCAGTTCCAAACCTCCTATCTACCAAGACAAAAGAAGGGACTGACCCGAGCCCCTATGACAATCAGGATTGGCATTGGTTTCTCTTCCTGTAGCATCCGGGGACATGAAAGAGAAGCTGTTGCAAGAGCCCCTCCTAAAGAACCCTAAGAAATAACATTTATCTTTGCAATTGCCTGGGCTGTTGGGTTCTTGCTATCTGGATCAGTTCTCACCTCTCAGAGCACCTATGTAACAAGGGTCTACATAAATGGTATCCCAGGATGACTACTAGGAGCCAAAAGAGGAAGCCAAGGTTTTCTTCAGTTTAGCAATCAGTTAGCAGCTACTTAAATGGCAAGCTCCAAGGGTCTTTACACACACAAAAATCACTACTCTGGGTATAGAATCTTCACTACAAAGGAGTAGTTACCAGGTTTGAAACAAGACAAAGAAACTGGTGACACTGAGGCATCAGGATGAAGGCCCAGGAAAGAATCTAGCTAAACTGACTCAAGAGTAAGGGTAACAAATAGATAACAAGGGGGAAATTCCTTTTGTGTAAGTATTGTAGCTAATAAATGGAAAGGGAATGGGAATATCAACTTTTTTTTGCAAACTTTTAATAAAATAATGGGTCTAAGGTGACAATTATTAATGGCCAATACTATCAAAACACGGGAAAGAGTTGACACACCCTGCCTCCTGACAATTGTACACTGCAAACCAACTACTAAGTATTCTTCTCTGGCCCCCCAAATCAAACTAGAATCAGATCAAGCCACCAGTTTATGAGAAACACAGAGGTCATAAGAACTATGTTACATAACCACTCAGGGATGCAATGAGCAAAATTCAGAATGTAGGAAAAGTCTATAAGAACAAATATTTACAGATAAAATGATACAGTCTGGGATTTGCTTTAAAATAATCAGGTTGGGGGGAATAGGCAGAGATGCAGAAGAGATAATATACTGACCATGAGCTGATAAGTAGACACTCAAGATAGAAGACTACTCTTTGTATTTTGTAATGTTTCTGAGAGTTTCTATAATACAACATTTAAAAAAGAGTTTTTTTTTTGTTTTTTTTTTTTTTTTTAATTTTTAAAAATTTTTTTTTTCAACGTTTATTTATTTTTGGGACAGAGAGAGACAGAGCATGAACGGGGGAGGGGCAGAGAGAGAGGGAGACACAGAATCGGAAACAGGCTCCAGGCTCCGAGCCATCAGCCCAGAGCCTGACGCGGGGCTCGAACTCACGGACCGCGAGATCGTGACCTGGCTGAAGTCGGACGCTTAACCGACTGCGCCACCCAGGCGCCCCTAAAAAAGAGTTTTTTAGTGAACAAAATTTTCCTACTTCCAGAAACAGAAATGCCATTTAGAAACCTTCAGCTTCTTGAAGTTGAGCAATCCAAGAACAAGCCTGTGGCATCTTGCCAAATAGAACTATATGTTTATTCAGAGTTACCTGTAGCCAGGATCTATGAAAAATTCTCTGCTATAGAAAGTTTCCTGAGGTTAAGTCACAGCTAGTATTCTTCCTTACTTTACCTTTCTATTTAAAAAGCAAAAGAACACAGGCTGTGACTCCATCAGTTAAGTGTCCAACTCTTGATATCGGCTCAGGTTGTGATCTCTCAGTGGTGGGATAGAGCCCATGTCAGGCTCTATGCTGAATGTGGAGTCTGCTTGGGATTCTCTCTCCCTCACTCTCTCTGCTCTTCCCCCGCTCGCATGTGTGCATCTGCACGCGTGGCTCTCTCTCTCAAAATAAACATTAAAAAACAAACAAACAAACAAAAAAAAAAGCACTTTCCCTTTCTTAATAGGAGAATCCTATTTCCTGATGATACTCTCAAGCTGTTCTTTCCCTTACCTATGAGGAGAGGGAAAATGAAACACTTTAAACCTAGTTTAATGAATTTTCCTCACTGTCAAAAATAGCCCAAAAAGAGTTTTTCTCATTTTAGTCCACATCCTGCTGCACCCCAACTGGCCAATTTTTAGTAGCAAATAGTGAAACCACATGTGAGGGCAGAAGAGCACCCAGCTGCCAGTAACAAAGCTTCCGTGGGCAGGACATAATGATAAGTGATACCTAGAGCTATCCAAGGGAAAATAAGAATATGAGAAAACGAACAGAAGCAACATGAAGTGTGGGGATCAGCAACATGTGAGTTTTCCAACAAAAACAGCAACACAGTAACTGTTATAGCAGCCTGAGTATTCTCAACAATTTTACATGTATTGACTCATCTACTCCTTACAGCAACCCCTGAAGGGCTATTTTTATCCCCATTTTAATGATGTAGAAAACTGAGGCAGAAAGAAGTAATTTGACCACAACAGGGCCAGGATAAGAACAAGTTCTAGAGATGTTCCTCTTTTAGAGTCACTTTGAAAAGCAGTTGTTTAAAAAAAGACAGACAAGGAAAGCAGGTGTTGGTAAAATGAAAATAGTGCTTTCTCTTTGGCAGGAAACAATCTTGACACTACCAAAAAGGGGTTTCAAAGGCTGCCTAGTCTTGGAGGAAGTCCAAAAGAACACCTGTCCTTTGCTGTAAAAGTCTACAAAAAGCCTCTCACACATGTGACACAGGAGGGGTCACAGGGCTGAATTAGTACCAGCTGCAAACTTCAGTAGTGAATTTGTTTGCTGAAGATGTTTAAGTGAAGGCTGAATAGCTTTTTACTAGACACTGTATAAAAAAGAATTCCTTACCCTATGACCCAGCAATAGCACGGCTAGGAATTTACCCAAGGATATAGGAGTGCTGATGCATAGGGGCACATGTACCCCAATGTTTACAGCAGCACTTTCAACAATAGCCAAATTATGGAAAGGGCCTAAATGTCCATCAACAGACGAATGGATGAAGATGTGGTTTATACATACAATGGAATACTACTTGGCAATGAGAAAGAATGAAATCTGGGTATTTGCAGCAACATGGATGGAACTGGAAGATATTATGCTAAGTGAGTCAGTCAGAGAAAGACAGATACCATATGTTTTCACTCATATGTGGATCTTGAGAAACTTAACAGAAGACCATGGGAGAGGAAAGGGGGGGGGGAGTTACAGAGAGGGAGGGAGGCAAACCATAAGAGACTCTTAAATACTGAGAACAAACTGAGTGTTGATGGGGGGGGGGGAGGGGAAAGTGGGTGGGCACTGACGAGGGCACTTGTTGGGATGAGCACTGGATGTTGTATGGAAACCAATTTGACAATAAATTATATTAAAAAAATAAATAAATAAAATTAAAAAAAAAAAGAATTCCTACACAGTAGGGAGTGGACTAGAGCTAGAACCCTTCCAATATAAACTCTAATAAGGAGTTCTTGCTGCAAACCCTCCCAACTACAGGGCTGACAAAGTCTATGGCAGTTTAAAACTGAATCAAAATATAAACCATTCTATGTTTCAAGAAGTTGCCAACACCAAATTCTTATCCCCAGGAGGCCTAGCTGGGCCAGGGAATAGCCAAAAACACAACTGCCTTTTCTCTCTTCAGGGATACCAGTTACACCATAGACCATATCTAGCATCCCTTCAAATCAGGTTATGTCAACAATGCAATACCCATGTCTGAATGCCAATCAATAGGCTGGAATCATATTCTTGGAAGATATACAAGATAACTAAAGGTTATAGGGTAAGGGCGCCTGGGTGGCTCAGTCAGTTAAGCATCTGACTCTTGATTTCAGTTCATGATCTCACAGTTCATGAGATCGATCCCTGCAATGGACTCCACACTGACAGAGTAGAGCCTACTTGGGATTCTCTCTCTCCTCTCTCTGCCCCTCCCTTGCTTTCTCTCTCTCAAAATAAACTTTAAAATAAAGTTACAGGTTAATTAATTCAACCCCAATCATGATCATATTTATTATGCCTCTTAAGGTTGATCAGACCCATCTAAGATATTTAAGAGCCACCATCAAGCTTGCCTAAAACAGACCCATCCATCCTTTCCTATCAAGGAACAAACAGAAATGTAGTATACAGTTAGAGTAGGCATCATTTTAAAACTGTGCCATAACTGTTCTTCAAATTATTATGGGCAATAATTTGTAAGGTCCTAAGCACATCACTAAGATGCAGTCAATAAGGAAGGTTAAGATTCTGAGCAGGGCCTGTTCTAACAACCAAGCAAAAGGATACTATTTTCTAGGACTCCAGGCCAATGCAGCCAAAAGCCTCAAGGGCTATATTAGTTTGCTAGTGCTACCACAACTAAGTACCATAGACTAGGTGGCTCAAACAAAAGACATTTTTTGCCTCACAGTTCTGGAGATTGGAACGTGTCGGTAGGGTGGGTTTCTTTTACGGCCTCACTCCCTGGCTTGTAAATGGCTGTCTTCTCTATGTCTGTGTCCTAAATCCCTCTTTACAGGGCACCACTTGTATTAGGACCCACCCCAATGACCTCATTTAACCTGTAAAGACCGTATCTCCAAATACACTCACATTACAGGTACTAGGGGTTTTAACTTCAACGAATGAATTTTAGGGGGACACAACTCAACCCATAACAATAGTTATACTCCATGGGAATAAAAGAGAACTCAATATGGCCACTGCAAGAGAGTTCCCTCTCTCTTGCGTCATCCCTTTTTTATTATTTTTTAAAGAGATTTTATTGTTCAATAATCTCTAAATCCAACATGGGGCTGGAACCCACAACCCTGAGATCAAGAGTCACACGCTCCACTGACTGAGCCAGCCAGGCACCCTTTGGGTCATCTATTTTTAGAGGTCAAATTCACTGCCAGTAGCTCTCAATTTTTAGTTCCTCACATTGTTTACTAGAATCATTTTTCTCTTCTTTCAACTTGTATTTTCTCAGTTGCTCAATAACAGTGATGTTCAACAGACTTATCTACATGGTAAGGATTTGTAGAATTTATGTGCATCGCTGTGTTCACTAAGCACTGATTCTGTGCTAGACTTTGAATGTGAATAGAGAGAACAAAACTAAGTTAATGGATGACAGCAATGAGCAGGGGTAAAAGATAAAAGTGAGTAAAATAAGCCTAAAAGAGGAAAGAAGGTAATAAAGACAAGGGCCTGGAAGTGACAGTGGACTATGAAATACCAATTCCCACCCCCAGTATGGAAATATTTAGTAAAGAATGTTATGAATATGTCATTTTGGGAAGAGAAAACCTGGGGCTGCAAAACAATTTAGATTCAGAATATACTATATTACTCAAACGAAGTATCTTAGATGCAAAAACAGAATACTTTTTTTTTTCCTAACAAAAAGCTTAACAAATACCTATTGATCAAACACACTTTCCTTCTTGAAAAATTATGATTGGTTTCCAATATACCTCTCTCTTGATTCTTCTCATTTCTAAAAAGCCACTCCTTTTCAGTCCCTCTGCTGCTAGTTCCTCATCTCCCCAATCTCTCAAAGTCAGATGGCCCCAGGGCTCAATCCTTTGACATTTCTTCCTTATCAATAGACACTCATTGGATGATCTCATAAATCTAATCATTTGTTTCACTTATACCCTGATAATTCCTTACAAATCTTCAACCCAGAGTTCACCTATCTTTAACTGAATGTCTACTTAAGCTATTCTTACAGTTTCTCAGTCTCAGTTCATGGTTCTTCCAGTTTCCTAGCTGCTCAACCTCAAATTCTCAGTCATCCTTCACTCATCTTTTTCTCAAACTCTGCATCTAAGCCATCAACAAATCCTATAGATTTTACCTCCAAAATATATCCTCAAATCTGACCACTTCTTACCACCTGTACCACCGTAGGTTCAAACAACCATTGTGTCTTACCTAGAATGTACAGTAGCCTTACTTACTTACTTACTTACTTACTGAGAAGGAGACACACAGTGTGAGTAGGGGTGGGGCAGAGAGAGAGGGAGAAAGAGAGAGAATCTCAAGCAGGCTCCATACTGTCAGTGGAGAGCCTGATGCAGGGTTTGAACTCATGAATTGTGAGATCATGACCTGAGCCAAAATCAAGAGTCCGGCACTTAACCAACTGAGCCACCCAGGCACCCCAGGTACCCTTCTAACTATAGCCACAGGGATCCTTTGGATTTAAGTCAGATCATAACATTTTCCTGCTTCAAACCCTCCAACAGCTTCTTATGTCATTCAACATAAAAACAAAAATCCCAGTAATGGATTTAAAGCTCTATTCCATTTGGCTTCTCACGTATGTCTCAGACTTCATTTCCCACTTTTCACCTCTTAACTCATTCCACATGAGCCTCACTGGATTCTGTGGAAGAACACATGAAGCAAGCTCTTAGATCAGGTCTCTGGCACTTAGTGTTGCCTCTGTCTGAAACACTCTTCCTTCAGATATCTCTAATTCTAGCTCTGTAACTGTCCTTCAGGTCTTTGCTCATATGTCAACTTATGAGTGAGGACCCTCCCTGACTATCTTATATAAAATGTCAACCCCTATGCCTCACATTCCCTATTCTCCTCATCCTGTTTTCTCCATATCACATATGTCCATCTGTTATATATTCATTCATTAATTTGTCTCCCTCCACTAGAATCTAAGCTCCTCGGAGGGCAGGTATTTTACCTCTTTGTGTTCATTCTTTTGTTCTTCATGCCTAAAACACTGTCCAGCACATAGTATTACTCAAATGCTGATTATACGAAAAGACAGAAAGAACTGAAGAGAAGAAGATTATTTTCAGCAATATGAACAAATCACTTAACCTACTTCAGAATCAAGTTTTCCTGCTGTATAAAATGTGGCATTTGGACTAGCTAACCTTTAGAGAGCTCTAGCATTCTGCCATGCTATGCTTCTCCTATGGAGGGGTCAGAGGGCTGTCCAATAGTCACAATGGGCACATAACTGTCTTAACTACTGATATGCTATATTACTTTCTCTTAAATTTTGAATACAGCAGAAATCTCTGAAATTCCTCTTACTCTTCTCTGTGACTTTTATTCTGTTTCTTCCATCATTAAGGAGAAAGGTCTGGGTTTTTACCTACTTGGCCAAAAGCAATCACTAAGGCCACACTCACATCACAGCAGGTTTCCTTACCTCCACTGCAGTGGGCGGCTGGAACAGGGACTGCCAGGACTGCTGTGAACTTGTGGGTTCAGGAAAAAGGCAAGAGGAGAAGTAGCCAAAGCACAATCAGCACTAAATGGGATTTTAGTGAAGTAAAGAGCTGGAGCCGATGTGGGTGAAAACATGTGCTGGTTTACTTCAGATCCTCGGCAAAGAGTAGAGATTCTGACAAGGTACCACAGTAGAAAAAAGAAGGGTCAGGGATAATTTCTCAACCAAAAAGGAAATATATTCAAAGTGGGTTAGTTTAGGCAAAAGTCTCAAAAATAGTGGTCAAAAATCATTCTCACATATCATACCTCAGTGTAGTGTTGGCACAGAATGACCATCGAGACTAAAACTTAATCCACAGAATTAAAACCAAAAATTTAAGCTTTGGGTATTCAAAGTATTTAGAATTGGCTTCTGGAAATATATTATAAGTTTACTACAAATCATCAATTAGCAAGAAGTAATATTTTATGTTCAATGACTAAAACTTCCTAGAGAAATGTGTATGTCCGTAAAAATAAAACATTAATAGTTCATAAATTAGATTATCTCTACCATAACACCAATTTATTTAGCTAATTCTTGACTAATGAGTACATTAAATAACATCATTTAATTCTGTACAATAAATTTTGCTTCTATTTAAATTTTAGTATTTTAGTTTACTTTTTTCCCCTAAAAACAACCTAGCCCTCTTGATGTGTTAAGTCTTAATGAAGACTATTAAGTAAATAACCTCATTAGACTGAAAACAGATGGTAAATATGGATTTCTACTTTGTTGATCATTGATTGATATGTCACAGATGATGAAAAATAATTGACAGATGCACAGCATTTAATTTGCTATAGCAGGAGCATGGTTTTCCATACAAACACCATATTTAGCCACAACATTTCAAAGATTTTTTAAAAACTTAGGTATCACACAAGCACCTGTTTAAAAATGTTAGTTGCCTATGTTGTTACTACTGGCTATTTGAATATGGTGACATTTTACTTGTTTTAATTACATATATTCAAAGGAAATATTTACTACTAATTATCCCTGTAGTTGGCTTCAGCATATTTCTCAGATGAGTACACAAAAAGAGGATACAAAATGATAATGTAGAAGGCAGAAAATTATTTAAAATTACCGGTGTGCACAAATTTCCACAAACTCAACATATTAATAAAAATTACAAGAAGTAGAAATATTAATTTTGGATTAATTCCTCACTTTCAAAAAGAATTTTCACTTTTCTAAGGAACTATTTCAAAACTCAACTCCCTAGTGTATACAAGCTACAGCTAATTAGAACATACAATAAGATAGTTCTTATTGGGGCACCTTGGTGGCTCAGTCAGTTAAGCATCCAACTTTAGCTCAGATCATGATCTCACAGTTCATGGGTTTGTGAGTTCAAGCCCTGCATCAGGCTCTTTGCTGTCAGCACAGAGCCCACTTCAGATCCCCTGTCCCGCTTTCTCTCTCTCTCAAAAATAAATAAAAATATTTTAAAAACTATTTTTGAAAAGACAGTTCTTATGAACCTAAATAATACTGCTTATGGAGTTATAAATCTTATCACATAATATGAGGCTTAGTCATGTTGATGAATATATAATTAAGATTATAAATCTATGAAAACCAAATCTCATTCTCTACTGTCTAGTAATTAACACTCTGCAAACTGGTTATACACTGAGGCTAGAGTTTAAAAAGGATTGTTTGAAAAAGGAAAGGTGATTTAGAAACTACTTACTAGCTCCTCAGGGGGAATTTTCCTAAGTTAAATTCAAAATCACTAATGATTACCAATAGCAGTGCACCAACAACATTTGGAGAGCATGATTCTGACCACTTATGTTTCTTAACTACAAGCTTAATTTTAAAAATTTAAAGTTTTACTAACAAGTCCTTTTTACTTTAAATGATACTTTAGTTCATGAAGCTTCTTTTTTATGGTCTTTAACTTTTAGTCTAAGTAGGAAAATAAACCATTTTTAAAACATATGCCAATCCTTCTAATTATATATTTCAAACAAGTCCAGTCTTCCAAGGTCTTGTTGAATCATTAATTCAATCAATGAGCATCCACTAACACAGAAGGCAATGATCCAAAGAAAGCCCACTGAAGAAGTATGTCTATTTAAGTATACCACACTAACTCCAGGTAAACACTAACATTCAGGGGAAGAAAATCTGAAGTGCATTCCCTCTACCCTGTGAGTTACACAAAGGCAATTTAAGACAGATCAATGAATGAAATGGATTCTAGGACACTTCATTCCCTGGTTCCCTAACTTGCTGATCAATTCACTCTGCATTTCTTCATTAAATAAGCCTGAGCAGCTCTTGGAAAAGCTACCCTGAAATGGAAGCCTTCTTCCATTGCCCCAGCTTTGAAATCCTTATCTAAGTATTCTTCTATTTCTATTTTATTTCTATATTGGCCAACACAGAAATAAAATTAGGTCACACCTGAAAGGACTCAGGCTTGGATCTGCAAGGGCAGATCTGAGGTCCTGAGCTGACAGGCCAGGGGCAGAAATACAATACCCTCTCTAGTCCAAGGAGAAGATACTTTCACTTCCATTTGTTTCCCACATTCATGGAGCTTGTATAGGCAGCTTTGACAGTAAATTTAAATACACATTTGCTTTCAAGGCAGGAAAAAAGATCTTAATCATTAACCCAGTTCCCCAGGTACCTAAGCACCCCTAAAATGATATCGAACTCAATTTTCAGAACTAGAAGCTCCATAGGCCCCTGCCAGGGACCAGTGTTTTGACCTTGAATTTATGAAGCCAGCCCAGCCCTCTTGGCATCTCCAAAGCAGAGTCTTTATCCAAGCAAATGAAAGTGTGTTAGTTGGCATTAGTTCTTTTCCTGACACGTGCCAGTTTCCACTCAGAGACCCCAGCCTCCTTACTGAATCCGCAGACATGGTGCTCCCAGTCTCTCTCTCCTTCGTTTCATCATTTTCCTGGCTACTCAAGCTTTTGCCCTCTCACACTCGGGAGTCTTGGCAGGAAGTTCTCTCACACAAGGGGTATGCAGTCTATAAGCCAAAGGAAACTTACAAAGGTTTCCCAAACTTAAGAGAAAAATTAAAGCACTGTTCTTCTAAAACATAATATTCAGAATCCCCCCACCCCACCCCCACTGCAAAAGACTTAAGAGCCCAGGAGGCAGCAATGAGGCACAGTGAGGAGTCCCAGATCCCAAATGAATCAGCTGTCCTCTGATCTGCCTGACATCATTCACACTCCGCCTGTAACAAATCAGAGCGTCAGAGAGCACCTTGTTCCTCCCCAGTGACAAGCACCAAACTCCCTCCCCCACAAGTCAGTTGCAACCTCCAACCCTGAGGCCTGGTAGCAGTGAAGACTCTGGCAAAACCGTAAATACCAACTTGAAAACTCACACTGTGACAGAAATGCCATTAACTCTGGAGGTGTGGGCCACTATAGAACAGCTGTTGCAGTGGGCGGTGGATTGGAAGAAAGAATATTAAGATCCCAAATTGGTAAATTAAGGAGCTAAGAATACATGGGCATTTCTGCAACATTATTCATTGCCAAGCACAGGTCAGGTGAAGTATTACAGTCTTAATGTTAGGACTCAAAGCATAGCCATTATTCAAATTCTGAATTTGACCGATTTAAATAAACTCTGTACTCCCTCCGTAAACAAAGTTTAACATCATTTTTAATTCAATTTCTATTACTCTCTAATCACTTGAATAAGTTTGTGGTGAGAAAAGCCATAGGAAGCTAAGAAAATAAGTCCAGAAAGTATTGGTTTAATTTCAACCAGTAACTATTAATAAAATCATTTGCATGGCAGATGTTACACAAGACATTAAGGTAAGCTACAGAAGAACTCTAAAGAAGTGTAAGCTATTTAACCTTGTATGCTTTGTTTTCCCTATCTGTAGAATGCAAATAATTAAGGTACCTATCTATAGATTGTGGTGAAGATTAATATATGTAAAACAGAAAAGTGCCTAGCACAGAAGTGCTACAGAACCGTTAGCTATTATTATAGGTCTTGCCCTCAAGGAGCTAGCTCCCATTGTAGAGATCAGCCCAGACACACAAAAAACCATCTGACAAAAACAGCCTGGCCTGAAGAAAGCCAAGTGCTCAGGTAAAGCCAAGTGATCAAGCAGAGCTAAACAACAACAGCTAAGGGAGCCAGAGTAAGCAAAAGTCTTGGTCCCCTGCTTCAGAGCACCTGCCAACTCATTTATCTAGATGACAAAGTATGTCAAACTGTTTTTCTAGGGTAACATTCAAAGGATTAATTCATACCCCAACCAATACTTTTCAACTGCAGGTCACAACTCTTTATTAACTCATAAAATCATTTCAGGAAGTCAGGACCAACATTTTCTTAAAAGGAAAACAGAATGAAATAGAATAGAAAATATCAGAGTGCTTCACACAGAACTGTTTTATGGAATATGTATGTTTGTGACATCTATTACTGGTAATACATATAAATATACAAGGGCAAACACATGTGATGGGCTGCAATATAAAATCTATTTGTTATTAAGGGTCAGAGTAGGGGCGCCTAGGGGGCTCAGTAGGTTAAGCATCTGACTTCGGCTCAGGTCATGATCTCATGGTTTGTTAGTTTGAACCCTGCCTCAGGCTCTGTGTCCATAGCTCAGAGCCTCAAGCCTGCTTCAGACTCTGTGTCTCCCTCTCTCTCTCTCTGCCCCTCCCTTGCTTCAATCTCTCTCTCTCTCTCTCAAAAATAGAGTTTATTAAAAAAATTTTTTTAAAAAAGGGGGTCAGAGTCTACAAAATTTGAAAGCCACTGTTCTAATTACCCAAGCAAATTCGCCCCCACGTAGTAGCTACAGACACTCACTCTTCCTTCCATGTACTAGTCCATCACTTGGCTCTCACAGCTCCTATTTCAGAATCCCGTTTTCTATAAGTCCTAATGAAAATGGAAACACTCTGAAATCTACAACCTCTCAACAAGTAATTATCAGGGTCAGTACCAAAAGCCCACACTCCCACAACTAAGAAACCAACCATGGTCTATCCCATCTCAGGCTAAGTTAAGGCCAGCCTTAAGTTTCTAATCAACATTGTCCAATCTCTAATACCCAAGCCCATGCTCCTGAACAATAATAATAGTAATATATAATGATGACATAACAGCAACGAACATTTACACATTTGTAAGTACTTACTATGTACTAGACTCTATTCTAAGCACACTACACATAATACCCAGGTAGTCCTCATCACAGTCCTATAATATATGCGCTATTATTATTCTCATTATTAAAAAAAAAAAAGAAGGCAGCACGAGGATGTTAAAATCATGCCAGTGGTAAAGCAGAAAGTACCCTTTCTTCAATATATTTGCACCTAGTTACCCTACATATGAACTATGTATGCTAGCCAGAAGTATTCCTGTCTTCAGCCAAGTTGGTGAACTGAGGTAATCTCTAGAATCAATGTAATGAACCATTGTGCTATAAATACCTTTCAGCAGACGATTCTGACAACAGCAGCAAATACACTTCTCTCTAGCCTGCTGTGCAATAATAAATTGGGAGAGGAGGCAGAGCATGGAGCTCCTTAAATAACGCTAAAGGTTAGAAAATATTTGATTTTTAGAGAATGGGAGTCATATTTATGTCCTTCATCTAACCCAAAGAATGCATCACTCTACTCCCAGAGTTTAACATCCCCACACAAAGCACTTTCTTTAAACTACTGGCATTATAATACATTTGTGCCAATATTCCTGTGGCTGTGTCAGCACTAGGAGGGCTTAACATTTCCCTGGGAGCTGGATAGCATTCAACAATTTGAGGTATGGAAGATTAAACATCTGCTTTTTCTTATTTGTTCACACAACTATTTATCAACTGCATTACTACCCTTAGGCAGGCAAGAAGGGTCTCTGCCACAGGCTTCTCACTTAGCAGTTCTGCAAAATAACAAATACACAAAAATAATTCATTAAAGAAATGGGATGCTTCTATCACACTCGTGACTTACAATTCTGTACTGACAAAGTAGAACCCTAAAAATCCATTCTCATGACTTACACTGTTCAAACCTCAGGAAAAACAGTTGCCCACATGTTTCTTCCTTTGTATTTTTTAAGAAGACAACCATGTCAGATTGCTGTTATGGACTGTGAAACTGCAAACTTCAGAGAGAATTCTGCTGAGATTATAAAGTATCTGAACAGCAAAGGGCCTTAGAAGTAAGCAAAAAGACAAATTAATTAACCTGTCAAATCCTTCCTCCTCTCAGATAACATGAATAAATAGATTTCTTGTCTAATCCAAGTATGGTTCTAAATACAACCCAACAACTATTTACTTAATTTCTTTCTGTTCCAATTCATGGTTCTAAAGATATTTATCATTTACCTCAGTATTCATACCAGAGCACATGGCAGCTGAGGAACATTTTGCAGAATTAAGGAATTCATATCACCAGTAAGTTTATTTATGTGCAGGTCTAGACATAACATATGTAAGGCCAAAGGCTAATTTTTTATGCTGATAATTGTATAGTTAATGCTAAAATTAAAATGTTATCTATAAAACTATACTTAGGAGCACCTGGGTGGCTCATCAGTTAAGTGTCCAACTCTTGATTTCGGCTCAGGTCATGATCTCATGATTCATGAGTTCGAGCCCCATGTCAGGCACTGACGGCACGTAGCCTGCTTGGGATTCTCTCTCTCACTCTCCCTCTGACTTTCTCTCTCTCAAAAATAAATAAACATTAAAAAAAAATACATACTCAGATGTATCCAGAAATCACAAAATTTTTAAATTTTTTTAATGTTTATTTATTTTTGAGTGAGAGACAGAGTGTGAGCAGGGGAAGGGCAGAGAGAGAGAGAGACACAGAATCGGAAGCAGGCTCTAGGCTCCAAGCTATCAGCACAGAGCCCAATGCGGGGCTCAAGCTCATGAAATGTGAGATCATGACCTGAGCTGAAGTCAGACATTTAACCGACTGAGCCACCCAGGTGCCCCAAAATCACAACATTCTTAAATTTAGGGTAAATAATTTAAAATACTTAAAAACAAAATAATTTTAAAAGCATGAAAATTTTCAATTTTTTACATTTTTATAAAAATATATTCAAACATGTGCTCACTTTGGCAACACATATACTAAAACTGGAATGATACAGAGAAGATTAGCTGGCCCCTGGGCAAGGATGACACACAAGTTCAGGAAGCATTCCATATTTTTATAGTTTGCAATATATTTTTGAAAACTATAAAATATATGTATTCAAACTTGATACTCTCTGAATACAATTACATTTTCTTTTTAAATCCTATAGATCATTATAATAATGAGTACAAGATATAATCATGACAGAGATAGAAAAAGCAGGAAAGTAGAACTTAAGAATAAAAAATCTACAAATAAGTTGTACTGCTTAAATTAAAAACAAAATTAACGAAAGTGAACAGACTTCACTGCACACAGAAGGCACACATACATTATTAGCACTAAAGATTGAATAAACAGGAAATAAGCCATCATAGTCAAAGAACAGAAGTAAATGCCAATATAGATGCATGTATAATTGTTCTTAATATTATCTATCTAATGTTTAGCCAAGTAGAAAGGTGTTTTTTTTTTCCTCCTGTGGTTTAACAGCAAAGTGATCACAGAAAATAAGAAAAACTTACAGGCTTAATGTAAATTATTTTGAAATTTGATGCTAAAATGACTAAAGATGTAAGCTGGTTGAAAAATGATGAAACAAATGGTCACTAGCAAGACTGAATAAAGACTGAAATGATTAATTTACTGGAAAAAGTAAGAAAATCATACCTAACTTTAAAATATATATATATATATATATATATATATATATTATATATATATATATATATAAAACTCAGTTCTATAGATTATAACAGGGACAAAAGTCATGTTAAACAACTTTGTTATATGTAATAAGTTATCTAAGGAGGAAAATGACAAAGTACAAATGACACTTTCATTAACTTGAAACAAAATACAGGTTCTCACTTATGAGAGAACTAAGAAAAAACTCTCAATTTTAGGCATTAAGACTGTCAAACTTTCACCTGCAACTATGAGAGTTATGGAAACAAAAGTAGCTAGTCTGCTACAAAGCCCTATAAAACTAGACAAACTGTATGAAGGAGAACAAAACTAGCTATTCTGCTACAAAGCCCCATAAAACTAGACAAAGCATACGAAGCAGTAGTTTTCAGGCACTGGGAAAAGGCAACACAAAAATGCAAACCCAGAAAAAGGGGAAACATCCCAGTTGTCCCAGCCCTCTTGCTTGGGAACACTTTTCTACAGAGGTACAGACAGCTACAGTTCAAGCAAAATATAGTAGTTCCACAGGCTGAGAAGCACCAGTTAGAATGCAGGGTAGCTAATCAAACACACATTGAACATACATCAAGAAAGACCACAGGCTAGACCATAAAAGAAATCTCAAGAAATTTCAAAAGACTGAAATCCTATAAAGTATGTTATCTGAACACAACAGAATGCAAAATCAATTACAATTTTTACATAATTCCCCAACATCTGAAATTAAACCACACTTCTAAATATGCTATTGATAAAAGGTGAAATGACAAAGGAAATTAGAAAATAATTTAGATTAATTTAAATGAATACACAACATATCAAACTTTATAGTATGCAGTTAAAGGAGCACTTAGAAGGAAATTATAGCTTTAAATGCTTATATTAAAATGCTTACACTAGGGGCGCCTGGGTGGCTCAGTCGGTTAAGCGTCTGACTTTGGCTCAGGCCATGATCTCGCGGTCTGTGAGTTCGAGCCCCGCGTCAGGCTCTGTGCTGACAGCTCAGAGCCTGGAGCCTATTTCAGATTCTGTGTCTCCCTCTCTCTCTGACCCTCCCCCGTTCATGCTCTGTCTCCCTCTGTCTCAAAAATAAATAAACGTTAAAAAAATTTTTTTTAAATAAAAAAATAAAAAATAAAATGCTTACACTAATTTATGCCTCTAGATTAAACTCTGAAAAAAGAAAAGCCAATTAAAATTTAAAAATCACAATATAAGAATACATACAAGGTAAAGGCAGAAATCAATGACTAAAACACTGTCAACTACATCTCAATTTAAAAAAAAAGGGGGGCGGGGAACCAGAAGAGCCCTGCCTGAGGTCTAGAGGCCGCCTCAATGGGTTAGGACATGCTTCTAAAAGGAAATCAATGACAGAAAAGAAAAAATAGAAAAAATTAACAAAGCCAAAAGTGGGTCTTTGAAAATATTAATAAAATTAATAAAAATCCTAGTAAGACAGAGGCACCCAGCTGGCTCAGTCAGTTTAGAGCCTGTGACTCTTGATTTTGAGGTCGTGAGTTCAAGCCCCACATTGGATGTAGAGTTTACTCTAAAAAAAAAAAAAAAATTCCTAGTAAGACAAATCAAGAAGCAAAGGAGAGAAAACACAAATTACCATTCTTAGGAATAAAAGATGGGCTATCGCAACACTTCAACAGACAATAAAAGAATGAGAATACCAGGAACAACTTATGCCAATAACATAAATTAAACACCTCAAGGGCACCTTGGTGGCTCAGTCGGTTAAGCGTCCGACTTCAGCTCAGGTCAAGATCTCATGGTTTGTGAGTTCGAGCCCCGCATCAGGTTCTGTGCTGACAGCTCAGAGCCTGGAGCCTGCTTCCATCCTGTGGCTCACCCCTGCTCTGGCCCTCCCCTGCTCACACGGTGTCTCTCTCTCAAAAATAAACAAACATGAAAACATAAAAAGAAAAACTCAAAAAATCTTACCAAAATTGACTTAAGATATGGACAAAATGAATTATGAAGTGACATAAGCCAGACAAAAAGGCCAAATATTGTGTGATTCTACTCACATGAAGTACCTGTAATAGGTGAATGCATAGAGACAGAAAGTACCATAGAGCTACCAGAGGCTGGGAAAGCCTTATTTCTTAAAGGCTACAGAGTTTATACTTGGGGTGATGAAAAAGTTTAGAAATATAATGGTGATAGTTGCACAACATTGTGAATAAACTTAATGCCATTAAATTGTATACCTGAGAATGTGTGTAATTAAATGTTATATGTATTTTATCACAATTTTAAAGTAAAAATAATTCAAAAGGGACTAAGACCCAAATGTAAAAGCTAAAATTACAGAACTTCTAGAAAAAACACTGGAGAAAATCTTCATGATCTCAGGACAGGCAAGGATTTCTTGGATGTACATAGGATGAATACTCACAAATTGAACTCACAAAAAATAAAAATTCACAAGCTAAACAATATAAAATTAAGACCTTTTGCTCTTTGAGAGCCCCGAATCCTAACCACTAGACCACCAGGGAGGTTGACCTTTTGCACTTTGAAAGTTACCGTTGCAAAATTTTTCAAAGGAAAAAGGCAAGCCATAGACGGAGGAATACAGTCACAATGTATCTGACAAAAGATCTATACTGGAATGTATAAACAGCTCTTAGTAATAATAATAAACTACACAATTCATTTAAGTGAGCAAATGACTAGAGCACACATTTCACAAAAGAAGATTTACAAATAGCCAATTTGTACATGAGAAACACGGTCAACATCATTTTTCATCTGGCAAATACAAGTTAAAACTACAGTGAGATACCACTACCCACCCATTAGAATGACTAAAATTAAAGTCTGACCATAACAAGTGTTAGTATGGATGTGGGCCAACTAGAAACTCTCAATATCACTAGAGGGAGTATAAAATGATACAACCATTTTTGGAGAATTATGTAATGGTTTTTACAAACTTAAACACTTACATTTACCATTTGATGGGGAGACAAAAACGAAAGAAATCTGTTTAGCAGTTTGGCTCTTTCACCTTTTAAAAGATTAAAAATAATTTGGTCAAAAGTGGGATCATTCCTGGGATGCAGGGCTGGTTCAACATTCGCAAATCAATCAACGTGATATATCACATTAACAAAAAAAAGAGAAGAAACCATATGATCCTGTCAATCGATGCAGAAAAGGCCTTTGACAAAATCCAGCACCCTTTCTTAATAAAAACCCTTGAGAAAGTCGGGATAGAAGGAACATACTTAAAGATCATAAAAGCCATTTATGAAAAGCCCACAGTAACATCATCCTCAACGGGGAAAAACTGAGAGCTTTTTCCCTGAGATCAGGAACACAACAGGATGCCCACTCTCACTGCTGTGTTTAACATAGTGCTGGAAGTTCTAGCATCAGCAATCAGACAACAAAAGGAAATCAAAGGCATCAAAATTGGCAAAGATGAAGTCAAGCTTTTGCTTTTTGCAGATGACATGATATTATACATGGAAAATCCAATAGACTCCACCAAAAGTCTGCTAGAACTGATACCTGAATTCAGCAAAGTTGCAGGATACAAAATCAATGTACAGAAATCAGTTGCATTCTTATACACTAACAATGAAGCAACAGAAAGACAAATAAAGAAACTGATCCCATTCACAATTGCACCAAGAAGCATAAAATACCTAGGAATAAATCTAACCAAAGATGTAAAAGATCTGTATGCTGAAAACTATAGAAAACTTATGAAGGTAATTGAAGAAGATTTAAAGAAATGGAAAGACATTCCCTGCTCATGGATTGGAAGAATAAATATTGTCAAAATGTCAATACTCCCCAAAGCTATCTACACATTCAATGCAATCCCAATCAAAATTGCACCAGCATTCTTCTCGAAGCTAGAACGAGCAATCCTAAAATTCATATGGAACCACAAAAGGCCCCGAATAGCCAAAGTAATTTTGAAGAAGAAGACCAAAGCAGGAGGCATCACAATCCCAGACTTTAGCCTCTACTACAAAGCTGTACTCATCAAAACAGCATGGTATTGGCACAAAAACAGACACATAGACCAATGGAATAGAATAGAAACCCCAGAACTAGACCCACAACGTATGGCCAACTCATCTTTGACAAAGCAGGAAAGAACATCCAACGGAAAAAAAAAAGTAAAAAAAAAGACAGTCTCTTTAACAAATGGTGCTGGGAGAACTGGACAGCAACATGCAGAAGGTTGAAACTAGACCACTTTCTCACACCATCACAAAAATAAACTCAAAATGGATAAAGGACCTGAATGTGAGACAGGAAACCATCAAAACCTTAGAGGAGAAAGCAGGAAAAGACCTCTCTGACCTCAGCCATAGCAATTTCTTACTTGACACATCCCCAAAGGCAAGGGAATTAAAAGCAAAATGAACTAGTGGGACCTCATGACGATAAAAAGCTTCTGCACAGCAAAGGAAACAACCAACAAAACTAAAAGGCAACCAACGGAATGGGAAAAGATATTTGCAAATGACATATCGGACAAAGGGCTAGTATCCAAAATCTATAAAGAGCTCACCAAACTCCACACCCGAAAAACAAATAACCCAGTGAAGAAATGGGCAGAAAACATGAATAGACCACTTCTCTAAAGAAGACATCCAGATGGCCAACAGGCACATGAAAGATGTTCAGCGTCGCTCCTCATCAGGGAAATACAAATCAAACCACACTCAGGTATCACCTCACGCCAGTCAGAGTGGCCAAAATGAACAAATCAGGAGACTATAGATGCTGGAGAGGATGTGGTGAAACTGGGAACCCTCTTGCACTGTTGGTGGGAATGCAAATTGGTGCAGCCGCTCTGGAAAGCAGTGTGGAGGTTCCTCAGAAAATTAAAAATAGACCTACCCTATGACCCAGCAATAGCACTGCTAGGAATTTATCCAAGGGATACAGGAGTACTGATGCATAGGGGCACTTGTACCCCAATGTTCATAGCAGCACTCTCAACAATAGCCAAATGATGGAAAGAGCCTAAATGTCCATCAACTGATGAATGGATAAAGAAATTGTGGTTTATATACACAATGGAATACTACGTGGCAATGAGAAAAAATGAAATATGGCCTTTTGTAGCAACGTGGATGGAACTGGAGAGTGTGATGTTAAGTGAAATAAGCCATACAGAGAAAGACAGATACCATATGGTTTCACTCTTATGTGGATCCTGAGAAACTTAACAGAAACCCATGGGGGAGGGGAAGGAAAAAAAAAAAAAAAAAAGAGGTTAGAGTGGGAGAGAGCCAAAGCATAAGAGACTGTTAAAAACTGAGAACAAACTGAGGGTTGATGGGGGTGGGAGGGAGGGGAGGGTGGGTGATGGGTATTGAAGAGGGCACCTTTTGGGATGAGCACTGGGTGTTGTATGGAAACCAATTTGATAATAAATTTCATATATTAAAAAAATAAATAAATAAATAATAAAAATAATTTGGTCAAAAGAATTTCCACATACCAGATGTAATGAAACTGACATTGCAATATACAGAAATTAAAGCAAGAAAATGTAATAAGTACATCTGTATCATGTATTCATTTTCTATCGAATAACATATTATCACAAATATAGCCACTTTAAACAAACTTTCATTAATTTCAGTTTTTGTGAATCAAAAATTTAAGCACAGCTTAGCTAGGTCCTCTGCTTAGGGTCTCACGAAGTGAGACATTCACAGTGTTGCCTAGGTTGTATTTTCATAAGGGAGGCTAGGCTGGGGAAGAGTCCACTTCTAAGCCCAGTATTGTAATTGGCTGAATTCATTTCCTTGTGGTTGTAAAACTGAGGGCCCTAGCTGCTTGCTGGATATCAACTGAAAGCCACCTCACCTCCTTGAAGCTACCGCAGTTCCTTGCCACATGGACTTTTCCAACATAGCTGCCTACTTCATCAAACAAGTACAGTCTCTATGGTGAGCCTACTAACTACAGAGTCTTACATACCATAAAATAGTCAAAGGAGTGATATCTCATCACCTGTACTATGTTCTGTTGTTCTGTTAGAAGCAAGTCAAAGGCAGTGTCCACATTCAAAGGGAGGAGCAACACACAAATGTGTCAACACCCAGAGGAGAAGGAAACCATGGGGGTCACCTTAGATTATGTTCACCATACATGACTATAAAGAAGAGTCACTGCCAAATAATCCTAAACTGATCTCTATAGACTACTTTGGAACCAGCAACATATTAAGATTTAGTATGAACATACTGCTATTGTGGTTTTGTTTATAATATCCAGCACTGAAAAGATTAAAGAAGACCTTAACAAATGTTATAAGGCCCTAGACGTTGCTTTTAAGAAATAGTGAAATTGCAATAAAAGTGACAGTAATTTATAAGGTGATATTACAACATTGTGCAATATCTTCCATGATGACAATTATTTATGAAATTCCATCACAAAGTTTGATGTGCAAAATTCATCGTTCATCTGCAGCAGAATAAACACCCTCTAAATAGAACTTATTTTTTAATAATGTTAAGAAATAAAATGCCTCAAGAAAGTTAATTTGGCACTCGTTCAAAGTGCCAAAAATAACAATCTTTGTTACTTTGATCAAAGTAACAAGATAACAACAATTTTTGTTATCTTGATGACACAATTTTTAAAATTTTTAATATATCTTATTTAATGTAATATAGTATATTCAAAATACAATTTCAATGTATAATATAAAATATTGATGAATTATTTAACATTTTTCCTAGTTTATTGAGAGTATAATTGACATAAAGATAATACCATTTATTTTACACAATCTTAATTACAACATAGTGATTTTGCTGAAATAAAGCCAGGAAAAGTATAGGCATTTAACAATTTATGAATTGCTTGCCCTTACTTTATTGCTCAAACAGATGAGTATCAATATGGGGACAATATTAATGAAATTATGATCCTTGATATTTTGCCAACTTTCAATCATAAATACTGATAATGGAAAAAATTGATAACTGGTTATACAATCTGATTCCCCTCATTAATGATGAGGCTTTTTTTTTAATCTTTAAATGTTTTCATTTTATATCTAGATAAGAGCCATGATTTTCTTTTTTGGAAAATTACCTGTTAAACAGTACTGCAAGTCCTCCACCAAAATGCCCAATGGATTCACCTCACAGATCCACAGATGAGAAGTGTACCTCATGTGGGCTGCCCACACATATCTTTTCTTAACTTCTAAAGGTAAATTTTAAGTGGCAATCTGAACTTTGCTGACTCTCTACTTTTATAAGTTTAATTTTCCTCTATATAATCAGGTTTTGTGTTAGGTTTGTTTATGGCTAAGCTACTCCCATTGCTGGTAGCAATGATTAGGGTACTATTTTAATGGCTGGACCACTCGCAGTTATATACCTCAAAAAAATGAAAACATATGTCCATAAAAAGACTTGTACATGAATGATCATAGCAGCTTTATTCATAATATCCAAAAACTGGAAACAACCCAAATATCTACCAAACAAATAGTGGTATATTTACACAAGAAATACTAAGCATTAAAAGGAACAAGAATACTAGCCCCACGTTGGGCAGTATGCTGACAGCTCAGAGCCTCGAGCCTGCTTCAGATTCTGTGTCTCCCTCTTTCTCTGCCCCTCCCCAACTCCCAATCTGTCTCTCTCAAAAAATAAATAAACATTAAAAAAATCTTTAAAAAAATAAATAAAATGAACAGGAGTACTTGAGGAACATGCGGAAGCCTAATACAAAAGAGTCAATACTGTATGATTTTCACATACGAAATTCTGCCATAGGCAAAACTAATCTATAGCCCCAAAAAGCAGATCAGTGGTTGCCTGGAGCCAAGGGTGGAAGGAGAATTGACTGCAAACCATGCAAGGTATGTTTTGGGTAATAAAATATTCTACATATTGATTGTTGTGTAGTCTAATTACTTCCCAAAGGCCCCACCTCCAATACCAGAAGATTGGGGGATAGGCTTCAACATTTGAATTTTGGGAGGACACAAACATCTTTAACATACTTAAATAATCTCAAAACTTAGCACCTCAAAACATTATTAGCTCTTGATTTTATGGGTTGACTATGATTGGCTGGACAGTCTGAGAACATTTTTAAATGTTTACTTATTGATTCATTTTAAGATAGCAATGATAAATGCCACTGCATGTTAGTATCATTTTAGGAATGCAAGTTGGTACAGTCACTCTGGAAAACAGTAGGGAAAAACAAAATAGAACTACCTACAACCCAGCAACTGCACTACCTAGGTGTTTGTCCAAGGGATACAGGTTGCTGTTTCGAAGGGACACATGCACCCCCATGTTTATAGCAGCACTATCAACAATAGCCAAAGTATGGAAAGAGCCCAAATGTCATCGATGGATGAATGGGTAAAGAAGATGTGGTATATATATACAATGGAGTATTTACTCGGCAGTCAAAAGAATGAAATCTTGCATTTGCAATTACATGGATGGAACTGGAGGGTATTATGCTAAGTGAAATTACAGAAAGACAAAAATCGTATGACTTCACTCATATGAGGACATGAAGAGACGAAGAGACAAAACAGATGAACATAAGGGAAGGGAAACAAAAATAATATAAAAACAGGGAGGGGGACAAAACAGAAGAGACTCGTAAATATGGAGAACAAACTGAGGGTTACAGGAGGGGTTAAATGGGTAAGGGGCACTAAGGAATCTACTCCTGAAATCATTGTTGCACTAGATGCTAACTAATTTGGATGTGAATTTAAATAAATTAAATTAAAAAAAATTTTTTTAATTAAATTTGACCTTGATGACCCCCTAAGAACTGTCCTCAAGTAAATTGTAAATATGTTACAGAATATAAAGGAAAATAATCAACAAAACTTAGCAAGAGAATTTTATTTGCCATGGTTTATAATACCACGCCACGAGTCTGAAAAGCTATGAACTGGTTAAAATCTTAGGTAAGTTTGTTCAGTATTGATGGGCCAATTTCCCTGGTTTACAGTTTATCGCTTTCACCTACAATATTAAAAGCTATTCTTGGGGCACCTGGGTGGCGCAGTCGGTTAAGCGTCCGACTTCAGCCAGGTCACGATCTCGCGGTGCGTGAGTTCGAGCCCCGCGTCGGGCTCTGGGCTGATGGCTCAGAGCCTGGAGCCTGTTTCCGATTCTGTGTCTCCCTCTCTCTCTGCCCCTCCCCCGTTCATGCTCTGTCTCTCTCTGTCCCAAAAATAAATAAACGTTGAAAAAATAATTTTTTTTTAAAAATAAAAGCTATTCTTTTTTTTTTTCTGTGTAATATGCCCAGATAGCAATTATTTTGTGTCTTATTAAAATAATTTTCTTTGCTTTATACTGACTAATTATGTCCTTAATTACTTAAGAAAACAAAGGCTCCTCATGAAAAAGTTGTGGTTATTTAAAATTGGTTACCTTCAATGCTCATTTTAAAATGTTTTATCGTCACCCTGGTAAAATACCTGGGTATTATTTCTCAAGCACCAACACTCCTATCTTAAGCATTTTCACTGACAACTCCTTGAAGGTTTGCCTTCCCAAAATCAGATCCTAAATATAGAAAACAATAAAACTTTCAGTATATTTTTACTAACTAAAGCTATCTTAGAGACATCCCATAGCATCCCTGGAAAAACCACAAGGTGTCCTTTCAAATGTACTAGAAATAATTAGATTTGTTTTTTTACTTTTGATAAGTTTCATGAGAAAAGTTCTCAAATCAGAAAAGATGCTCAGCCCTCCCTAGTTTAAATTTGGACAGGTAAAATTAACATAAATATCCTAAACATTGTATAATTTATGAGAAGCTCCTCTTAGAGATTTGTCAATGCCCTCTTTATACATAAGGTTTCTATTTACTAGTCACAATGGTGTTTTGCCAGATTTTGGGAAATAAGAGTTTAGTGTTTCCAGTCTAATTTGAGTTATTATTTAAATGTTTGGGGGGGTGCCCGTGTGGCTCGGTCAGTTAAGCAACTGACTCTTGATCTCAGCTCAGGTCATGATCTCATGGTTTCATGAGTTCAAGCCCTATCTGGGCTCTGCGCCTGACCATGCACAGAACCTGCTTGGGATTCTCTCCCTCCCTCTCTGCCCCTCCCCCATTCTCACTTTGTCTCTCTCAGATAAATAAACTTAAAAAAGTAAATGGGTCCGCCAGGGTGGCTCAGGAGGTTAAGGCCTCCGACCTCAGCTCAGGTCATGATCTCACAGTTTGTGGGTTCAAGCCCTGTGTTGGGCTCTGTGCTCAGAGCCTGCAGCCTGCTTCAGATTCTGTGCTCCCTCTCTCTCTCTCTTCCCCTCCCCCACTCGCACGGTCTCTTTCTCTCTCAAAAATAAACATTAAAAAAATGTTTTTAATAAAAAATTAAAAAAGTAAAAATAAGGGCACCTCCGTGGCTTAGTTGGTTAAGCGACCAACTTCGGCTCGGGTCATGATCTCGCAGTTTGTGAGTTTGAGCCCTGCATCAAGCTCTGTGCTGGACAGTTCAGAGCCTGGAGCCTGCTCAGATTCTGTTTCTCCCTCTCCCTCTGCCATTCCTCAACATGCACTCTCTCTCTCAAAAATAAATAAACATTGGGGCGCCTGGGTGGCGCAGTCGGTTAAGCGTCCGACTTCAGCCAGGTCACGATCTCGCGGTCCGTGAGTTCGAGCCCCGCGTCGGGCTCTGGGCTGATGGCTCAGAGCCTGGAGCCTGTTTCCAATCTGTGTCTCCCCTCTCTCTCTGCCCCTCCCCGTTCATGCTCTGTCTCTCTCTGTCCCAAAAATAAATAAAAAATGTTGAAAAAAAAATTTTAAATAAATAAATAAATAAATAAACATTAAAAAATAAATAAAAATAAAAAACAGGTAAATAAAACAAAATGCTTAATAGGGCACTTCGCTGACTCAGTTGGAAGAGCAAGAGTCTCTTGATTTCAGGGTCATGAGTTCAAGCCCATGTTGGGTATAGAGATTATTTAAATTAAAAAAAAAACTTTAAAAAATAAAATAAATAAAATAAAATAAAATGCTTACTGGTAACAATCTTACTTTTTAAATTGAATCTTCTAGGTAGATGTCTAGGATAGGACTTATACCAGACTTACTAAATCTTTTCACTTGAGATCCTAGTATAGCCTTGGTACATATATTATGCCATAAGATTATTATTGTTATATGTCCGATTTTTTTCCTCTGCAAAAATTATGTTCATTTCATGTTTAGAAATCAGCTATATATTCACTGTCTTCCTTGACAGGTCTTGAAAAGAACTACTCTTAGAGACACTTTGTTAGAACGTTTTGTGAATTGGCTTAATATTCTTTTGTATGACACAGAAAGAACTTGCTGGTTAGCTGCATTATTCATGTTGTAAACTCTCATTAGACATTTCATCTTTAAAAATTACCAGTATAAACTGACCACAGCTATTTTAAGTCTTTGTCATCTACAGAGAGATTCTGTTTTACACAGATGCTAGTCTGAAGGATCTGCAATAAACTAGAAGCCAAATCTGTTTGTTTGTTTTTTAATAAAGGATGGTCTCAGAGCCCCCTGGAAAAGAACTGTAGCAGATATCTCAAACTACTGACACTTCAAAGAATAGACTCTTGGGTACAGGCTTCTGATACCATTGCATGAACAACTGGACAACTTCCAGACCATTCCAACGGGACTGAGTCAGAATTTCCAGAACTCTTTTTAGTTGAGAAGCAGAACACTAAACTAAATCCAGTGAAATGAAAATTAATTACACAGGACTAAATGAACTAATGAGAGATGATTATAGTGATTTGTTTGGAATACTGTCTTAATGTCTGTTTCTGATATGTAAGGAAGCCTGCTCTCTTCCTTCTTATAGCTATCTAAACTCTAAAAAATTTAGTAACCTTTGCTTTTATAAATGCAATATTCCTGAATCATGATTCTCAAAGACTCTCTCCCCAGTGAGATTTGAGAAAGTCTTGCTGAATTTACTTACTGAATGCCCTTAAAATATCATTGTAAAAAAGTTATACAAAAAGTATTTGCCTGAAATGTCATATTGAGAATGATGTTTACTTATTTAATCAGGTATAATAAACCACTTTTAAGGAACTATAGTTGACTTTATGGAACCAGTAATTACAAAACCCTCCCAGGAAAACTGCCCTGGTACCTAGCTTTCCAGGGTCCACCCTCCTAGGTGGTAAGGATGGTCACTTCCTGGAAGGCCCAGGACCCTTAGGACATTTGGGGGATACTGAGAAAAGAAGAATTCACCCAAATGTATCAGTACTGCTGATGAAATATAATACAGCATATTTCTTAAGCTTGCTTTCTAGACTCAAAATACAGATAATAGAGGGGCACCTGGGTGGCTCAATTGGTTAAGGGTCTGACTCTGGATTTCAATTCAAGTCATGATCTCACGGTTTATGAGTTCACATCCCACATCAGGCTTTCAGCTGACAGTGCAGAGCCTGCTTAGGATTCTCTCTCTCCCTTCTCTCTGTCCTACCCTGCTCACATTCTCTCAAAATAAATAAATAAACTTAAAAAATTTTGAAAAAAACAATAGAGGCTTTTAAAGTTCAATCTGAGATTCTTTACAAAATTTCCAGAAAAGCAAATTAAAAAGGTCAACATGAAAAATTAACATTATTGCTACCCCTATTTAAATAACCAAGCCAAACTTAATGAGACCAATCTTGTTTTGTGATCAAGAATAATATTTGAGATTGCTTTAGATCAAAAGGGTGAGACTATAAGGAAACTTGGAATAAGCAAAGAAGAGATAACAATCATCTGATGGAAAACTATGTACTGTTTAGAGAATACATTACTTGTTCTAGCCTTTTATTGCCTTTCAGCTATTTTCCAACTCTGTAAGTTATAGGTAATTGATACTGATACAAACAGTTCTTGTCTATAGATATTATAAATAAATTTTGTAGAGCTGAGGTTCAAATGACTTCCCTTCTCCCCACAGAAAACTCCAGTTTAGTAACCATTTATAAATATAGTTCAACATTTCTTTAAACATATAAAGCTATGTTTCTTTCACTTCTCTGAACTGGCTGCAACATCTGCCTCATTAATATTGAGTTAGACAAAATATCACATTCATTTTTTAAAATCAATAGCTTCACGGGTGGGCACCTGGGTGGCTCAGTCGGTTAAGCATCCAGTTCTTGGTATTGGCTCAGGTCCTGATCTCACAGTTCTTGGGCTCAAGCCCCACATTAGGCTCTGCACTGACAGCACACAGCCTGCTTGGGATTCTCTTTCCCCTTCTCTCTGCCCTCCCCTGCTCACTCTCTAAGTAAATAAATAAACATTAAAAAAAACCCAACAGCTTCACACCAATTATTTTTGTAATTTGTTATTATGAAACTATGTATGTCTCAGGATAGGAAAATAGAAGGTGTTTTATTTTACAATTTGTTAGCATTACATAAAAATCTAACTTAATATCTCTATTTATGTTCTTGTTCCAGGACAAACAAATGTTAGGAACAGGCCTAACTGCCCACTATGTATTAAACTTTATACCAGGCCTCAAGGACAGAGTATACCCATACAACATGGGTCCTGACCTCATGGAACTTACCATTTGCTATGGACCAAACAGTACCCCTACCACCCCAAAGTCAAATGTTGAAGCCCTAACCCCTAATGTGGCTATATTTGGAGATAGGGTCTTTAGGAAGTAATTAAGATTAAATGAGATCATAAGTGTGGGGCCCTAATCTAAAAGGACTAGTGGCTTTATAAGCAGGGAAAAAAAATCTTTCTCATACACACATACCCTTCCCCCCTCCCACTCCCCTCCAAAAGGCCATGTGAGCACACAGCAAAAAGCATTATCTACAAGCCAGAAAGAGAGCCCTCTCCAGAAACTGATGCTGCTGGCACCTAGATCTTAGACATCTGGCCTCCAGAACTAAGAAAATACATTTCTGTCATTTAAGTCACCAAGCCTGTGGTGTTTTGTTATGGCAGCCCAAGCAGACTAACAGATCATCCAGTGGGAAAAGACAGACAACTAATTCTTTACAACTGCTGTAAAAGCTATAAAGGAAAAGTACAGGGTTTAATGAAAGTACATTCTGGGAAATCCAACTTAGTCTAGGGACAGCAAGGTAAGGGTGAGGTCAGAAAAGCCTTTCATAAGGAAGTGAGATAAAAGCAGACATTTGACGGAAAGTAGGAGCTAGCAAGGTAAATATGAAAGAGCATTCCAGGTCCAGGGAACATACTGTGCAAAACATGAAGACAAAGACAGGAACCAGATTGTGTATATAGTCTTATGGACCATGTCAAGACTTTCAGGTATCATCTTAAGAGTAACAAAAAATTCACTAAGCAAGTTCACATAAACATCTAATAATCAAATCTGCACTTTAAAAAGCTTTTTTTCCGGCTATTGTGTAATAGATGGGTGATAGACTGGTGATAGACAAAGAAAGACTAGTTAGGAAGTTATAGCAGTAGTAGAGCCAAGAGATTACAATGGCTTGGACTATATGGACATACCAGTGGTAGTAGAAAGAAGTAGAGGAAATTAAGAGATATTTGAGGTATAATAGAAAGGAGTTATAGGTATAAGGAAGAGGAAGGTAACAAGAATAACAAAGTTTTCTATCAGGAAGTGGTACCATTTAGTAAGCTAGAGAATATGAGAGGAGCAGGTTTTTGTGAAAGGCAATGACTTCAGTTTTATAAATGCTAAAGTTGAGATATTTCTGTGATATCCAAGTAGATTATAGTGAATTGGTAGTTGTGAGGTCTAGAGATAAAAATGTGAGGATGATTAGCATAACAACAGCAATTCTAAAAATAACAGTAACAAAATGGGCTCTCAAAAATTTTCAATTTTCAAGTCCTATGTCCACATACTCACAGGTCACTGACAAACCATATCTATTTTTTAACAACAAAATGGGTCCTGCTAGGAAATTAGTGATGACTATTTTTCCATCCCTGCCAAACTCTGCCAATTCCTGCCTTCCCACTAGAGAGATAGTGTACCTATGTGAAATCAATTCCTATAGAAGCCCAATTTTTAAAAAGGTGGGGGGGGGGGGCAGCGCCTGGGTGGCTCAGTCAGTTAAGCATTCGACTTCAGCTCAGGTCATGATCTTGTAGTCTGTGAGTTCGAGCCCCGCACTGGGCTTTGTGCTGACAGCTCAGAGCCTGGAGCCTGCTTCAGATTCTGTGTCTTCCCTTCTCTCTGCCCCTCCCATGCTCATGCTCTGTCTCTGTTTCTTAATAACAAATAAATGTTAAAAAAAAATTTTTTTTAAAAAGGCAGACTATAAAGTGTAGCACAAAGCTATCGCTCTGGCCTTCAACATGCTTAAAGCTACAAAAATTTCCTGATTTTCAAAGTTCACAGAGAAACCATAGCCCTATAGCAGGCACCACAGATACAACACAAAGGGTTTACTATGTGTAGCAGGTGGTATCTCTTTTTAGAACATTCTCCAGAAGCATTTATCCAGGCAAATACCATCAAGTTGCATCAGAGTGGGAAAGTACATAATACTGTTTCACATGTCAGTTTCACAGGGGCAAAGTGAGACACATCATATCCTTGAGCCCCAGGAACTCCTCCCTGCTCGCTGCCTATCATTGCACACACTTGGCATTCACTTTCATCCAATATCCGATGTCTAAGTCCACTGCCCAAATGAGTAAGCCAACAATGCAAAAAGATAACTATCCCCAAGGACTCTAAGAATAAAGGTCACCAATATCAACACACACACTATGACAGGTGCTTCAGCTACCTCTTTACTCCTATAGTCCATTCTTCACCTCCACTGAACTAACTGCTCATAGCCTCAAAGAAATAAAGCAATGACATTTCAAGAAATATAAGGAAAATTACTTTAAGTTGTAGTGGGTATTAGAAAAGTTTTACTTTCTGGGTAACTAGAGACATAAACACTATTTACACTGAACTCCTGAAGTGTAGGGTCTAATTATTACCAGTGCTGAAATTCACAAACAAACAAACAAAAACCTATTTGAAAGGAAGTGCCAAAGGAGGCCCCCCTCACAGAACTGGGGAAGGGAAGCCATTCAGTGCTGGTCCAATTGAGGAAAAGCAAAATATAATACTCCCATAGCTTGGAAAACAAATAAAAATAACTTTAGAACTTCATTTTCTCAATTCTTTTTCCACAGATATGTCTACTTTTTTTTAATGTTTATTTTTTAAAGTTTATTTATTTTGACAGGGAAAGAGAAAAAGCAAATGTGGGGGAGGGGAAGAGAGACAGAAAGTGAGTGAGGGAGAGAAAATCTCAAGCAGACTCCACACTGATGGTGCAGAGCCCAACACAGGGCTCAAACCCACAAACCATGAGATCATGACCTGAGATGAAATCAAAAGTCAGATGCTTAACCTACTGAGCCACCCAGGCGCACCTATTTATTTATTTTTAAGAGAGAGAGAGAGAGATTGTGAGCAGGAGAGGAGCAGAGAGAGAGGGAGACAGAATGTAAAGCAGGCTCATCACCATCAACACAAAGCCAGATGTAGGGCTCAGTCTCACGAATCCATGAGATCACAACCTGAGCTGAAATCAAGAGTTGGGCACTTAACCAACTGAGCCACCCAGGTGCCCCTGTATACTTTCAACAAGATTATCAGCTCCTCTAGGTCTGATAGGAATTAGGTCTGATAGGTCTGATATTCTAGACTAGATTTTTTAATGCACTGAAAAATATCAAGGTGGGCTTAAATATGAAATAGCTTTCTAAAAATGAAAATGATTTTTATTTCAGAGAGCTACACCTAAAATAAATGGTATGAACCAGGCCAAGAGAACTTACATAACCAACTTGCCCCAACAGAGCCCCTTATCATTGAAGGCCTGGATTTTCTCCTTCCCCATATTGAAATTTAGTTGTTCTCTTCCCTTAAGTGACCAAAGCCAGTCATGAATATCCTGTGGCTTTTCTAAGGTACACTATTGTTCATTTAACTTGGTTTGGGATCTTTCTAATATCAAAAAAAAAAAACAAAACAAAACAAATCTACAGGCCCTAAATATCATTTAGGCCAAGTCACCAAACTGAGGCTTAATACCTAACCTAATTGCTCTTATAACCTCTCCCAGAAATGTAGTCTTTATCGGCCAAGAATTTTATGGTCAGCACCAATAAGGGTAATCTGTCACATGTGCCCTCCCCATCCCTCACGGGAATATGGGATAATCCACCAACTTAAACACTTTCATCCCCAAAGGTAGGTGACCTCACCTCAAATAAATAACACTTTTTTCTGTTTATAACTTCCTTGTCCTGCCTTTAAAAACCTTTCCCTTTCTATATCCCTTTGGAGCTTTCCTCTACTTGTTAGGTGGGATGCTGTCTGACTCATTGATCATTTAATAAAGCCCATTACATCTTCCAATTTACTAGGTAGAATTTTGGGGGTTTAACACTAATTTGTTTTTCTGAAGAATTTACAGCTTCTAACAGGTAATTATGACCTGCTAATAATAAAAACAGTAATAAACTACTGGGTTGTTTTGGTTTTTTTTTTTTTTTTTTGAAAGTTTACTAATAATAGGCATTGCACTAACTTCTATAATGAAGAGCTGAGGGCTTAATTGCAGGCACTATGCCATATACTTTACATGCATAATCTTTTACAGATAAACTGAGGTAACCAAGGCTACTGGGGATAAACTGTCAAAGCTCCTAAGGCCAGTATTTCCATATGTACCTAGATGTTTCTTCCATTTTTGCCTATTCAAAAACACCCTGGCAATTGTTCCTTCCTCTCTCACACATCAACTTTTCCTTCTCTACTGGATAATTTCATTGACATACAAACATAATGTAATATCACCCATCTACATTTTTAAAAGAGGGCAAAAAAGCTCCATGACCTTTTCCAGCTATCACCTGATTTCTATAATCTTCTTTTCACCAAATCTCTTTGAAATAATATTACTCACTACTCCTCCCCCAAAATATCAGAAAAGGAGCAAGAATAATTAAATGAAACTCTATATACCTTTCACTTAAATTTGCTTTTTTCTCTCCCTACTCCTCTTCCTCTCTCTCTGCACACATATGCACACAATTACTTTTGGTTAATTAGCTGAACCACTTGAAAGTCATTTGTAAACACCAGAACACCTCCTCTCTCAAATACTTCATCTACAATTAATACCTAGCCTAACAAGGGAGAACCACCACACGACCATCATACTAAGGAAGTTTAACACACGAAAGAAGGAAGGAAGGAAGGAAGGAAGGAAGGAAGGAAGGAAGGAAGGAAGGAAGGAAGGAAGGAAGGAAGGAAGGAAGGAAGGGAGGGAGGGAGGGAGGGAGGGAGGGAGGGAGGGAGGAAAGAAAGTAAGTTTAACACTGACACAACATTATTGAATAAAAGTCCACATTCAAGTGTCCTCAATTGTCCCAATAGTGTCCTTCAACTATTTTTTAAAATCCAGCATCAAACCAAGAATCAAGCATTGCATTTATTCACCAAGTCTCTTTTGTCTCCAATAATCTAGAATACATCCTTAGTCTTTTTTTTTTTTTCAATCTTTTACAACTTCAACATTTTTGAGTCCAGGCCAGTAGTTTCTACAGATTGCCCCCTCAGTTAGGACTTCTCTGCTTCTTCCTATATTAGACTGAAGTTAAATATTTTTAACCCAAATATTACATAGATAATACTATCTCCCACTCTCTCTTGAACCCATTTGAATCAAGCTCTATACCCACTGCTGACCAATACTGCTCACTAAAGGTCACCAATAGGGAATGTCCTATTACTAAATCCAAAGGTCAATTCTTAAGTGTTCATCTTACATAACCTGTCAGCAGCTTTTGGCATACTTTCTTCTTGTGGCTTTGGAAACACCACTCTTTTCTGGTTTTCCTCCAACCTTACTGGCTGCTCCTTTCCAGTTTTCTTTACTGATGGATTATTCTCACTCCCTGACCAGTAAATATTCAAGTGTCCCAGGGCTCAGTCCTTCTATCTGTTCTTTCTAGACTCACTCACTCACCATGTCAGTGCTGCTCAAACTAGCTGTGGTGAAGGACCAGGTGAAAATTTTAATCCATCGCAAACCACTATAAAATGCAATAGATATGAAATAACAAAAATGATCAAATGCTTGAAGGTTAAAACAATATCACTTGCTTATTCTAAATTTTTGTAGTTAATTCACAGCAAATTGGTAACAGTTCTATAACCATCCACCAGTCAGCTGACCACATTTGAGTAGCATTTAAGGAGTTTATCATCCAATCTCATAACTTTGAATATCTTTTATATGTTGTCAATCTGCAAATATGTATCTCCAAATTAGATTTCATACCTTGATCCCCCAGTTCATATATACAATTGTCTTATCAACACCCTTTCTTGGATGTCAATCAAGCACCAAAGTCCTGATTCTTTCAACTCCCACTTCTGCTCCTCCCAAGAACAGTAAAAGAAAACACCCCTGCTCCTCTCACATATTCCCCATCTTGCTCAGTAAATGGCAACCATATTCATCTAGCTATGCAGCCCTAAAATCTTGTAGTCACCACCAATTCTTCTTTCATATACTAAAATTAACTGTCAACAAATATTGTCAGTTTCAAAACACATCCAGAACCTAACCATTTCTTACTACCTCAGCTGCTGCCACCCTGTCTAAGCTACCATGATCTTGACTGATTTTTCTAACTTCATGTACTTCCCTGCTTTCTCACTTCCCTGCTTCTCTAACTTCATGTACTTTCCTACTTTCTCACTCCCATTCTCCCCACACTCTGAGTATGAAGTGACTTCATTAACACCTAAGAAAACTATTCAGTAGGGAAAGAAAAGTTGGAAATGGAGCTGGTACAACAGCTATCCACATTCTGAGGAATGAAATCAAATCCTTACCTTACACCACATATAAAAATTAATAATGACTCAAAGACCAAAAGTAAGAGCTAAAGCCATAAAACTTTTTTTTTAATGTTTTTATTTATTTTTGAGGGGGTTGCCCAGAGAGGGGAGGACAGAGGATCTGAAGTGGGCTCTGTGCTGACAGCAGTAAGCCCGATGCAGGGCTCAAACTCACAAACCATTAGATCATGACCTGAGCTGAATGTGGACACTCAACAGGCTCAGCCACCCCAGCACCCCTAAAACCATAAAACTCTTAAAAGGAAATAGAGGTAAATCATCACAACATTGTTCCGTTTTCTTAGATTCTGTATTTGCCTATTTGGCCTTTTTTTTTTTTTTTTTTCAAGTAACATCTACACCCAATGTGGGGCTTGAAGTCAACATTGAGATCAAGAGTTGCATGCTCAACTGAGCCAGCCAGGCACCCCCCATTTGGCATTTATTAATCATAGAGCCAAACTAACAGCCAAACTTGTTTATATCTCCCTTGCAATCCAGTTTTTGTGAATACGCAAAAATCTTCTTACAAACCTTCTGACCAAACCTGAGTCCATACTCCCAAGCCAATTTATCAAACTCACACATCAAGCCAATATTTCCCCTGCCCTGTATCACTCAGGGCCAAGTACCAGATCACTAAAAATCACCCCTACAGTCCAGAACCCACCATTGTTATTCAAAATAGCCAGTCATAAGGGGGCTACCCTGCCTGCCCTTGCCTTATCTGTAGAAACCCCAATAAAAGCTCTGGTTTAGGCTTTTCCCTTGCTCCTTTCTGTCTCCTAACCAAATCTGGTGCTTTCTTCATGTGGCCTGCATGGCCTGCCATGCTCCTTTCTCCTGGAGAAACTGTAAGTAGTAAGTTCTTCTTTCAATAGCATTACTCTCTCTCTGTGTCATTACTTAGTTACCTTTATGTATTAAGGCCCAGGAAAAAATCAGACCTTAATTAGTCAATGGTTTATTAGATAATGATAACAAAAGTACAACCAAATAAAAAGCAAATAAACTGGACTTCATCAAAATTACATATTTCAGTGCATCAGAGGTCACTATCAAGAAAGTAAAACAACTGAGCCTAGGTGGCCCAGTCAGTTAAGCGTCTGACTCCTGATATTGGCTCAGGTCATGATCTTGCGGTCATGAGATTGAGCCCATGTCAGGCTCCACACTAAGTGTGGAGTATGCTTAAGTCTTTTTCTCCCTTTGCCCCTCTTCCCTGCTTGCACTCTCTCTCTCTCTCAAAATAAATAAACTTAAAAATAGGAATAAGTTCAACTAAGGAGGTAAAAGACCTATACACTGAAAAAGAAAACTACAAAACATTTCTGAAAGAAATTAAAGAAAACATAAATAAATGGAAAAATATCCTATGTTCACACACTGGAAGACAATATTGGTCAATCTGATAATATTACCCAAGTTGATCTATAGATTCAATACAATCCCTATCAAAATCCTAATGATGTTTTTGCAGAAATAGAGAAACTCTTCTGTCATTCTCATGGAATCACAAGCAGCCCTAAATAATCAAGACAATCTTGAAGAACAAAGTTAGTTCTTTGATACCACACTTCCTGATTCAAAACTTACTACAAATCTATAGAAATCAAAAGTGTGGTACTAGTATAAGTATAGACATTTAGACCAATGGAATAGAGAGCCCCAAAATAAATGCTCGTATATATGGTCAAATATACAAAATATATTTACTACAACGGAGTAAAGACAGTCGTTTTAACATATCATTCTGGGAAAACTAGATACTCATATGCAAAAGAATGAAGTTAGATACTTACCTTATACCATAAACAAAAAGTAACTCAAAATAGATCAAAGACCTAAACATAAGAGCTAGAACTATAAAATTCTTAGAAGAAAATACCTGGAGGAAATCTTTAGGACACTAGATCTGGCAATGATTTCTTGGATATGACACCAAAAGCACAGACAACAACAACAACAAAAATAAATCAATTCATTTCATGAAAATTAACATCTTTTATGTGTGCATCAAGGACACTATCAAGGGAGTGGAAAATGCAACCCAAAGAATGGGAGAAAATATATGCGAATCATGTATCTGGTAAAAGTTTAATATCCAGAACATATAAAGAATTCCAACAACTAAGCACTCAGAATAAATCACCCAATTCAAAAATGGGCAAAGAAATTTATTTCTCCAAAGAAGGTTTACAAATGACCAATGAGCACGTGAAAAGATGCTCAGTATCACTAGTAATTATGAAAATGCAAAGTAAAACCACAATGAAATACCACTTCACACTCATTAAGATGATTATTATTTTAAAAATGGATGGGGCGCCTGGGTGGCGCAGTCGGTTAAGCGTCCGACTTCAGCCAGGTCACGATCTCGCGGTCCGTGAGTTCGAGCCCCGCGTCGGGCTCTGGGCTGATGGCTCAGAGCCTGGAGCCTGTTTCCGATTCTGTGTCTCCCTCTCTCTCTGCCCCTCGCCCGTTCATGCTCTGTCTCTCTCTGTCCCAAAAATAAAAATAAACGTTGAAAAAAAAAATTAAAAAAAAAAAAATGGAAAATAACAAGTGTTGGCTAGGATGTGGAGAAATTGGAACCCTCATGTATTGCTGGTTGGAATGTAAAATGATGCAGCTGCTGTGGAAAGCAGTATGGTAGTTGTTCAGAAAGTTAAACAGAGAATTACCATATGACCCAGAATTTCCCCTTCCTTTTTTTTTTTTTTTTTAAGTTTATTTATTTATTTTGAGAGACAGAGACAGCAAGAGTGAGGAAGCAGAGAGAGAGAGAATTCCAAGCAGGCTCCACACTCACAAAACTCTGAGATCATGACCTGAGCCAGAACCAAGAGTGCGACACTTAACTGACTGAGCCACCCAGGCACCCCCAGAAAACTCCCTTTCTTGGTATCTACCTGAAATAGAAGTGAAAGCAGAGCCTCAAACAAATACCTGTATACCCATGTTCACAGCATTATTTGCAATAGCCAAATAGTGGAAGCAACCCAAATGTTCAGCAACAGATAATGGATAAAGAAAATGTGATACATACATACTATGCAATATTATTTAGCCTTGAAAAGGAACAAAGTACTGACACAAACTCAAACATGGATGAGACTTTAAAAAATTATGCTAAGTGAAAGAAGCCAGACATAAGAGGCCACATATTATATAATTCCACTTACATGGAATGCTCAGAATAGGAAAATCTATTAAGATAGAAAGTAGATTAGTGGTTACCAGGGACTAGGGGGAATGCAGAATGAGGAATGAATGCTAGCAAGTAGGGGTTTTTCTTTTGGGGTGATAAAGATGTCTGAATTAAAATAGTGATAATTCCTGTAAAACCTTGTGAATACACTAAAAACCAGTGAACTGTATATTCTTAAATGGTGATTATATGACATGTGGATTATACCCCAGTAAAGCAAATTTCCATTTTAAAAAAGAAAAAACAAAAACCTAGGGCAGATCACATCTTTCTCTGATTAAAATTATCCACCCTCTTTCTGTCCCAATCAGCTGAAAATACAAAATCTTTTCTGTAGCCTACAAGTGCTACAAAATCCAGCCTCTGCCTCATATTCTCTATGCCCCACCACCATCATCAGTCCCAATACCACTGTTCACTAACCAACAGCCACCTTGGCCTCTTGCTGTCCTCCAACATGGCAAGCATGTTCCCACCTCAGAACCTTGGCACATGCGTATCCTCTACATGGACTACTCTTGCCCAAGACACATCAGCATCACTCATTCTATACTCTTTCTGTTCTCTGCTCAAATGTCACCTTAATGAGAATATTCCTAGACAACACAATTTAAAATTTCAATCCCTGCTCCAGGGATTGAAGTAGAAACTTTGCTTAAACCCTACTTTATCTCCAGTATCTAGAATAGTGCCTGCACATAGTAAGAACTTAATAAATATGATGGATGGATGAATTTAAACAAATGAACAAATGAATAGAGGCAAAAAAAAAATATACACACACACACACACACACACACTAACTTGTTTTACAAGGAAACACTTAGTCAAGGGCATTGGCAAGACTCAAGCCCAGGTTGGCCTCTCAAACCCAAGCTCTTCATTTCTAAGCTATACTTCTACTTCCCAATGTAGAGACACTGGAGGGATTACTTGTTAGATGGAAGAGTATTTTGTAGAATGCCAAGATATCACATATATCTAAAAATCCATTTTTTAGTTCCTATTCACTTTAATGCAACGATCATATTACACAAAAAAGCATAATGAGTCATAGCCTCCAAAATTACTGAATTTCATTTATTCTATATTGCTCAGCTACTTTCAAAATTACGCTTATTGAATGAACCTGACTCTCAAAAGGCAAGACACCAGACTAGATGCAACCTCCAAATCTCTCTGTGCCTATAAAGTATACTATAGAGAAAATGCCAAAGGAAATGAGGCTTTATACCTGCAATGGGCATACAGTAGCATCTGCTCTTGCAAGAGCCATTATGGAACAGAGACAAACAGGGATATAAATACAACAGTTCCTTCTCCTTCTAACCAAACCAAGACTCATAAGATAATTATAATAACTTTTTTTAATGTTTACTTATTTATTCTGAGAGAGAGGGAGAGGCCAAGGGACAGAGAGAGGGAAAAAGAGAATCCCAAGCAGCCGCTACACTGTCAGCACAGAGCCCAATGCAGGGTTCAATCTCACCAACCGTGAGATCATGACCTGAGCCAAAAATCAAGAGTTGAACACTTAATTGACTGAGCCACCCAGGCGCCCAATAACTTTTTAAAAAGTAATCTCCACACCCAACGTGGGGCTCAAATTCACAACCCCAAGATCAAGAGTTGCATGCTCTACCAATTGAGCCAGTCAGGCATCCCAAGACAATTATAGTAATTTTTAAAACTTCCAGATTCAGCTACAAGGACAAGAAATAATGGGACAAATGGCTAAGTCACTTGTTTTATTAACATCAGTTTCTCCACACTTACTACAAACTTTTAAGTATTCATTAAACTTACTCAAACATCTTATGTTTTGTGGTTTTTACCTTCCTGGCTTCTCTACTGCAAATGCTAAGCCATCCTTTGCTTCCTACTGCATACTTCCTACAAAGACTTAACCAGCTCTGTGCAAAAGAGGTACCATGGAGCTTCAATTATTTGGGGAGATAACGAAGCACAGAGATGAGGTAAGCCAACTGTCTCATTTTATAAGTGAGACAATTCAGGCTCAGAAATTATAGTTCCTGTGGAAACCACACATAACTTATTAGTGGCAAAGCATAGATTAGTATCCAGGATTTCTGGCTTCCTTCCAGAATGAAACTTTTCTACTCCTCCAATACTAAAGATAAAAAAACTATTGTTTGCATTAAGGTACCTCTGACTTACTTAAAAATAAATCCTCAAAATAGAAGGATGTAGGGGTGCCTGGGTGGCTCAGTCGGTTAAGTGCCAACTTTGGCTCAGGTCATGATCTCACAGTTTGTGAGTTCAAGCCCCACATCAGGCTCTGTGCTGACAGCTCAGAGCCTGTAGCCTGCTTCGGATTCTGTGTCTCCCTCTCTCTCTCTGCTCCTTCCCCACTTGTGCTCTCTCTCTGTCTCTCAAAAATAAATAAACATTAAAAAATTTTTTTAAAAATAGAAGGATGTAGCTAATTGAATCTTATAGCCTCAAAACTTAGATCAGTGCCCAACACATAGTAGGTATTAGTGTGCATTTACTGCATGGTCAATTGTTTAAATGTGAGTTACTTTATTAAAAAGTATTTCTGATTCTTTTTTTTTTAATGTTTATTCTTGAGAGAGGGAGAGACAGAGCGTGAGCTGGGTAGGGGCAGAGAGAGAGACAGAGAGAGAGAGAGAGAGAGAGAGAGAATCTGAAGTAGGCTCCAGACTCTGAGCTGTCAGCACAGAGCCCAATGCGGGGCTCAAACTCACGAACTGTGAGATCATGACCTAAGCCAAAATTCAACGCTCAACCAACTGAGCCACCCAGGCACCCCAAAAGTATTTCTGATTCTGGTCAATTAAATATTTTAAGGCAGTTATAATAAGCCTAACTTGAGATACCACTAAAATGACCAAGATATTCCTTGAATTTAAAACTAAAATGACCCAAAATTCCTCCAATTTCAAATAAAAAACATTTTCCCAGGATACCCTTCCTTCTCCTCTTTGTCCTCCTCAGCAAACTCCATTCATTGGAGGCATACACTCCTAGAAGCTACCTGCCTCAGGCCCTGATTCATTTCACCTAATCTTTAGCAAAGAGCAAATCACAGAGAACTTACAAATAAGAGGAATCAAAAGAAAAAATGCCAGAAATAGTAGAATAGTGACCAAGTACAGGGTTGGCTCAGTCTGTAGAGCATGCGACTCTTAATCTCAGGTTGTGAGTTCGAGCCCCACATTGGGTGTAGAGATTACTTAAAACTAAAATCTTAAAAAAAAAAAAAAAAAAAAAAAAGGACGAGTGACAAAGTACAAATATTTGCTGAACATGATGTTGAAAAGCCACTCCTTTTTAGTTATGTTATACTTACCCGGTAGATCACTCCATTAAGAGCCCTGATAGCACCATTCCTCAGTTTTTAGAAGACTCTGGATACTTGAAAGCGTGGAATTGAGATTCCATTTAGGTAGAACTAAATTTAAATAAAGGAATGTGGCTCCTAAATAATAAAAGTGTATCCAAATTTATAATTTTTATTTTTTTAATGTTTATTTATTTTTGAGAGAGCACAAGTGGGGGAAGGGTAATAGAGAGGGGGACAGAGGATCTGAAGCGGGCTCCGTGCTGATAGCAGTGAGCTCAATGTGGGGCTCAAACTCACAAACCGTGAGATCATAACCCAAGCGAAAGTGGGACACTCAACCAAGTCACCCAGGTGCCCCAAAGTGTATCCAAATTTAACCCAATAGATTTACAGGAATTCTAAAGCTGGGGTGCCTGGGTGGCTCAGTTGGTTAAGTGTTTGACTTGGTTTTGGCTCAGGTCATGATCTCATGATTTGTGGATTCGAGCCCCACATCTGCTGTCAGTGCAGAGCCTGCTTGGGATTCTCTGTATCCTCCTCTCTCTGACTCACTGTCTCTCTGTCTCTCTCTGTCTCTCTCTGTCTCTCTCTCTCTCTCTCTCTCTCTCTCTCTTCCTGTCTCTCTCTCTCTCTCAAAATAAATGAGTAACCTTTAAAAAAAAAAAAGAAGAATTCTAACACTAATACACCTTAGAAAATTGTAAGAAATGGAGCACCTGGGTGGCACAGTCAGTTAAGCTCTTGATTTTGGCTCGAGTCATGGTCTCACAATTCATGAGCTCAAGCCCCACATTGGGCTCCACACTGGCAGTGCAGAGTGTGCTTCAGATTTTCTCTCTCCCTCTCTCTCTCTGGCCCTTCCCAGCTCATTCTCACTCTCTCTCTCAAAATAAACATTTTTTAAAAAGAGAATATTGTAAGAAACGAAGCACTAACACATGTATTAAATGATCCTTCCAATAACTATAAGAAAAGAGAAAAACAAAGGTCATGACCTTCATTTTATAGATAAGACAACTAAGGTTTAGGAAATAAAGTGATTTGTCTACATTTACAAAGCTGATTAAGTGACAAAGCTAAGACCAAAGTGTAAGGGTTTCCTACTCCTAAGTTGAGATTCTTCTTGTCAAATCACAGTGAGCTTTCATAAAGCAGACAAAGGGGCTTTATAAACAAAAATCTCACAGGACAACTAATTACTAAGGCATTTTTATACAACTAAATCCTAAAATGACAGTAACAGAAAGAATTACATTGTGTTTCATACATTTACAAAAAATGCATAAGATGTATAAAGTACACTTAATAAATAAATATGAATACTGTTGTGTCCTTCTCCTTATATGCTCTATATGGAAAAGTTTCAAGGCCACTATTTAATCATAGCACTATTTCCTAAGAGTTTCCCAAATCTTAGCAAAATCATGGTGGGTGTGGATTGCAGGTACATAAGAATACAGCTTTCCTGGGCCCCAATATGGAGATTCTGATTCAAATAAGTTCAGAATCTGTTCGGAACTTTAACAAGTATTCTAGCAAACTGGTGCAGCCACTCTGGAGAACAGTATGGAGGTTCCTCAAAAAGTTAAAAATAGAACCACCCTATAATCCAGCAATTGCACTACCAGATATTTACCCAAAGGATACAGATTTGAAGGGGTACTTGCACCCCAATGTTTATAGCAGCATTATCAACAACTGCCAAACTATGGAGAGAGCCCAAATGTCCATCAATAGATAAATGCATAAAGAAGATGTGATATATGGGACGCCTGGGTGGCTCAGTCACTTAAGCATCGGACTCTAGATTTCAGCTCAGGTCATAATCTCATGGTTCGTGAGTTTGAGCCCCACATCAGGTCCTGCACTGACACACAGAGCTTGCTTGGGATTCTCTCTCTCTCTGCCTCTCCTCCCCTCAAAATAAATAAATAAACGTTAAAAAAAATAAAAAGAAGATGAGGGCACCTGGGTGGCTCAGTCAGTTAAGCATTTGAGTCTTGGTTTTAGATCAGGTCATGATCTCACAGTTAATGGGTTCCAGCCCCACATCGGGGTCTACACTGACAGCACAGGGTCTGCTTGAGATTCTCTCTCCCTCTCTCTCTCTACCCCTCCTTTGTTCGTGTGCTCTCTCTCTCTCAAAATAAACTCCAAAACAAAAAGATATAATATATACATATACAATGGAGTATTACTCTGCCATCAAAAATAAAATCTTGCCATTTGCAACAACGTGGATGGAGCTAGAGTGTATTATGCTAAGCAAAACAAGTCAGAGAAAGACAAATACCACATGATTTTACTCCTATGAGGAATTTAAGAAGCAAAACAGATAAACATATGGGAAGGGGGAATAAAGAGAGGGAAACAAGCCATGAGAAACTCTTTAGAAATAGAGAACTGAGGGTTGATGGAGGGATGTGGGTGGGGAATGGGTTAGATGAGTGATGGGTATTAAGGAGGGCACTTGTTATAATGAGCACTGGGTATTGTATGTAAGTGATGAATCACTGAATTCTACTCCTAAAACCAATATTGCACAGTATGTTAACTAACTAGAATTTAAATAAATACTTGCGGTGGGGGGAAGAATTTTAAGAAGTATTCTAGATGATTCTGACTAGCCAGATTTTCAGTACTGCCCCAATAGAATTCTCAGAGAAAAAGCAAGCCAAGAAAATACAAAGCAATTAAGGTCCAGGGACAAAGATTTTCACCAATTTCCCTGGTCCTAAAGCCAGAATAGAACAAACAGGTGAAAGAAAACCTTATTCCTACCCTGAATCCAAACTTAGCTGCTGCCCTTACCCCCAACTGTCAAAAAAGTTGGCCTCTCCCTAGTCCCATGTTATGAGACAGATATAGATGCTAAGAGTTTCAACCTGAATGTTCTCGAAAAGCTTGAGTCTGTTAAAAACAACAACAAAATGGTAAATCCCAAAACACAAGTATAAAACTGTGATGGGTACTTAAGTAGCAGCTTTTTCCCAAATACTAGGCAAAAACTGAGACAGAGGAGAGGATTTGGGGTGAGAAGGGATGGGGGGAAAGGGGAGGTTCTGACCTAGCAAGAAAAGTTAGTTGGCCCCAGCTTCCCTGACAGAGAAGAGTCCACAAGGAAAACACACACACACACACACACACACACACACACACACACACACACACACGAGTGAGATTCCTCCAAATAATACTTAGAACAGTCCCCAGAAAGGATTCCTAAGCAGGTGTTCATAATCATAATAATCATCAACTTACAAGCTGCCTCTTCTTGGAAGGCTCAACTCCTTCTGAAAAACAAAGCACAAACACAAGTTAGAAATAAGGACACCTCTAAGTCCTACAGGTCTGCATTAAATGTCCTACAGCATTATCTTAATAATGGCAAAAACTAAATATTTCCAAATGATAATTTCTTCTCTTATCTTCTAAATTCAGTGACTAGTCTTCTAAATAAAGACTAGTCAGGTTAACTACCACCTCTTTATTTTTCCTTCCCAAAGTAACATCTCACAGAGTACTTGTAGCATTTTCCCCACTAGATGGAACCATCTCACCAGTGGAGATTATTCCAGATATTCACTGTGCCAGCCATTAACTGTCGATGAATTGGAAAGGATTCACCTATCATTAAGAGTCAGAGATATGAAGGAATGATATGGAATTTTTCTTTAATTAAGAAACATTTTAGATAAAAAAGTACAAAAAATTATATAACAAAGAGATGACTATACTCACCACTGGCTTGAGAACAGTTGGGTCCCTGTGACTTGCTTTCAAAATTTATTAGGTCTCACTCCCCTAAGTCCCCACTTAACTATTCTGAATATTTTATCTTTGCCATATGTCTTTATATTTTCTTACATATATATTATAAATAATTAGTATTGTTTTATATGTTTTTAAATTATATATTTAAAAATCTGCTGACTTGAACATCATAACTGGGAGATTCACCCATGTGGATATTTTTCACTTTCACACATTACTTCACTCTATAAATTTATTTTGTCACTTATTTATAATATTTATTTATCCATTCTTCAGGAAACAAAATTAATTTTATTTGCATGTTTTTCTTCTCCATCAGAACAATGCTCCTATAAATAGCCTGTCCTTGTTTCCTCATGCACATTATAAAAAGTTTCTTGAAGTATATAGATGTGGAACTGCTAAGTCATAAAATACCAAAACTTACTACCAAAAATGATTATACCAATTTATCCTCCCCCTCTAACAATTCCCAGACCTATCTCCCAAATTCCTGACACTTCCAATCAGTTGCCTACTCAACACCTCAAATCCAACATGTCCCAAACTGAGCTCATTTTTTCCACAAAAACTGATTCCAACCACAGCCTTTCCCCATCTTAGATGATGGTATTTCTATTCTTCTGGTTGTTTAAGCCCAAACCCTAACCATCTGGACTCCTGTTTTTCACATACACATCACATCCATCAGGAATTCTTAATAGCTCTAGCTTTAAAATATATATCCAGAATACGAGTTTTCAGATATATCTCCACAGACATACAAACTTAGAATCTCTTAAAAACCTTGGATTTAGTCCTGTTTTAGATATTGGAATGGGGGGTGGTATTAAAGTAAACAGCATAGGGGCACCTGGGTGGCTCAGTCAAACATCCGACTTCAGCTCAAGTCATGATCTGACAGTTTGTGGGTTCAAGTCCCGCATCAGGCTCTGTGCTGACAGCTTAACAGCCTGGAGCCTGCTTCGGATTCTGTGTCTCCCTCTCTCTCTGCCCCTCCCCTACTTGCGCTCTGTCTCTCTGTCTCTCAGAAATAAATAAAAATGTTAAAAAAATAAGATAAACAGCATATACTTGTTATATTATGTAACAATATGGAACACTCTCAAAAAAGACCGGGCAGCAACAAAACATACTAAATACACTAAAATTTCTGCAACAAAATATATGATAGCTATGATAAGTGTGTGAAAACTTCATCTAAAGAGTCTCAGTTCAATTTTGTCACCTGAAGAGTTAAAGTCAGGAAAAAACCTCTAGGTTTCTGCTATTGCCAATCTAAGCTACTATGGTTTCTCCCTGGCCTTTCAATCATCTCCTAACTGGTACTCCATTCCTGCTTCTACCCTTACTCTATAGTCTATTTTCAATGTAGGGTAGGGTATTTTCAATGTAGGGTAGTTAGGTCAGGGCACCTGGGTGGCTCAGTTGGTTAGGCATCTGACTCTTTTATTTTTTTTTTTTTTTCTGAGAGAGAGAGCAAGAGCGAGCAAGTGAGCGAGGGGCAGAGACAGAAGGAAAGAGAATCCTACAAGAAGCAGAGAGAGGAGGGAGAGAAAATCCCTTGCAGGCTCCACACTGTCAGTTGTCAGTTCAGAGCCCAAAGTCGGGCTTGAGCTCACCGGAAGATGGGCTCAAATTTACCTGATGCAGGGCTCAAATTCATGAACCCTGGGATCATGACCTGAACCAAAGTGGGATGCTTAACTGACTGAGCCACCCAGGTGTCCCAGCATCTGACTTTTGATTTCGGTTCAGGTCATGATCTCACGGTTCGTGAGATGGAGACCCCACCTCAGTCTCTGCTGACATGGAGCCTGCTTGGGATCCTCTCTCTCCCTGCCCCTCCCCTGCTTACACTCTCGCACTGTCCCTCAAAACAAATAAATAAACTTAAATACATATATACATACATACATACATGTCAGACCATAACACTCCTGCTCAAAACCCTCAAATGGCTCCCCAATTTACTCAAGAGTAAAAATCAAAATCTACATAAGACCTAGAAGTGACCCGCCACCCCTCCCCAGTATCTCTGTCCCTTACACTTTGATCCAGACATACAGGACTCTATTATCCATTAAAAACATCAGGCATTCCTCTACCTTAAGGTCTTACTCTAAACCACACATTCTGCCTATAATGCTCCTCTTTCCCCCAAATATTTCTTTGACTAATTCCCTAACAGCCTTCAAAAATCTTGGTTCAAGTTTACCTGAGTATGAAACCTACTACCCTGATAGCCCTACATAGTATTACCACTTACTTTACACCCCATCACCCTCTTACTCTGCTATAACTTTTTAATTTATCACCAATACACTTTCAATACATTTATCACTCCTAACATGCTATGTAATTTACTTATTATGTTTATTGCTTATTTTTCTATCCTCCCCCGACTAGAATCTAAGCTTCATGAAAGCAAGGATCCTAGTATGTTTTATTTACTAATGCATCTCAATGGCTTAGTACAGTAATTGGCATATAGCAGATGCTCAAAAAATAATTGTTGAACACATACTCTCCAATACTTGGTGTTTTTAGACTTTTTAGTTTTACTAATTTAATGGCTGTGATGATAGTATGGTTTTTAATTTTTTAATTTTTTTAAAACCTACAATCTTGAGATCAAGAGTCACATGTTCCACTGACTCAGCCAGCCAGGCAACCCTGATCATAATATGGTTTTAACTGGCATTTCCTATAATTATGGGTAAAATTAAGCAATGTTTTATATGTTTATCAACCACTAGGGTTATCTCAACTGTGAGCTAGCTATTTATACCCTGGCCCATTTTTCTATTAGGTTTTCTGTCTTTTTTCTTACTGAATTATAGGATATATTCTGGATAGTAATTATTTGTAAGTTAAGTTCATTGTAAATGTTTTCTCAGTCTTATTTTTTTACTTCTATTTTTAATGGAGTCACCAAAAGATTTAATTTTTATGTAATCAAGTTTATCAATCTTTCCTTATCTTTTTTTTGTATGCAAGAACTGCATTTCTGACAAAAGACACATGAATATATTTACTTAGAATTTTCTTCTAAAAGATTTATAGGTTTGCTTTTCACATGAAGTTTGTTAATATACCTGGAACTTATTTTTACATATGAAAGAAGATAGAAATCCTATTTCATTTTTTTCTAAACATATGACTGATTATCTCAGGTCATTTGTTAAATGATGTTGCAATGTCAGTTTTGTCATATATTAAGTTTTCATAAATGCAGGACTGTCTTTCTTGACTATATTCTGTTCCACTGTACTATCAGCCTCTGTGCCATACCATACTGTTTAATTGGTATAGCTTGACAATAAATTTTAATACTTGTAAGGCAAGTCCACTCACATTGTTATTATTCTTAAAAGCTATGGGAGGTAATCTTGGGGCTTTGTTCTTCCATATAAATGTTAGAGTCAACTTGTAGATAAAAACTTTGACACTGCACTCAATTGAGAGTTGATCTGGGGAAAACGGATATACAATACAGACAACTACTATATAAGAACATAGTATACCTATCTATTTATCTCCTTTTTTTTAATGTTATTTATTTTGAGAGAGAGTGAGTGACTAGGAGATGGGCAGAGAGAGAGAAGGAGACAGTTAATAGGCCAGTTAATAACCCCACAATGGCCTCTATGTGTTCAAATGAAAGAAAGAGCTACACTTCTCTTGCTTTAAATCAAAAGGTAGAAATGATTAAAGTTAGTGAGGATGGCATTTCACAAGTCAAAATAGGCCAAAGACTGGCCTCCTGCACCAAACAGCCAAGTTGTGAATGCAAAGAAAAAAAAGACTTGAAGGTAACTTAAAATGCCAATCCAGTGAACACATGAATGCTAAAAAAGCAGAACAGCCTTATTGCTGATATGAAGAAAGTTTGAGTGGTCTGGATAGAAGATCCAAATTTTATTTCCAGTTTTCCATCATGGATTAGATTTGCCTGCTCCAGAACTTCTTAGGAAAGGAACAAGTATGGGGGTGCCTGGGTGGCTCAGTCAGTTGAGTGTCCGACTTCAGCTCAGGTCACGATCTCATGGTTTGTGAGTTTGAGCCCCATATTGCAGAGCCCACTTTGGAACCTTTGTCTCCCTCTCTTTCTGCCCCTCCCCCTACTTACATGTGCACACACTCACATGCTTTCTCTCTCAAAAAATATAGGTAAACATTAAAAAAAAAAGAAACAAGTATGAATTGAATCTTTTTATAGAAAACTTCTTTCACTCAGCATGTGGATGAATTTAGAAATAAAGCCACATGTTGCATATAACAGTAACAATATCCAATCATATGAATATACCACAGTTTACTTATCTTTTCTCCTACTAATGGACATTTGGGTTATTTCCAGTTTTGAGCTATTAACATTCCTGTACAAGTCTTTTAATAGGTCTATGTTTCATCTGTCTTGGGTAAATACCTTAACAGAAGAGTAGAAATGCTGCGTTATAGGATAGGTGTATATTTAGTCGTATAAGAAACTACCAGATCTCTTTCTGAAGTGATTGTAACAAGTTACACTCCCATTAACAATGTAGGAGAATTTTAATTGCTCCACCTTCTAGCTAATATAGTAATAATAATAACTAATAATACAAGAATAGCTCTACATTTACCCCAAGAATTCTAATTGCTCCACATTCATGCCAATATATGCTATCATTTTAAATTTTAGCAGTTCTAGTAACTGTGCAGTCGTATCCTACTGTTTTAATTTGCATTTTCAAGATGACTAATGATGTTGAGCATCTATCTTTTCATGTGCTTATTAGCCATCAGTACATATTCTTTTATGAAGTATCTAAAATATTTTGCCCCTTTTATAATTGAGCTATCTTTTCATTACTGAGTTGTAAAGAATTCTTCATATATTCTAGACACAAGTCCTTTATTAGTTGTTTGATGAATATTTTCCCCCAGTCTGTGGCTTGCCTAACTGAAGTCATTAGTGGTATCTTTGGATGAGCACAAAGTTTTTAATTTTGATGGTCAATATTTTTTTGTGGTTAATGCTTTCAGTATCTTGCCTATGAAAACGTTGCCTATGCCAAGAAGACAAATATATTTTCCTATATTTTATATCTAGATGCTTTATGGTTTTTAGCCTGTATGTTTAGGTCTATGGTCCATTTTGAATTAATTTGGGGGTATTATACAAGACAGGGTTATGGTTCATTCTTTTCCCATATAGATATCCACTTATTCCAGCACCATTTATTAAAAACTCCATCTTTTCCCCAATAGATTGCTTTGGTACCTTTGATGACAATCAAATTAAAATAGAATGGGCTATTTGGGGGCTCTCTACTGTACTCTACTGATCTGTTTTTTTCATCCTATGCCAGCTATACTTTCTTGATTCTGCAGCTTTGTATTAAGTATCGAAGTCAGATCATGTACAGTCCTTTAACTTTGTTCTTCAAGAATGCTTTGGATATTCTAAACTGCTTGCATTTCCACAAAAATGTTAGAATAAAATTAATTTGTACAAAAATGTCTGCTGTGATTACAGTCCAATTTGGAAGAACTGAGATCTTAATATTGAGTCTTCCAGGGCGCCTGGGTGGCTCAGTGGGTTAAGCGTCCGACTTCAGCTCAGGTCACGATCTCACAGTTCATGGGTTTGAGCCCCACATCAGGCTCTGTGCTGACAGCTCAGAGCCTGGAGCCTGCCTCGGATTCCGTGTCTCCTTCTCTCTCTGCCCTTCCCCTGCTCCCTCACTCTCGTTCTCTCTCTCTCTCAAAAATAAACATTAAAAAAAATTATAAAAAATTTTAAAAAATATTGAGTCTTCCAACCCATGAACATAAAATTTCTCCACTTACTTACATCTACTTTAATTATTCTAAGCAATGTTTTGTACTTTTCAGCAAAAAGGTCTTCTTTTTCTAAACTTATTCCTAAGTCAATATGTTGAGGCTATTGCAAATAAAATTTTTATTTCATTTTCTAATTGCTTGCTTCTAGTATAGGAACGCAATCAATTTTTATATATTTACTGTTGTATTCTACAACTTTGCTAAATTCATTATTAGTTGTAACTACTGTTTTGTAGATTCCTTAGGATTTCTCTGTATAAACAATCATGTTCTCTATGAATAAGAGAGTTTTACTTCTTTCCACTTTCTTTTTTTTTTAATGTTTATTTTTGAGAGAGAGACAGAGTGCAAGCAGGGGAGGGGCAGAGAGAGAGGGAGACACAGAATCTGAAGCAGGCTCCAGGCTCCAAGCTGTCAGCACAGAGCCCAACACGGAGCTCAGACTCACTGACTGCAAGATCATGACCTGAGCCAAAGTCAGACACTTAACCAAATGAGGCACCCAGGCACCCCTCATTCCACTTGATATAACTGTCTGTGGTAGATATCCTTGCCATGTTCCTCATCTGATCAAAGGGGGAAGGAGTTCAATATTTTACCACTAAATATAAAGTTAACTGTAGGTTTTTCATAGATAATTTTTATCAAATTGATGAAGTCTCCTTCTACTCCTAATTTGCTTAAAGTTTTTATCATGAATGAGTATTGATTTTGTCAACATATACTGAAATGACCACAGGGTTTTTCTCCTCTATTCTGTTAATGTGATGAATTACAGTGATTGATTTTCTAATGCAGACCTTCCTCCTCAACTTACTATGGGGTTATGTCCCAATAAACCCATCATAAGTTGAAAATGTTATAAGCCAAAATTGCACTTAATACATCTAACCTGCTGAACATCACAGCTCAGCCTACCTTAAATGTACTCAGAACACTTATATTAGCCTACCGGTGGGCAAAATCATCTAACATAAAGTCTATTTCATAATCAAGTGTTGCCTATCTCATGTAATATATTAAATACTGTACTGAAAGTGAATGGTTGTATGAGTACAGAATGGCTGTAGGTGTATCAGTGGCATGGTTGACTGGGAGCTGTGGCTCGCTGTTGTTGCCCAGCACCACAGGAGAGTATCGTACTACATTATTACTAGCCCAGGAAAGTAAAAAAATCTCAAAATTCAACATATAGTTTCTACCAAATGTTCATCATTTTCACACCATCATAAAGTGGAAAACTTGAAGCCAAACCAGAAGTTGGGGACTGTCCATAATGGACTGTCCATTTCTAGGTATAACCCAACTTTGTTAGATTATCTTTGCTAATATTTTTTTAATGATTTTTGCACCTATGTTCATAAGGGATAATGGTCTCCAGATTTTATTATAATGCTTTTGTCAGATTTTGGTATCACAATTATACTAGCCTTCTAAAATTGTCTGAGAAGAGTTCCTGCCTCTATTTTCTGAAAGAGTTTGTGTAAGATTGGTGTTACTTCTTTTTTTTTTTAAGTTTATTCATTTTTGAGAAACAAAGAGAGACAGACCATGAGCGGGAGAAGGGCAGAGAGAAAGGGAGACACAGAATCCAAAGCAGGCTCCAGGCTCGGAGTTGCCAACTCAGAGCCCAATGCAGGGCTCAAACTCACGTACTGTGAGATCATGACCTGAGCCGAAGTCGGACCAACTGAGACACCCAGGCTCCCCTCTTCCTTAGTGATTATATAGTTTTCGTTAATAAAATCATCTAGGTCTGGAGGCTTTTATTAAGGATTTTGCCTCTATGTTAATAAGTAAGACTAACCTACATACTTTCTGTTCTCAAACTGTCCTTGTCAGTTTGGGCATCATAATCCTCATAAAATGCAGTTAGGGAACTGTGTCCTCTTTTTCTTTATTCTGAATCAATCCATATAAAACTGGGAATACCATTCTTTGAACTTACATGACAATTCTGGCTTCTTGAATAGTTTAAATAGGTAACATTAGGTGGGTTATATTTCAGGGCAAAAATAATAAAAATTCTACAAAATGCCAGGGCGCCTGGGTGGCTCAGTCAGTTAAGCATCTGGCTTCGGCTCAGGTCATGATCTCATGGTTCATGGGTTTGAACCCCGCATTGGGCTCTGTGCTGACAGCTCAGAGCCTGGAGCCTGCTTCAGATTCTGTCTCTCTCTCTCTGCTTCTCCCCAGCTCGTACTCTGTCTCTCTCTCTTAAAAATAAATATTTAAAAAAATTTTTTTTAATTTCTACAAAATGCCTATGTGCCCCTCTCTGAATCCATATTTTTTTATTTTATTTATTTTTTTTGAGGGAGAGAGAGCACAAGAAGGGGAGGGACATAAAGAGAAAGAGAAAGAGAATCCCAAGCAGATTCCTCGCTTTCAGTGCAGAGCCCAATGCGGGGCTTGATCTCACGAACTGTGAGATCATGACCTGAGCCAAAATCAAGAGTTGGATGTTTAACCCACTGAGCCACCCAGAGACCCCTGAATCCCTTTTACATAAGGAAATGCATCCATGGAGATCCATCCCTTCTTCTTCCTTACCCATTCTGTGCACCTCTACAAAAGTCTGCATTTGCAAGATGGATGCCCAGAGCTCCCGATCAGTACATTCTATGCCAACCACCCTGGTACCATAAAGACAAGCCTAAGGCAAAGTGGAACAAAAAGAGTTTTCCAATCAGATAAAGGTAGTAGTCCAAAGAACAATGATTTCCCAATCCTCCCTTTCCCAGAGAATATTCATAGCAAATTAAGGAGGAAAGCTGTACAATCAGGAAGTTTGACTAAGGTAAGAGCACTCTCATTTGGACAGGTAACTATAAATCTGATTCATCATCTCATCTTAGAAACTAGGATGGTAGTAGCTAACAATACACTATAACATCAGGTCAAGCTGATCCCACTTAGCCTTCTCTGATCTACTAGTTATCTCTTGGTTCTCCATACTCTTCATGATCTTCTAATTAGCATTCTGAACACATGCAAGTCTATCCCACCTTAAAAAAACTCTTCCCCTTAATTACTACACACCCTTCTTCAAGTACTGCCATATCAAGCCTTTTTCCCTTCACAACCACACTTCTTGAATGAGTTGTCTACATTCAGTCTCCAACTTCTCACTTCCTATTCATTCTTCAATACACTACAAATATCCCCAGACCTTACCACTCCATTTAAATTATTCTTGCCAGATGATTAATGGTCTCCATGTAAAAAAACCACTGTATTTAGGCCACCATTTCTTTTTCTGACTTGATGCTCAGCAGGATTTGACAGTATCATTCACTCTTCTATCTTGAAAGACTTTTCCTTCCCCCAAACCACATTCTGTGTTAGCTCTATTCCTGAAAATACTATTTAAACACTTTTGCAGACTCATCCTTCATCATCTGAGACCCTTAAACATTGACTACCTTAAAGCTCTGCCTGGAAACTCTTCTCTCTATATTCATTTTACAGATGATTCCCATATATGTGTCTTCATCCCAGGTCTCTCTCCTGAGCTCTATAGTCATATATATATATATATATATATATATATATATATATATATATATATATATATATATATATAACTACCTTGTCCTTAAAATGTCTAAAACCTCAACTTAGTCTCCTACTCAGTCTTCCTCCTCCTGAATTTTCCATTTCAGTAATGGTACCACCAAGTCCAGAGTCATTCTTGATTCACTTTCTCTGACCCTGCAACTCTATTTATTATTCAGCAAGCCCTGCCAATTCTATCTCCAAAACATGTATCTTTAGTCTGTCAATTTCACTTTACTTCCACTGCCATGTCCCGTAGTCCAAATCAGTATCATCATCTTATACCACCTTCCTAGTTGATCTCCCTTTAGTGTGTTCCCCTTGATTCTTAATGTTATATAAATATAAATATCATGTAATTAGTAGCTGTTTTCTAAGTGATACTATGTTAATTTAACAAAACAAACAGCCAAAAAGATCTTTTTAAAATGCAGAACCGGGGGTGCCTAGGTGGCTCAGTAGGTCAAGTGTCTGACTCTTGATCTCAGCTCAGGTCATGATCTCACACTTCCTGAGATTGAGCCCCACATTGGGCTCTGCACTCACAGCACAGAATCTGCTTGGGATTCTCTCTCAGTCTCTCTCTGCCCCTCCCCTGCTCTCACTCTCACTCTGTCTCTCTCTCAAATTAAATAAACTTTAGATTAACTAATTAAAATAAAATACAGAACTGATTGGGTCATTTCTTAAAACTCCTCAATGGATAAAGTCTAAAATCCTTTCTGTAGCCTACAGGATGTTACCTGGCTGCTATTGCCTACCTCTTCAGCATCCTTTGTACAACTCCCCAGTCTCACTGGAGTTTTGATCTCTGGGACAGGGCATACCCTCTCTTCACCTTCAGGGTTTCACACCTCTTGTTCTCTCTGCCTGGAATACTTTTCCTTATCTCTTTTTATACATTCCTGGACCTTAGCTTAAATCTCATTTCCTCTGGGAAGATCTCCCCAGACACAGTTTCCCTAGCCTACCTCTATATAATTCCAACTTTTTACTATCGTTAGTTACTTAATTGTCTGTTTTCTGGGAATGACTGTCAGCTCTAGAGGAAGGGAGATCAGTCTTTCTCACAATGACATTCCTAGCACCCAACACAATACCCAATACCTAGCCTAGTAGGTACCAAATGAATATTAGATGAATAAATCATTGAATCAATCAAGTAAATAAATGGTACTTACTATTAATCATTATCATCACTATAATGCTCAAAATATCAACTGGAAACTAGGTCAGCAAAAAGGCTTTACTAAAGAAAGGATATACTCTGTTATCACATATTATTTATCGACAGTCTTCTAGCTGGTAGCTATTATAATAATCATCAAAAAAATGCTTTTAGGAAAGAAAAACATATCCTACCACAGAAATCTACTTTAGTACCATTTACTAACTGGCCTTAAAAGAACCATTATCCCCATATATAATCTTCTCCCCTAAGCTCTGGCAGCAAATAAATCTGCTGGGATGCACAAAAACCTCCCTTTCCTATGTACCGTTATTCCTGCTCTGGGCATTATGGTGTTTTTAGCTCCACTTACTCACACTTGAGTGTGAATCTATCTTGTCAGGAGCCAACAAGGAAATCAGTGTATATGCAGCTATGAGGCACCAATGAAACTCTAATGTAGTTTATTTCTCTTGTCCCATTAAATAAACATGTTATCACCCTGAGAACAGGTTTCAGTGATACATTATTTACATTATACAGTATTAAGAAACATGGGAAAAAGGACAAAATATAGAGTTCAGAATATCAGGCTCATGTGATGGCTCAATAACATAACATGTGACCTGGAATTTCACCTACCTCTAAAGCTTAGAAACAATATTTATAAAGTCAAATAAAATAACACATATGTAAGTATGTGATTCTATAAACTGTGACACAAATGACAGATGTGTTGTTCTCATGTGAGTCTGAAGAACAATAACAGCTTGATGATATTAACAAGATATTTCAACACAGTATAAAAAATTCAGGACTCAGGGCACCTGGGTGACTCAGTCAGTTGAGTGTCCGACTTCAGCTCACGTCATGATCTCATGGTTCTGGAGACTGAGCCCCGCCTCAGGCTCGCTGCGTGCAAACAGCGCAGAGCGCACTTCGGATCCTCTGTCCCCCTCTCTCTCTGCCCCTCCCCTGTTCACATTCTCTCTCTCTCAAAAATGGATAAACATTTATTTAAAAAAACAAAAAAACAAACAAAAAAACCCTCAAGGGTCACCTGGGTGGGTCTGTTAAGCGACTGACTTCAGCTCAGGTCATGATCTCATAGTCCGTGGGTTCAAGCCCTGTGTCAGGCACTGCACTGATGGCTCAGAGCCTGCTTCGGATTCTGTCTCCCTCGCTCTGCCCCTCCCCTACTTGCACTGTGTGTGTGTGTGTGTGTGTGTGTGTGTGTGTGTCTCTCTCTCTCTCTCAAAAATTAAATAAATAAATAAATAAATAATTTTTTAATAAATAAAATTTAAAAACTCAGGACTCAGACTCAAAATATTTAAATACAGTTCTACTACTTATTTCACTCACTATATCTTGATCAATGATTACACCTTCCTAAATCTCATTTTGCTTATCTGAACACCTGCAATAAAAATACCTACTTTGCCTATCTCACGAAAGTTAGTCTAAGGTTAGAATAAGAAAAACATTTAGGGGCGCCTGGGTGGCTCAGCAGGTTGAGCGTCTGACCTCGGCTCAGATCATGATCTCATGGCTTGTGAGTTCAAGCCCCCCATCGGGCTCTGTGCTGACAGCTCAGAGCCTGGAGCCTGCTTCAGATTCTGTGTCTCCATCTCTCTCCCCTGCTCGCACTCTGCCTCTCTCTCTCTCTCTCAAAATAAATAAACACAGAAAGAAAGAAAGAAAGAAAGAAAGAAAGAAAGAAAGAAAGAAAGAAAGAAAGAAAGAAAGAAAGGAAAACAAACATTTAGGGGCCCCTACATGGCGCAGTTGGTTGAGCATCCAACTCTTGGTTTCGGCTCTGGTCATGACCTCATGGTTGGTGAGTTCGAACTCCACATCAGGCTCTGCGCTGACAGCACAGGACCTGCTTGGGACTCTCTCTCTCTCCCTCTCTGCCCTTTCCCCTGTTTGCACGTTCTTTCTCTAAAAATAAATAAACTTAAAAAAAGAAAACAGAAAATACATTTAAAAGCTTAAGTTGGAGCATCTGGGTGGCTCAGTCGGTTAAGCATCCAACTTTGGCTCAGGTCATGATCTCACAGTTCATGAGTTCAAGCCCCACATCAGGCTCTGTGCTGACAGCTCTGAGCCTGGAGCCTGCTTTAGATTGTGTCTCCCTCTCTCTCTCTCTGCCCCTTCCCTACTCATTCTCTCTCTCTCTGTCTCTCCCAAAAATAAATAAACATTAAAAAAATTATTTAAAAAAAGCTTAAGGTTTTCATATGAAAAGATGCTCCACATCATACGTCATCAGGGAAATGCAAATTAAAATAATAACCAGGGGGCGCCTGGGTGGCTCAGTCAGTCGGTTGAGCGTCTGACTTTGGCTCAGGTCATGATCTCACAGCTTGTGAGTTCAAGCTCCGCATCTCACAGCTTGTGAGTTCTGAGCTGTCAGCTCAGAGCCTGGATGGAGCCTGCTTCGGATTCTGTGTCTCTTTATCTCTGCCCCTTCCCCAGCTCACACTCTGTCTCTCTCTCTCAAAAATAAATAAACATTAAAAAAATTTTTCTTACCAAAAAAAATAAAATAACACTATACATCTTGTATAAAAATGTCCCAAATGTGAAACACTGGCAATACCAAATGCTGGCAAGGATGTGCAGCAACAGGAACCTTCATGTGATATTCTAATGGTGGATATATGTCAGTATACATTTATCCAAACCCACAGGATGTACAACACTAAGAGTGGACACTAAATTAAACTGTGGACTTTGGGTGATTATAACGTGCCAATGTAGGTTCATCCTTGGCCAAAAAAAAAAAAAAGTACCATTCCGGTAAGTGGTGTTGCTAATGGGGGAAGCTGTGCACATGTTGGGAACAGGAAATATACGGGAAATCTCTGTACCTGCCACTCATTTTTGTTGTAAACCTACAACTGCTTTAAAAATAAATAAAGTCTTTAAAAAAACAAAACAAAACAAAACTATGCCTCTCCCCCATCCCCCACCAAGAAAAGCTTAAGGTTTGACAGTCTGGATTATCACTAGTAATAAGGAGTTGCATTTTTCTAATCTGACCCACCTGCAGCAAGGTTGTAAAGCTAATGGATGAGGTACTATTCTCCAAAAACCAACTCTACCCCCAAACTAAGAATATATTGTTTAGAGTCTCTAAAATTTTATTCCCTTAAACTGATATAGTTTGATACTATCTGCTGAAGATGATATTCCCATATTTCCTTGAACCATATTCTGAAGTTGCAAAGAAAGCTGTATATACTAAATTCTAGAGAAATAACCATTCACTGTTTTTCACTTGTCCACAAAGCAAACTTCTAAAGGTATTACATACAAAATGAGATGGCGCTGTTCACATGGGGAATCACTGTCTATGCATATTACTCATTATTCAAAATGACTAAATCCATAAAATATTTCCAAAGAAGAGACAAAGGCCAAGTGTCCAAAGGCAATAACCACTACCCCCACAAGTAAATATGCAAGCCAAGAGTCACAAGGCTGGGGCTTGTCCTTTACATCAATCGTCACCAGCATGGAGATGACTGTTGAGTCACAGCCACCTCTGCCTAAGGCAGCTCCCTCTCTGGGCCTCCCTCACACTTCCTAGTTGAAATCTCACTCAGTCATTCATTCGTTCCTCTTCTACTGGAGCAGCAGTACTCCAGTAGAAGAATTGCCCAGAGAAGGCAATTAACAGGCTTCAAGAAACATAGCTCAACCTTCCACTCCATTGAGAGTAGAGACTGAGTTAGGTTTAGGAGACAAGGTCTCAACTAACATACAAAATCAAGGGGGGGGGGGGAGAAAAAGGCATTCTCATTACTGAGTAACTATATACCTCTTAACAGAACTTGTAAATAGGGGCACCTGGGTGGCTCAGTTGGTTAAGCGTCCTACTCTTGATTTCGACTCAGGTAATGATCTAGCAGTTTCATGAGTTCAAGCCTCATATCGGGCTCTGTGCTGACAGTGCAGAACCTGCTTGGGATTCTCTCTCTCTCTTCCCCTCCCTCACTCATGCTCGCTCGCTCTCTCTCTCTCTCTCTCTCTCTCAAAATAAATAAATGAACTTAAAAAAAATTAACAATGGCAAAAAAAAAAAATAACTTGTAAATAAACCAATACAGTGTGACTAACATAAATAACACTGCTTGGGGTGAGGGTAGGAGTGGAGAACAACATTCTAGAGCCCACTCAGAATCCACTGCTGATGACAATTAACATCATGTACTTCAGTATCCCACTGGATGAAAGAAGACAACAAATATTTTTAACTACTTACTGAAATACAACAGAAATACAGAAAAGTGCACATAAACATACAACTCAAATTTTCACAAACTAAATACAATAGTGTAACCAATAGCCAAGTTTCTAAAAAATGAACATCACCATCAACCCAGAAGCATCCTTGTGCCTCCTCTTCTATTTACTACCTACACTTCCCAAGGAAACCATCATTTTCACTTCTAACTTTATAGGTCACTTCTGCTGTTTTGGCATTTTCTTAAATGCAATATACAGTCTATACTATTTTGTGTCTAGCACTTGTATTCAATATGTCTAACTTGAATCCCAGAAGGCAAAAGGTAAATAAAGAAGTTATAATATTTTCAGATATAATGGCTAAGAAATTTCTAAAATTGGTAACAGAAATGAATACACGTATAATAGGAAGTTCACTATACCCAAATGAGCTTAATTTTTTTAAACTCCAGATAAGGTAAATGATAGTAATACCAAAACAACAAGGATGATCTTAAAAGCCAGAAAACAAGACCCATAAACTTCAAAGGAATGACAATTACAGTGGCAGTATATTTCTCAATAGCAATGACAGAAAGCAAAAGACAGCTGAGTAATATGTACAAAGTTAAAGAGAAAATGACTATCAGCATATAACTAGGTACCCATACAATCTTTCAAAGAGAATGACAACATAGAGAAATTTAAATGAATATTAAGTATTTACTAACAACCTACCTATACTAAAGGAAAGTCTACATGACATACTTTAAGAAGAAAAATGATCCTAATAGGAAAGTCTAAGACCCAAGAAGGAATATTGAGCAAGAAAACTAGTGAACATAATTAACTCTAAGTACTGACTACGTAAAATAACAGTCATAAAAATATCTAATTTGTAGAATTTTTAGAAGAAAAAAACTAAAATACTGTAAAAAGCAGCATGTAAGTTTGGAGGAGGTGATGAGAGGGAAGAAGTCCTTGTGTTGTTCAGGAGGGGGTTAAAATTTGAATTTCAACTCATCAGTAGAGTTAGAAAAATTAGGTAAGAAAAACAACCCAAAAAGCCTCTATCAATATTTTTAAATGGCAAAAAAGAAAAGAATTAGTAAGGCATGGAAATGCAGGACATGGAATGCAAGAAATAATAGAGCTGTAACAAATTCAAATTAATCAGTGATCATAATAAATGTAAAGAAATTTACCAAAAACCAAAAAACCTACTGCATGCCATTTGCAACAAATAATCCAAGTATGCAAAATGATAGTTGGCTTTAAAAAACTAACAAAACAGACAAACTTCTGATGCTGATCATAAAAAAAAGAAAGTAAAAACACCCAGTATCAGAAATACAAAGAGGGACATAAGAACGGATTCAACAGATTTTTGGTTTGTTTTTTTAAGTTTATTTATTTTGAGAGAGAGAGAGAGAGAGAGAGAGAGAGAGAGAGAGAGAGAGAGAGAATGCATGCAAGTAGGGGGTGGGGCAGAAAAAGAGAATCTCAAGCAGGCTCCACACTGCCAGAGTGGAGACTGATACAGGGCTTAAACCCACAAACCATGAGATCATGACCTGAGCCAAAATCAAGAGTCAGACGCTTAACCAACTAGGCCACCCAGGCACCCCAACAGAGATTGTTTTTTTTTTTACAAGAGCAAATAATAGAAACACTTTTTTCCTAAATAAACAACAGACAAAATGGACAAACTCCTATGAATATATCTTATAAACCATACCAAAACTACCTCAAGATGAAATAAGAAGCATAAGTTAAATCCATTCCATTTAAAAAACTGAATTAGACATCATGCCTGAGTTGGGTTTATCCCCAAAATTCAAGTAATTATACAATAGAAAATTTATAAATGTTACACACCTCAAATAATAAAGAAAAAAACAGCATATTTTCAAATGATACAGAAAGGAAACACATCAAATGGGTACTAACTTATTAAAAGATAAGCAAAGAATCAAGGGAACAGGTGTTCAAGACATTAGAAAAAGAGAGCTTAAAAAAAGTCGTCTTTAGACAGAGACATTAATGTTGCAAACTTAAATACATACTTTCATGGACTTGTAAAGTAATATAATGTATTTCATAAAATCTGAAAAATTATTAATTGTAAGAGATGACATTATTTTAGTATCAGTAAAAATATTTTTTAAGGCAAAACAAAAATAACAACTGCCAATTAATGTATAACACACCATCAAAACACATCAGAATTTCAGAGCCAGTAAGAAAGTAAAAAGATGTGAGCCTTAGAAATGATCAAACACAGTAAATGTATGAAGCAACAAAATATAAAGGATCAGTAGGAACTAGATTGATCAATTTTTCTTTAACTTCCAAAGGTAGCCAAAAAAAAAAACCAAAAAAACCCATATCTACAGGAAGTGGTTCACAGACGTACCATTTGTGATTCTGATTTACACAGAATGCAGGAATTTAATTCAGAGACAACAAGGGGATGCAACATTAGATTACTGTAAGATTTCTAAGTGAAACAACTCCATGTACAAAATATATCCTGCTTAGGGAAAAAGTACTGTTAAAATAAAATCCAGGAAGATGGGGTGCCTGGGTGGCTCCATCAGTTAAGCATCCAACTTCAGCTCAGGTCATGATCTCACAGTTCGTGGATTCAAGCCCCATGTTGGGCAATGTGCTGACAGCTCAGAGCCTGGAGCCTGCTTCAGATTCTGTCTCTCTCTGTACCTCCTCCACTCCACTATCTGTCTCTCCCTCAAAATAAATAAACTAAACTAAACTAAACTAAACTAAACTAAACTAAACTAAACTAAAATCCAGGAAGAAGAGGAACTCTAAAGATCTGAAGCTGGCCTCATTATCTTTGTCAGCACAGATCTTGAAAGTAATCATGATGACAGTAAGAATCTGAAAATTACGTGCTACATGGTGAAGATGACCAGGAGGCTATATGTACAGAAGGAGGAGAATGACACTCAGGGATGGAAAATGCCAGAAAAGATAAATAAATATGTGAAATATAAACCCCTCCCAATAAAAGGTGAAAGTCTGGAATGGCTACAACATAGAATAGGAATATCTAGGGCGGAGAGAAAAAGAGAAGGTATATGAATAAGATAAATCATTCAATTTTCAAAACCATTTTGTTTACTGACATGATGAAAACATTTAGCAGTACTAAGGACTAAGGAGCACAAATTGCAATTTTCCTTTACTTTTATTCAACTTCATGCAAGAAGGAATAAAAAACATCAGAAGGAAATCACTAGGTTACATTTCTGTCCATATATCGTCATCTTTTTTTTTTTAATTTTTTTTTCAATGTTTATTTATTTTTGGGACAGAGAGAGACAGAGCACGAACGGGGGAGGGGCAGAGAGAGGGAGACACAGAATCGGAAACAGGCTCCAGGCTCTGAGCCATCAGCCCAGAGCCCGACACGGGGCTCGAACTCACGGACCGCGAGATCGTGACCTGGCTGAAGTCGGACGCCCAACCGACTGCGCCACCCAGGCGCCCCTCGTCATCTTTTTAAAAGTAAAATAACATGGGGCGCCTGGGTGACTCAGTCGGTTAAGTGTCCGACTTCGGCTCGGGTCATGATCTCACGGTCCGTGAGTTCGAGCCCCCGTGTCGGGCTCTGTGCTGACGGCTCAGAGCCTGGAGCCTGCTTCGGATTCTGTGTCTCCCTCTCTCTCTGACCCTCCCCCATTCATGCTCTGTCTGTCTCTGTCTCAAAAATAAATAAACATTAAAAAAAAATTTTTTTTTAAAAAGTAAAATAACTTTTAAGAAGAAAAGGAGTATTTGAAATCTAGCTGGTTCTTGAAGACTTTGCTTTTAAGGACAACCATCTAAGCAGAATTACATTTTGTATGAGGATTTCAATTTATTAGGTCATAGTTTTCAAAATATAAAAGAAATCCCAAGAAATCTTTGTCAACAATGCTTCCTAGTATGTTGTCATATGTTCTCCAAAATGAGTGCCCCTGAACAATAGTACTTTTAAGTACTCTCACTTTTGAACATCGAAAGCAGAAAAGAGATGGGAGAAACATTACACGGTTTTCACCTGAGGGCAATAACTTTATCAGCACAACAAATACTCTCAACTCAGAACCTGGGAAACTGGGTTCTCTCTATATATACAATTTAGCCCAATTACTGTGTCTGCCTTCTAGGCAAAAACTTAATGTTGAAATGACGGCATTAAGAGTTGATAATAAAAATTTATTTACGGTAGCCAGTCAGCTGACCTTTCAAAATTAAAATAAAATCATCTCCCATAAAGATCACTGGAAAACAGAGCAAAAATAAAAGCACCTTCATTCATTCACAAGGAACTTCAACCTCAAAAGTAGCAACAGGATGAAAGCTGACCCAAAGACCCAAACCTGAACTGCTCTTCAAGTAAAACAAGGTCAATTCCTACATAGGAATAGAACCTCCTCTAGTCTAAAGGAAAGACACTGCCACATAATCTCCCAGACATCTAAAAGGACCTAAGAATGCTATAGTGTATGAATGTGCAGGTTGAAACCACAACAGCCCTTTCTCTAATAAGTAGGGAGCCAACTTGAGAATTAGGCCAATACATAGAGCAGAAAAGCTGAGCAAAAGACACTAGATTACCCAACTCTGAACCCCATCCAACCTCTGGATTTCCATATTTGAGTCAATACCTTTTTTAAATAACGAAATCACTCAGAGTCGAGTTTTCTGCTACTTTCAATTCAGCATATCCTGACTTATATACCTAGCCTGTCCACTTACAAGCCGTCTGTCCTTGAGGAAGTTACTAAGATTCACATAGCTGAAAAAATGGCCAATCAGAAAATCTCCCACAGCCTCCACTGCTATCGCCCCCAACAAATCATTAGATCTTCTTGCCTCTACAGCTTACTCTCAACCTGACAATGGAATACAGAAAGGGAGGCATTAAGAGTTTTTCAAAATTTGACCATGGTTAATATGGTAGAATGTGGCAGAACTATAATTTGAACCAATCCTCTGCTCCTTCTTTAAAAATTTCTGCACCTGAAAACCTACCTGTCATCAACATCATGATGACTACGTGAGATAATATATACGCTAACAAAGTAGGGCACAAAATAGGCACACAATAAATGCACTATTTATTACACTGCCACTTCCCAGGAAACCTGGCAAAGAAAACTGGAAGGATCAAAGCAGGGTTGTATGTATCTTAGCTGATTTTCTGGAAAACTTTTAAGAAATCTAAATTATTCATCAAAATGAAGTCCCAAACATTCATTTGGATTTTCATCTTCTAATCTGAGGTTATCCAGTAAATTACTTGTACACTGGATACATTTTAGCTTTTGTGTGTTTATGTACATAAATCTAAAACTAACTTTTGAAATTTTACATTATAATTTACCTGTTTAAAACAAATAATCCAAACCACTGCTTTTCAAATATTATTTCAGAATGTTCCAATACAGTCCTTTGGAGAATAAACTTTAAAGCAATAAAAAATATCGGGGGAGGCAGAGAGGAAAGGAGGCTGTAAGAAAATACCCTCCAGTGTCTGTAATCTGGCAATTTGGAACTCCTGCTAGATAGAAACAAAGACTCAAGAGGAAGGGCATCAGTAAACAGGGTTAGTGGATACTGGAGAGTGACTCATTTAGTAGGGAGAAAATGATGGATTCAACACAAAACAGGCACAATAATTGGAAATACCCTCCACTCAACAAATAGGACTCCCTTTCAGAATCCAGGCAACTAAAAAGTTAAATAAAAATATAAATAGGCAAAGCAATTAAATGTGCTTATAGAGCCAGCCATTTTATTAACAGCTAGTGGAACATACGTGACTTATGTATGTTATGAGAGGTCTTCTTGAGTACTTTACACTTTTTAAAATATCCCCAAGAAATCAAATGACAAATTCATCAAAGCAATTGTACTAAAGCCCAGTCATACTAGGAAAGTGCTGAAGATTCAGTGAATGCTCCCAGTAGGCTCTGAATGTTCACAATACCATTAATAAGAAAGATACATAATAACTGCAAATATCATAATACGCCTAACTTTTACCAATTCTGTATGTTTTCTTTCTGAGCACTTTAAAGAAACCAAAATAACGTTAATTCATAATAATTAAAAAGACCCAAGGTGCTTTGTACCAAAAAAAAAGGGGGGGGGGGCTTTACAAATGTCAAACAAACAAAATAAAAACAAGAGAAATAGCTACATTTCAGGAGACCTTCACAGGTTGATTGATTAGTTCAGTGTTTTATAGTGTAATCTTCACTACGTTAATCCTTAAACTCATTCAATGTTGGACTAAATGAAACTGGCTTGTTCTTTATTAATAAGACCAAGACAGGATGATCTACTTTACAAAGCATGAAAAAATTAATCAGAAAATTTAAAAGAAATGTGGTTAAGTATTCTTGTAGTGCTAAGGACACTGAAACTCCGTTGAATGCTATCGACCAGTCTCTCCATTTTCCCCTCATTATTATAGCTTACTTACCTCTTCATGTGTCAAATGACCCAAGACTTAAAGAGGAGAAGGCCTCTAAAACAGGTGTCAGATACATGGCTTTGATATATGGCTATACTGTATGTATATACATACATATGCAAAGTGATAATTTTAAAAAGTTCCTAAAACTATGTGTAGAGTCAAATATATATTACACATATATGTGACTTAATTAAGCAGAGGATGTGGGGAAGCAGGCACAGTGGTAAGGAGCAAAATATGTTTACTGTAAACAATCTGTCAGCAGCAATGTCTAATATTAAAAATTAGACTTACATCCTACAAAGATCTGATTTAATTGTACCACTCATTTAATACAAGTAAATGCAAGCAGCATTCTTTCAATCAAAGTAGAAGGGTCTTAGACAATTTCTCTAATTATAACTATACATGATGGAATAAAGAACTTAGTGGCATTCTACCTTGCTTCAAATGAATTAAATAACATTGGAGCAATCCATTTAGCACATTTTCAAAAGACACTAAGAGGAAGGAGATCAGTAAAAAGGCTTTCTGTTACTCACCTGTAACCCTCTCCTTCGCAGAATACTGGAATCATCCATAATAGATATCAGACAAAAAAAGCCACTCCCCAGACAGTCAACTACTAGTGCCTACTTACTTATTGCTAGATAATGCAAACAATCAATTCCTTTCTCCATGCTGTACCCACTAACCACCACTCCACTAAATCAGTTCTCTCTCAGTCCAGTTTAAGTAGACAATCTCTGCCTCACATCAGAGCCACGTCTTTCTTCACAGCAGTACAGATAAATCTGAATCACCACCAAAATAGGGGAAAATATTTCACATTTGTTTTTTCTTTTCCAGGCATACCTCTTTGGTTAAAAATATTTGAAGTACCAAGAAAAGGATAAAGGTCCCAGGGAAAAAAAAAAATCAATCTTTGATATCCTGACTTCACTGCTTATTAAAAAGGTTTGGCAAGCAAAACAAGAGAGTCTCCACCTGCAGCTACTGAGCTTTTAAAATCCATGTCACGTTTTCCTTTCCAAAAAACAAAACCACTTCACATACGTTTTTAAAAGGATAATAATTCTTCAGAAATACAAAGAAAAACATATTATTCTGATGCCTGTATTTTAGGCTGAGGCTGATATAAAACCAGTTATTGTTCTAAGCCGGCTAAATTCCTTTCATCCTTTGTATAGACAAAGCAAATGTCAGATTCTTTCAATACTGTCACAGGCTCTTTTGTTTCTTTATCTCTAGATATGCTATGCTGGTCTTCACTTCTTGGGCAGTAACGAAAGCCTCTTTCTTCATGAGCTTAGATCACTGCTAAGGTCGGTTTCCCTGCTCTTTTATGTCCTGGAAGGGGCTAGTACACGTGTGGTATGTTCTGAGCATGGACGAATTCATTCATCTATTCACTGCTGGATAGTACTGTCACAGGAAAAGCTCCCCATTCCATCAGACTTCTAAAAGGGCACAGCATGAAAAAGTCTAGTTTTACTCAGGCTTTATTAATCTCAGAATCGTTTCTTTGGTCACTGGCTGCCATTTTCAAGACTCCAGTCAAGTTTAAAGATGTTTCTAGGGTCTTAATTTATAACTTAAAAATGTGTGTGTGTGTGTGTGTGTGTGTGTGTGTGTGTGTATGTACACATACACACACACACACACACACACATATTTTTAAGAGTTCTAGAGTGAAAGGTTAGCTGACAAGATAGGATTTTGTCAAACATCCCATAAGTAATGTTTTAAGCTTTCCAATTTTATAATAATTTCCAGAATCCTAGTAAACATGGGTAATGTGAAGCAAGTTGGTGGTTTTTCCAACAAGTCACAAAAAAAAAAAAAATTGTTAGCAAAGGCAGCACTATATTTTTAGGAAGAGGATTAAAACATTATCAATTCACAATCATTTGTTCTTCAAACTATGGGACATATTACAAAAATTATTCACTCTCCAAAGGATTGCAGGAGATACTGATCCAAATTTCCTAATTTGACAAATAGATACATACGGTGCTGTTATACTCTCCGTAGTAGATATAAAAGTATATATAGAGATATATAAAGCAGGCCGTTATACTCTCTATTGAGTAAATATAGCAGTAACTATAAGACTGATTCAGTCTGTACTCAACAAGGAGAAAAGACAAGCTGCTGCTCATATAATTATGGCAGCTGTACCATCAGTCTGAGGCTTAAAGGAAGGTTTATTTACAAAATCTTTTTCTGGTCTTAAAACTGACTCTAAGAACAAGAACTAGCCATACTGCTGAAAATAGCACAGAAAGCAGGATTCATCTCCCTTTCATTCAGCAAAAAATTTCTAATCCTTAGACAACCAGTGTGGTCTTTCGTTGTGAGAGCTAATAAATCCACATCTCCATGGACTCCTTCCATCTGCTGCTTTAAACAACTAACGGCTGGATTAGGTCTATGGGGAAAACAAACACAAGACCTGAACGGACAGCTGATTTGCATAGGGTGTACTATCTACTATATGAGTCTCTGCAAAGTCACAGGCTTTTAAAGCCAGAGAACTTCTCCATCAAAGTGGATTTTATTAATTAAGTAAAATATATATATCAGCAAAGAGGAAGTAGGAATCAGTCTCTAATCCATCAGTCCTGAGAAATACAAATGGTACAGTATGATAAACTGTTCCGACCAGAAATTCAAAATTCAAACTCTTCATTCATTTACTAATTCAGGAATCATTTATTATGCTAAGCACTGAGATGGGAATGGGGAAAGACTACCAAGTTTAACATTATCCATAAACTAGTAATTCTCTAGAAGATCTCAAATACAATGGGGAAGTCAAATACAAACAAGTAATGATACAATGTGAGAAATTCTATCAAAAGTATGACAAAGTGCTAATAAAGGAATGCCAAAGAGGGCTCAATTCATTACATCAGGACATCTACAAAAAGGCTTCCAGTCGAAGTGCCATCTGGCCACTAAAACTAATATTGTAATCAGCCCTTGGCCAAGACAGTCTCTCTTTCCTAAATGTGCACAGCTTAAAAATATTTCACCAGTCCCCACTATCTAAAAAATTAAGTAAAAAACTCCTCCTCTTGGCATTCAAGGCACCCCATAACACTGAAACAATAGATTTCATCTCCACTACTACCTTCCTGTAACTTGGGCCTTCCGGTAAGAAAAAACAACGCGCTGTTTCCTAACACATCCCATCCTTCTGTATCTCACATTCTTTGTGGTTAAAAAGGAATATAGTCATCTACCTTGTAAGATTGTTGAAAGGAGTAATTTAAATAACATATACCTGGGGCACCTAGGTGGCTCAGTCAGTTGAGCATCCAACTTTGGCTCAGGTCATGATCTCACAATTTGTGAGTTCAAGCCCCATGTTGGGCTCTGTGCTGACAGCTCAGAGCCTGGTGCCTGCTTCAGATTCTGTGTCTCCCTCTCTCTCTGCCCCTTCCCAACTCATGCTCAGTCTGTCTGTCTCTCTCTCAAAAATAAATAAACATTAAAAAAATATTTAAACACCATACATCAATGATTCTTAAACTTTTTCAGTATCTCTAATGACACAGTAGAGTGCACCCTGAGCAAAATTTCCTACCACAACCTGGTTTCTTTAAAGTTTCATGTTTTATTCTTGAAACTCATACAAATTTTGCATTCTTCTAATAAACCCTTACTTTTTAATATTAATATTTATAGACACTGATTAAATTGCAGAAGGCTGAGGAAGAATAAGCAGGGAAATGGGAGAAAATAGAGACTGTGAATGCTATTAAGGAAGCCAAGAGCATTCAGAGAGGGGTGAACAGTAACAAATGCTGCCAAGAGACCCAAGAACACCCTTGAATTTACAAACGTGAAAGCCAGTAGTACCCTTTATAAGAACAATTGCAGGGGTAGATGTGGGATAAGAGCGGAAGCCCAAGTGCAGTGGGTTACAGAATAAGTAGGAGATGAAGAAATAAAGATAGAGAATCTAGACAGCATTTCCAACTTCCATTTAATTTCATTTAATTCTTTTCTACCCTTCACAAATTTCTAAAAAAAAAAAAAAAAAAAATTGTTCTTAAAAAGGTGGTAGTCAGAGCATAAACAGAGATAGAAGAATACTTCTTTCACTCTAACATTACAAAAAGCAGGTACAGGCAACAAAATATCTGTAATCTTAGTAGTAAAGAGGCTAGAGACATTTCCAAATTATAGCTATTTTCTTTGTGAAATGAAGAAGGAAATCAGGGTCACCTAGGTGACTCTGTCAGTTAAGTATCCAACTGCCGACTCAGCTCAGGTCATAATCTCACTGTTCGTGAGTTTAAGCCCCACATTGGGCTCTGCGCTGTCAGCCTACTTGAAATTCTCTGTCTCTCTCTCTCTCTCTCTCTCTCTCTCTCTCTCTCTCTCTCTGTCACTCTCCCACTTGCTCATGCACATAGACTCTCTCTCTCTCTAATAAGTAAATAAACTTAAAGAAAAAAAAAGAAAAAAAGGAAACCAGAAAGCAAAAAGATTGGAGACTTGAGAAGAGCAAGGAAATCTGAAAGGGATCATGTAGAGAACAGATGATGCGTTAATTAAAGAAAAAAGTAGAATTGGCCAACAATGCTGAGGACTTACTGGCATTATTCATCATAATTTTACAGGGCCACCAATCTGCTCCGCGTATGGCTTTCTTTAGCAGACTACAGTAACACAAAGGTAAAAGTTTTACCAGACTGATATACCAGACGGACTGACAAAAAAACGGGACAAAAGATTTAGGACATTAACTAAAGAGTTAAAGAGTTAATGGACCAGGGAATCAAAGCTAAAAAGGGAGGAAAGTAAAGATGAAGGAACAGGTAGAAATCAGAAGGATCTAACAGAGATACAGATAAGCCTAAGAACTGGTACATTTTAAGAATAAGTAAATGAATGGGAATGCAAGGTGGTGCAGCCACTCTGGAAAAGAGTATGGAGGTTCCTCAAAAAAACTAAAACTAGAACTAGCCTATGATCCAGCAATTGCACTACTAGGCATTTATCCACGGGATACAGGTGTGCTGTTTCGAAGGGACACATGACCCATGTTTATAGCAGCACTATCAACAATAGCCAAAGTATGGAAAGAGCCCAAATGTCCATCGATGGATGAATGGATAAAGAAGATGTGGTATATATACACAATAGAGTATTACTCGGCAATCAAAAAGAATGAAATCTTGCCAGTTTCAACTATGTGGATGGAACTGGAGGGTATTATGCTAAGTGAAATTAGTCAGAGAAAGACAAAAATCATATGACTTCACTCCTATGAGGACTTTAAGAGACAAAACAGATGAACATAAGGGAAGGGAACAAAAATAATATAAAAACAGGGAGGGGGACAAAACAGAAGAGACTCATAAATACGGAGAATAAACTGAGGGTTATTGGAGGGGCTGTGGGAGGGGGGATGGGCTAAATGGGTAAGGGACACTAAGGAATCTACTCCTGAAATCACTGTTTCACTATATGCTAACTAATTTGGATGTAAATTAAAAAAAATTAAAAATAAAATTAAAAAAAAAAAAAGAGTAAGTAAATGAAGGAGCTGAAATCCATTAAGCTATAGTGAGTAAGTTTATCCAGCATTATGATTTTAGTAGGGGACATTTCAGTGGTATGACAATGCACAGACTCCAGTCCTGAAGAGGGTACAAAGGTAGACTAGAAATGATGATGATGAGATCCAGCAACTGTGATGCTGGAATACTTGTAGGGTCCACATGGTTGCTGAAGATAAAGATAATAAAGATAATGGCAGAAGTTAGGAGACTTATGCCTAATGACAATATGTAACATGAAAAGGAGGAAAAATTAGGAGATTAGTAAATACAACAGCTAGGAATGGAATGGTTTAGACCTGAGGACTGCTAAGGAAAATTACCCTAACAGTTCACATTGAATCCTGCTTCTAATAAGTTTGATTTATAAATGGATGTATTAATTTAACTGAAACCATTTATTTTATAACTAAATAAACTTAGGACCCAAGAAGGGGATGTAACATGCTTAGAAACTGTATGGTAGGAACTTGAACATGTGTTTCTGCTAGAACATACATATTTAACTAAATAGAACAGATGGAAAAGGGTTGCTTATCCTAGAAAAGATGAGCAGAACATCTTCATCAGTTTCTCTACTCTACATTAGTATGGTCTTAATAAGACTATTTGGGGGCAGGTACCTAGCTGGCTCAGCCGGTACAGCATGCAACTCTTGATCTCAGGGTTGTAAGTTTGAGCCCCACATTGGGTATAGAGATTAGTTAAACATTAAATCTTTAAAAAAAAAATGCTTTAGCAATAACTAGGTTAAAACTAAACATCTGCATAAATAAATAAAATTGAATACATAAATTTCAGGATAGCTTGCATCTATGTATGTTCTCAACATAAATTATCTTTTCATTCATCAGAAAGTGAATAAAATATCTTATAACAAACTCTATATGGAAAGCTATAAGGAGCTTTAAATGGTAAACATACCAAAGTAAGCACAGTGACAAAATTCACTTTTGTTACAAAACTTAAGCCCTAAAGGCAGTCTCAGAGATTTTCTCACTAGACCTACCACAGCCTCTACCTGTGACATTCCACACAGCACAAAGCACAGAACCTGGAACCTCCGTGGTCCATGATAGGTTCAACAAAGGATTCTTTTTTATTTGTTGCTTATATGGGAACTCACTCAAGTAAAATTCCTTCAAAATAGGCAGACTTATTGGGGCGCCTGGGTGGCGCAGTCGGTTAAGCGTCCGACTTCAGCCAGGTCACGATCTCGCGGTCTGTGAGTTCGAGCCCCGCGTCAGGCTCTGGGCTGATGGCTCAGAGCCTGGAGCCTGTTTCCGATTCTGTGTCTCCCTCTCTCTCTGCCCCTCCCCCGTTCATGCTCTGTCTCTCTCTGTCCCAAAAATAAATAAACGTTGAAAAAAAAAATTCAAAATAGGCAGACTTTTTATGGAAGAAAAATGGGCTCCTCAGGGTAAAAAGACAATTGATTTTCTGATATCTCCTATTTTAGAATTTGCATAGGTTTACAATTAAGATTCCTCCATCAAACCTCACAGGAAATCATTTTGAAAGTAACTCCTTTCATTCACTTATTCTACAAATTAAGTAACCTCTATGTACCAGGTGTAATTTGGGTTCTAGAGATGCAACTGTTAATAAAGAAAAAAAATCTCTGAATTCTTGGAGTTTCCATTCAAGTAGGTTTAGGCAGACATTAAACACAGCAATGAATGCATTGAATATATAGTATGTTAGAACATGATAAATGCAATAAAGAAAAATAAACAAGGGGACAGAAACGTGAGGATTTTTCATGTAAATTTGATATTTATGATATTGAATATATTGATGAAAAAGCTATTCTAATATTGAGGCAAATACATTTAATCCAACTCCTATAAAAATCCCATGGCATGGAGATGGCAAAGAGCCTGTTTGGGATTCTCTCTCCTCCCTCTCTCTCTGCTCCTTCCCCACTCATGCACATGTTCATGTTCTCTCTCTTGCTCTCCCAAAAATAAATAAACTTTTAAAAAATGCATCACGAATTTAAATGCAAAATTAAAAACTACAAAACGTTGGAAGATGGTGCAAGAATATCCTAGGCTCACCTCATCCCACAGATATACCTAAGTAACACCCACATCAGTATTAAAAACCCAGGAAATGACCCAAAGACTGGCAGAACAGACTCTCTGCCGCTAAATGCAGGAAAAAAAAAAACATGGAAGAGGGTACAATGGGCAGAGAAACAAACAGCGGATCTGACTGCAGGCCCCAACCACCAACAAAAGCTTCTCAGGGGACAACATAGGGAGACCATCCTGAAATTCAGTGCTACTAGACCTCTGGCAAACACCTGGTCTGACTCAACTCAAGTCCAAGACAGCCACAAACTGGCCCACTAACAACACAGGGACCGAACCCTGTCCACGACAGGCAAAGAGAGCCATTACAGACAACTAGACTGAAGGTAAATGTTGCTCAACCACAACAGTAGGATCACGCAACACACATAGGAGACATCCCTGAAGCATCAGATTCTGGTAAATAGTATACTGGAATACAGAACCTCTTCTTCATAAGGCCACTACTTTCAAAAGCAGGACACATGGCTGCCTTTCCTAACACATAGAAACATAGAGGATTAGACAAAATGAGGAGACAGAAGAATATGTCCCAAATTAAAGAACAGGACAAAAAAATCACAGCAAGAGACCTAAGCAAAACATAGATAAGTAATTTACCTGAGAGAGAACTTGAAGTAATGGTCACAAAGACAAAGATACTCACTGGACTGGAGAAAAGAATGGAGGATCTCAGTGAGACCCCCAACAAAGAGACAGAAAACATAACAAAGACCAATCAGAGATGAAGAACTCAGTAACTGAAATTAAAACACACTAGAGGGAATAAATAGTAAACTATAGAAAGTGGAAGAATGGATAAGTGACCTGGAGGACAGAGTAATAGGAAGCAATCAAACTGAAGAAGAGAGAGAAACAGGAATAATAAAAAATTAAAACAGAATAAGGGAACGCAGCAACACCATCAACATAACATTTGCATTATAAAGATCACAGAAGAAGAAGAGAGAGAAAAGGTGCAGATGTATTTGAAGAAGCTGAAAACTTACTGAATATGGAGAAGGAAACAAATCCAAATCCAGGAGGCACAGAGAACCCCAACAAAATCGACCCAAGGAGGTCTACGCCAAGACATGTCGTAATTAAAATAGCAAAAAGTACTGATAAAGAGAGAATTTAAAAATCAACAAGAAAAAAGTTAAATACAAAGGAAACCCCATAAGGCTATCAGCTGATCTTTCCACAGGCCAGAAGGGAACAGCATGATATACCCAAAGTACCGAAAGAAAAAAATCTGCAGCTAAGTATACTCTATCCAGCAAGGCTATCATTCAGAATAGAAGAGATAAAGAGTTTCTCGACCAAAGTTAAAGGAATTCATCACCACTGAACTAGCCCTACAAGAAATGTTAAAGGGAACTCATTGAGTGAAAACAAGAGACCATAAGCAGAAGAAAAGTAGGAAGCACAAAAGCAGTAAATTAAGTATATCTATAAAAAATCAGGGGCGCCTGGGTGGCTCAGTCGGTTAAGCGGCCGACTTCGGCTCAGGTCATGATCTCGCGGTCAGTGCGTTCAAGCCCCGCGTCGGTCTCTGTGCTGACAGCTCAGAGCCTGGAGCCTGTTTCGGATTCTGTGTCTCCCTCTCTCTGACCCTCCTCTGTTCATGCTCTGTCTCTCTCTGTCTCAAAAATAAATAAACGTTAAAAAAAATTTTTTTTTAAAAATCAGTCAAGGAATTCACAAAATAGGAGGATGTAAAGTATGACACCATGTATCTAAAATGGGGGAGTGGGAGATAGGAGTAAAACATAGTGTTTTTAGAATGGGTCAAACTTAAGTGACCATCAACTTAATATAAACTGCAATATGCGTAAGATGTTTTTTTTTTTTTTAATTTTTTTTTTTCAATGTTTATTTATTTTTGGGACAGAGAGAGACAGAGTATGAACGGGGGAGGGGCAGAGAGAGAGGGAGACACAGAATCGGAAACAGGCTCCAGGCTCTGAGCCATCAGCCCAGAGCCCAACGCGGGGCTCGAACTCACGGACCGCGAGATCGTGACCTGGCTGAAGTCGGACGCCCAACCGACTGCGCCACCGAGGCGCCCCATGCGTAAGATGTTATACACAAACCTAATGGTAACCACAAATCAAAAACAGGTAACAGATATGCAAAAAATAAAAAGAAATAATCAAGTATATCACTAAAAGAAGCCAATTGTGAGAAGAGAGCAAGGGCAAAAAGGAACCTCTACAAAAACAACCATAAACCAAATAACAAAATGGCAATAAATATATAGCTATCAACAATTACTTTGAATGTAAATGGACTAAACACTCCAATCAAAAAACATAAGGTGATTGGGGCACCTGGGTGACTCAGTCAGTTAAGTGTCCGACTTCAGCTCAGGTCATGATCTCGCAGTCCGGGAGTTCAAGCCCCACATTGGGCCCCGTGCTGACAGCTCAGAGCCTGGAGCCTGCTTCCGATTCTGTGTCTCCCTCTCTCTCTGCCCCTCCCCCACACGAATGCTCTCTCTCACTCTCAAAAATGAATGTTAAAAAAAAAATTAAAAAAAAAACATAAGGTGATAAAATGGATAAAAAAGCAAGACCCATCTATATACTGCCTACAAGAGACTCATTTCGGATGTAAAGACACATGCAGATCGAAAGTGAAGGTATAAAAAGCATTTATCATGCAAATGGAAGTGGAAAAAAAAAAAAAGACAGGATAGCAATATTTATAATGGACAAAATAGACTTTAAAACAAACACTAGAGGGGTGCCTAGGTGGCTCAGTCGGTTAAGTGTCCAACTTTGGCTCAGATCATGATCTCACACTTCATGTTTGGCTCAGATCATGATCTCACACTTCATGAGTTCGAGCCCCACGTGTTGGGCTCTATGCTGACAGCTCAGAGCCTGCAGACTGCTTCAGATTCTGTCTTCCTCTCTTTGCCCCTCCCCCACTCCTAGAAATAAACTTAACTAAGGAGGTGAAAGTCTTGTTCTCTACAAAGTATAAAACATTGATATAAGAAAATCAAGAGGACACAAACAAATGGAAAGATATTCCATGCTCATGGATTGGGAGAACAAGTATCATTAAAATGTCTATACTACCCAAAGCAATTTACTATCAAATTTATCAGATTTAATGCAATCCCTATTAAAATAAAAACAACATTTTTCACAGAACTAGAACTACCCTAAAATTTGTATAGAACCACAAAAAACCCTAAATAGCCAAAGCAATATTGAAAAAGAAAAGCAAAGCTGCAGGTATCACAATTGCAGATTTTAAGTTCTATTACAAAACTGTAGTAATCGAAACAGTATGGTACTGGCACAAAAACAGACACACAGATCCCTAGAGCACAACAGAAAACTGAGAAATAAACCTACCATTTTATGGTCAATTAATTTTTGACAAAGGAGGTGAGAGTATATGCAATGGGAAAGACACTGTCTTCAACAAATGGTGTTGGGAAAACTGGACAGCTACATGCAAAAGAATGAAACTGGACAACTTTCTTATATCATACACAAAAATAAACACAATAGATTAAAGACCTATACGTGAGACATAAAACAACAAAAATCCTAGAAGAGAACACAGGCAGTAATGTCCCTGACACTGGTCATAGCAACATTCTTCTAGGTAAGTCTCCTGCGGCAAGGGAAACAAAAACAAAAATAAACTATTGGGACTACATCAAAATAAAAAGCTTCTGCACAGCAAAGGAAACCATCAACAAAACTGAAAGACAACCTACTTAATTCAAGATGGTATCTGCAAATGACATATCCAATAAAGGGTTAGTATCCAAAATACATAAAGAACTTGATGCAACTCAACATCTAAAACACAAATAATCCAATTAAAAAGCAGGCAGAAGATATGAACAGTTCACCAAAGAAGACATACAGATGGCCAACAGAAACATGAAAATATGCTCAGCATCACTCATCAACAGGGAAATGCAAATCAAAACTACAAGGAGATATTATTTCACACCTGTCAGAATGGCTAAAATCAAAAACACAAGAAACAACAAGCATTGGTGAGAATGTGGAGAAAAAGGAACCCTTGTACACTGGTGGCAGGACTGCAAACTGGTGGTGCAGCCACTATGAAAAATAGTATGGAGGTTCCCCAAAAAGTTAGAAATAGAAATACCATATAATCCAGGGGCACCTGGCTCAGTCGGTTAAGGTCCAATTCTTGGTTTCGGCTCAGGTCACGATCTCACAGTTTCATGAGTTCGAGCCCCACATAGGGCTCTGTGCTGGCAGTGCGGAGCCTGCTTGAGATTCTCACTGTCTCCCTCACTCTCTACCCCTCCCTCACTCACTCCATCTCTGTCTCTCTCAAGATAAATAATAAACTTTAAAAAAAAAAAAAAAGAAAAGAAAAAAAGAAAGCACATATGATCCAGTAATCACACTACTGGCTATTTACCCAAAAAATACAAAAACATAAATTCAAAGGATACATGCACCCCTATGTTTATTTACAATACTTACAATATTATTTGCAAGAGCATTATTTACAATAGCCAAATTATGAAAGCAGCCCAAGTGTCCATCAATAGATGAATGGATAAAAAAGATGTGGCATATATATATGCACACACACGTGCACACAAAGGAATATTATTCAGCCATAAAAAATGAAATCTTACAGGGGCGCCTGGGTGGCGCAGTCGGTTAAGCGTCCGACTTCAGCCAGGTCACGATCTCGCGGTCCGTGAGTTTGAGCCCCGCGTCAGGCTCTGGGCTGATGGCTCAGAGCCTGGAGCCTGTTTCCGATTCTGTGTCTCCCTCTCTCTCTGCCCCTCGCCCGTTCATGCTCTGTCTCTCTCTGTCCCAAAAATAAATAAACGTTGAAAAAAAAAAAATTAAAAAAAAAAAAATGAAATCTTACAATTTGTAACAACATGCTTGGAGCTACAGTTACAATGCTAAGCGATGTCATTCAGTCAGAGAAAGACAAATAATATATGATTTCACTCACATGTGTAATTTAAGAAACAAAACTGGGGTGCCTGGGTGGCTCAGTTGGTTAAGCGTCCAATTCTTGGTTTCAGCTCAGGTCATGATCTCAGTTTAGGAGACTGAGCCCCACATCAGGCTCTAGGGGATCCTCTCTCCCTCTCTCTGCTCCTCCCCTCCTCATGCTCACTCGCTCTCTCTCTCTCAAAAAATAACTAGATAAAACTTAAAAAAAAAGGGGGGGGTAGAGACAAATCAAAGAACAGACTCTTAACTATAGAGAACAGAGTGTTACCAGTGTTAGGGGAGGTGAGGGAGGGAGGGGGAATGGGTGAGCAGGTGAAGGAGATTAAAAGTACATTTATCTTGATGAGCACCGAGTTAAGATATAGAATTGATGAACACTATACTGTACACCTTAAACTAATTTAACACTTTATGTTATACTGGATTTAAAATAAAATTTTTAAAAATATGCTTATGAGAAAAAGAATTAGCAATGCTTTAAACAAAACTGCTATGTAATTTAACATAAAGTAATTCATAGTCAAAAGTGTACATAAATAAGCTCAGTGTTCAAAACTTGCAAGATGTACAAGATAGCATCCACTTGCCCTCTGGATCATCCTCTGTACCCCAAAATGCAGAATTATTATAAACTATATACCAAGAGGTTCTCTTGCCCTCTTCTGTCCAGATAGATTCAGCCAATAGGTAGCACCGGCAAAAGGTCAAAGAAAGAAAAGAGGGTAACAGGAAGATAAAGAGGCTATTTATTCTCCTGGGTTGGTTCCTACAGGGTCAAGTTAGGCTGGCCGCATCACACTACCACAAGTCATGCCATTATCAGGTCGCCTTCTACATACACATCTCCTCTATCTCCCTAGGTCCAAGGATCACTTCCTCTCCTCACCCTTTCAGACCTAGGGTTAGTAATGGTACGGGTTAATAACAGTACCAGATTACTACTATTAAGCAGAAAGTACTATGTGTGTGTTGCCATTTCACGATGCCCTGCCCATACCCTTTTATTATAATTTCATAATTTTTTCTATCTGCTGCCAGGACCCTGAGTAATATGTGGAATAAAGATAAATGTATTTTCATCTTTATTTGCCTAAAGAACAGAAATTCCTTTCAATTCATAGAAAATTTTATGTAATCAAAACCAAGTAAAACTCTCCCTATATGTAATCCTGATCAAAGTCTTCAATATCCAAACAGAAAATGGAGTATTAATAAATCCAGGAAAAAAATGCAGTTCAAATAATCCAACCTGCCAAAGACTTTTCTCTCCACTTACAAGTCTTGAAATAAACTTCAGAGTGAGACCTCTTTTGAATTCCCACTCTAACACTTACTGTCCTACAGCAAAGCATCTAACTTTGTTTTGTTCAACAATGTTGTATTCCAGACACCTAGTACAGTGTTGACACATAGTGGATACTTCATAAATATTTGTGGGATAAATGGACAAATGAACAAATCTCTGCAGGCCTAAATTTCCTCAGCTGTAAACTAAGATAATGATATCTACCTCACAATGTTCTTGAGAAAATAAAGGATAATACATGCAAATGAACCTAAGTGTAGGGTCTAGTAAATATTATTACTTTTCTATCCCAACTCAAATTTATCTCCTATAAATATATATATCTACCCTAAATAAATATATCTACCCTGTTTACATGAAAGAATGTACTAATATCCATACTTTTCAATCTTTCCTCAGCACTTGTAAATACACCTATGTATAGCAATACATGACATTAACAATACAATTAAAAGACATTCTGGACAAGATTTAAAACAAAAGCAGAACAAAACCTGCAGTTATAACATTTGTTAACGTTTTCATTTATTTTGAGAAGAAGAGAAGAGAAGAGAAGAGAAGAGAAGAGAAGAGAGAGGAAGCATAGGAAGCATAAGCAGGGGAGGGGCAGAGGGAGAGGGAGAGGGAGAGGGAGAGGGAGAGGGAGAGGGAGAGGGAGAGGGAGAGAGAGAGAGAGAGAATCCATCCCAAGCAGGCTTTGCGTGACTCACAGAACTCATAAACTGTGAGATCATGACCTGAGCTAAAATCAAGAGTCAGACGCTTAACCAACTCAGCCACCCAGATGTCCCTGTAGATATAACTTCTAATTTGTGGTTTATAATACCATTTTTTTTACATATATGATACTTTATGAAACACTTGCATAAAACTAAAATACATAAAGGGTCACGTATTCTAACTCTCAACAAATTCAATAAGATGTGTTTCAACAGTCCTTTGATCAACCAGCTTAAGTAAAAAGAAAAAAATTTAGGGGCACCTGGGTGGCTCAGTCAGTTAAGCATGCTCTTCCGCTCAGGTCATGATTTCACCATTCGTGGGTTCGAGCCCCGCATCTGGCTCTGTGCTGACAGCTCAGAGACTGGAGCCTGCTTCAGATTTTCTCCCTTTCTCTCTGCCCCTCCCTCGCTCACACTGTCTGTCTCTCTCGCTCTCTCTCTCTCTCAAAAATAAACAAACATTTAAAAAAAAAAAAAAGTAGGGGTGCCTGGGTGGCTCAGCTGGTAAGCATCCAACTTCCACTCAAGTCATAATCTCATGATTTGTGGTTCGAGCCCCATATCAGGCTCTGTGCTGACAGCTCCAGCCTGGATCCTGTTTCCAATTCTGTCTCCCTCTCTCTCTGCCCGCCCCACTTGTGCTCTGTCTCACTCTCAAAAATAAAAATTAAAAAATTTTTAAGTAAAAATTTGTTTCAATTTTAAAATAAATGCCTTTTAAAAACATAAACCCACTATTTTTTCAGGTTGCATACAAATTTACAAATTTCTTACAAATTCTTAAGAATTCTTTACAAATTTACAAATTATCACAGAACACAAGATAAAAGTGTTTAACAATCCAAGTTAAGATTAAGCTCTGAATTTGTTCAGGCAAAATAATTGGTCTGGTCTTTTGCTTCTCTCTTGAGGATGTTCTTGAGAAGCAACTAAGCTAATAAACATCCCGTTCGATCTCATGAAAATCTCTCAACTTTTATTTTAAAATCTCTTATGAAACATTACCCTCATACCTTTGAAAAGACACTAGATGGCATTGGAAACATATTCATCCTCTTACAAAAAAGAAGAAACCAAGAGTGCCAAAGATAGCAATTCTCAAATCAGCAGATAGCAAATGATCTAAATTCCTATAAATCTTACTAAATTGAATACTTCACTATCTTATCCTTTCACATATAAAGTTTTTGTTCTCCCCTACATTCCTTTTCATTCTCTATACTCTCTTGGATGATGATTTAATCCACAGCTTCCAAATCCCTATCTATAGCTCTAAAATTCACCTCCTTTATATCTTTATTTCTAACTCAAAAAAGCCTATCTAACAGGGGTGCCTAAGTGGCTCAGTTCAATTTGCGTTGGACTTCGGCTCAAGTCATGATCTCATGGTTCATGAGTTCAATCCCCACATTGGGCTCTCTGCTGTCAGTGCAGAGCCCACTTCAGATCCCCTGTCTCCCTCTCTCTCTGCCCCTCACCTGCTCACACACCCGCTCTCTTTCTCTCAAAAATATATAAACATTTTTTAAAAAGGGCTATCTAACAAGTGGATATCCATATTCAAAAGACTGAAATTGGACCCTCCTAGTTCATACCATATACAAAAATTAACTCAGAATGGGTCCATGAAGTAAATATAAAGCTAAAACCATAAAACTCTCAAGAGAAAGCAGAGGGGTAAATTTGTATGACCTAGGATCTGGCAATGGATTCTTAAGATAGGAGACCAAAAGCACAAGCAAAAAAAAGAAATAAATAAACTTCATCAAAATTTTTAAATTTTATGCATCAAAATATATTATTAAGAAACTGAATGGGGCTCCTGGGTGGCACAGTTGGTTGGGTGTCTGACTTCGCCTCAGGTCATGATCTCACGGCGTGTGGGTTTGAGCCCCACGTGGGCTCTGTGCTGACAGCTTGGAGCCTGCTTAGGATTCGGTGTCTCCTTCTCTCTCTGCCCCTCCCCCACTCATGCTCTGTCTCTCTCAAAAATAGATAAATACCGAAAAAACAATTAAAACAAAAAAGAAACTGAAAAGAAAAATATAGAATGGGAGAGAATATTCGCAAATCATACATCTAATAACGTTCTAGTATCCAGAATATAAAAAGAACTCTCACAATTCAACAACAAAAAACAAACAACAAAATTTTTAAATGGGCAGGCAGGGTATGTGAAGACATTTCTCCTAAGAATACATACAAATGGCCAAAAAAGAACATGAAAAAAAGATGCTCAAAATCATTAGTCATCAGAGAAATGCAAATCAAATGAGATACAACTTCACATTCACCAGGCCAATATAATAAAAAATAATTTTTTTAATGGAAAATAAATGTTAGCCAAGTATGTGGAGAAACTGGAACCCTTGTACATGGCTGGTGAGGATATAAAATGGTGCAGCAACCATGGAAAACAGTTTGGCAATTTCTTAGAAAGTTAAAGACAGAATTATCATATGACCCCTCAATTCCATCCCTAGCTATATACCCAAAAGAAATGAAAACTGGTACTCAAACATGTAGACATAGATACACGTTCATAGCAGCACTATTCGCAACAGCCGAAAAGTGGAAACATTCCAAATGTCCGTCAACAGATGAATGGATTAACAAACTGTGTTATATACCTATAATGGAGTATATTATTCAGTCACAAAAATAAGGAAGTGCTGATACATACTAGAATGTAGGCAGACCATCCAAACATTATGCTAGGCCAAAGAAGTCAGACACAAAGGTTACATATGATATGATTCCATTTATAGGAAATACCCAGAACAGATAAATCCACAGTAACAGAATGTATATTGATGGTTCCCAGAAGCTGAATGGAAGGGGAAAGGGGGAGAAGAACAGGTAAAGCGTTTTACTTAGGAGTGATGGAAAGGTTTTATAACTGGATAGAGGTGGTGGTTGCACAATATGGTGAATATACTAAATGTTCACTAACTCTTCATTTCAAAATGGTTAATTTTATGTTATCGGAATTTCATCTCAATAAATTATTTTTAATTTTTTTTGATGTACATTATTTTTGAGAGAGAGAGCGTGCGTGAGTGCAACCTGAGGAGGGACAGAGAGAGGGAGACAGAGAACCTGAAGCAGGCTGCAGGCTGCATGCTGTCAGCACAGAGCCCAATGTGGGGTCGAATTCACAAACCATGAGATCATGACCAGAGCCAAAAGTGGATGCTCAACAGACTGAGCCACCCAGGCTCCCCTTCAATAAATTATTTTTAAGAGGTTATCTATATCTATACCATATGACCTGTCATCAATATGCTGAGAATCAAACTCATTAATTTCCTCTCCCAAACCTGTTCCTTTTCCTGTATGCCTAATTTCAATTAAAGGTACCACAATCTATCCCTCAAAGTTGTAAATGAATTCATTCTTATTTCTTGATTCTCTTTTATCAAATCCAGCAGTTTTCCATGAGTAAACCTATGTTATAAATAATTGCTTCGGGAAGGAAAACTTCCAGACTCATTCTATGAAGCCAGTATTACTTTGATTCCTAAACCAGACAGAGACCCAGCAAAAAAAAAAGAACTACAGGCCAATATCCCTGATGAATATGGATGCAAAAATTCTCAATAAGATACTAGCAAATCAAATTCAACAGCTTATAAAAAGAATTATTCACCATGATCAGGTGGGATTCATTCCTGGGATGCAGGGCTGGTTCAACATTTGCAAATCAATCAATGTGATACATTACATTAATAAAAGAAAAGATAAGAACCATATGATCCTGTCAATCGATGCAGAAAAGGCCTTTGATAAAATTCAGCAATCTTTCTTAATAAAAACCCTCGAGAAAGTCGGGATAGAAGGGACATACTTAAAGATCATAAAAGCCATTTATGAAAAGCCCACAGCTAACATCATCCTCAATGGGGAAAAACTGAGAGCTTTCTCCCTGAGATCAGGAACACGACAGGGATGTCCACTCTCACCACTGTTGTTTCACATAGTGTTGGAAGTTCTAGCATCAGCAATCAGACAACAAAAGGAAATCAAAGGCATCAAAATTGGCAAAGATGAAGTCAAGCTTTCACTTTTTGCAGATGACATGATATTATACATGGAAAATCCGATAGACTCCACCAAAAGTCTGCTAGAACTGATACATGAATTCAGCAAAGTTGCAGGATACAAAATCAATGTACAGAAATCAGTTGCATTCTTATACACTAACAATGAAGCAACAGAAAGACAAATAAAGAAACTGATCCCATTCACAATTTCACCAAGAAGCATAAAATACCTAGGAATAAATCTAGCCAAAGATGTACAAGATCTGTATGCTGAAAACTATAGAAAGCTTATGAAGGAAATTGAAGAAGATATAAAGAAATGGAAAAACATTCCGTGCTCATGGGTTGGAAGAATAAATATTGTTAAAATGTCAATACTCCCCAAAGCTATCTACACATTCAATGCAATCCCAATCAAAATTGCACCAGCATTCTTCTCGAAGCTAGAACAAGCAATCCTAAAATTCATATGGAACCACAAAAGGCCCCGAATAGCCAAAGTAATTTTGAAGAAGAAGACCAAAGCAGGAGGCATCACAATCCCAGACTTTAGCCTCTACTACAAAGCTGTACTCATCAAGACAGCATGGTATTGGCACAAACACAGACACATAGACCAATGGAATAGAATAGAAACCCCAGAACTAGACCCACAAACGTATGGCCAACTCATCTTTGACAAAGCAGGAAAGAATATCCAACGGAAAAAAGACAGTCTCTTTAACAAATGGTGCTGGGAGAACTGGGCAGCAACATGCAGAAGATTGAAACTAGACCACTTTCTTACACCATTCACAAAAATGAACACAAAATGGATAAAGGACCTGAATGTGAGACAGGAAGCCATCAAAACCCTAGAGGAGAAAGCAGGAAAAGACCTCTCTGACCTCAGCTGCAGCAATTTCTTACTTGACACATCCCCAAAGGCAAGGGAATTAAAAGCAAAAATGAACTATTGGGACCTCATGAAGATAAAAAGCTTCTGCACAGAAAAGGAAACAACCAACAAAACTAAAAGGCAACCAACGGAATGGGAAAAGATATTTGCAAATGACATATCGGACAAAGGGCTAGTATCCAAAATCTATAAAGAGCTCACCAAACTCCACACCCAAAAAACAAATAACCCAGTGAAGAAATGGGCAGAAAACATGAATAGACACTTCTCTAAAGAAGACATCCAGATGGCCAACAGGCACATGAAAAGATGCTCAACGTCGCTCCTCATCAGGGAAATACAAATCAAAACCACACTCAGATATCACCTCACACCAGTCAGAGTGGCCAAAATGAACAAATCAGGAGACTATAGATGCTGGTGAGGATGTGGAGAAACGGGAACCCTCTTGCACTGTTGGTGGCAATGCAAATTGGTGCAGCCTCTCTGGAAAACAGTGTGGAGGTTCCTCAAAAAATTAAAAATAGACCTACCCTATGACCCAGCAATAGCACTGCTAGGAATTTACCCAAGGGATACAGGAGTATTGACGCATAGGGGCACTTGTACCCCAATGTTTATAGCAGCACTCTCAACCATAGCCAAATTATGGAAAGAACCTAAATGTCCATCAACTGATGAATGGATAAAGAAATTGTGGTGTATATACACAATGGAGTACTACATGGCAATGAGAAAGAACGAAATATGGCCCTTTGTAGCAACGTGGATGGAACTGGAGAGTGTGATGCTAAGTGAAATAAGCCATACAGAGAAAGACAGATACCATATGTTTTCACTCTTATGTGGATCCTGAGAAACTTAACAAACCCATGGGGGAGGGGAAGGAAAAAAAAAAAGAGGTTAGAGTGGGAGAGAGCCAAAGCATGAGAGACTCTTAAAAACTGAGAACAAACTGGGGCGCCTGGGTGGCTCAGTCGGTTAAGCGGCCGACTTCAGCTCAGGTCATGATCTCACGTTCCGTGAGTTCGAGCCCCGTGTCGGGCTCTGTGCTGACAGCTCAGAGCCTGGAGCCTGTTTCAGATTCTGTGTCTCCCTCTCTCTGACCCTCCCCCATTCATGCTCTGTGTCTCTCTGTCTCAAAAATAAATAAACATTAAAAAAAAAAAAAAGAAAACTGAGAACAAACTGAGGGTTGATGGGGGGTGGGGGAGGGGAGGGGAGGGGGGGTGATGGGTATTGAGGAGGGAACCATTTGGGATGAGCACTGGGTGTTGTATAGAAACCAATTTGACAATAAACTTCATATATTGAAAAAAAATAAATAAAAATAAATAAAAAGAATTAAAAATAAATAAATAAATAAATAAATAAATAAATAAATAATTGTTTGTATTACTATTTGAGGTACCTAAAGACAGGCAAAGAAAGAGTAACATTTAGTTCATACTTATGACAAGTCTGGCACTATGTTATTTTACATGGATAGTCTCATTTCATCCTAATAACTCTATGAGAAAAGCCCCATAATTATCTTGATTTTAGAGATGAGAAAGCAGAGATTAAAGTTAAGTGACTTCCCTAGACCTATATGATTACTAATCAGCAGGACAAAAACATATAGGTCGACAGCCTCAGCTAGTACTTACTTCTTTTATAAAATAGAAAGCACTCACAATCATTTCATTCAAATATATTTTCTTGAGTAGGAATGAAAAAATAGAAATTGATAAGTAAACACATAAGAGTTTTTTGCAAATATCACTTATCATGACTTCTGGACTTCTATCTCCAAAGAAGGTAGTGGTATTTTTTAAAATGCAAACAACAAAACCTATTAATACCTCTTTAACAGTTAACAATGTTGCATGACATTATTACCATTCCACCCTCCTGTAGATGCACTTCATTTTGTCCCTACCCCAGTAAAAATTAGCACTCAACAGCAAAAATTTTTCTTTTTGATAAGGTCAAATTGTTCCTCCTCTTACAGCGTGTGCTGTTTTTTGTGCTCTAAGAAGGCTTTACTTCACCCAAAATCACAAAGACTTTCTCCTGTGTTTTCCTTCACATGTCTTATTATTTTATCCATTTCAACTTAATATTTGTATATAGCATGAGATAAAAGTCAAAGTTCTTTTTTTTCCCATGTAAATTGTTGCAGCAACATTTGTTGGGAAAAAAAACTATCTTTTCCCTATTACCTTGGCACATTTATCTATTTCTGGACTTCCTATTCTGTTCCAGTGATCTACATGTCTATTCTAACACCAATATCACATTGTCTTGCTTACCGTACCTTTATAGAAGTAAATTGGATGAAGTGATTTCTTTAAGTTTAGTCTTCTTTTTCAATATTTTGGTTATTCTAGGCTCTTTGCATTTCAATATAAATTTGAAATCTATCTTGTCACCTTCTGAAAAAGACTGTTAGGGTTTTTATTAGGATTGCATTGAATCTATAAATCAATAGGGAGAGTTTACATTTGACATTGAGTTTTCCAATCCATCGACATATCATATATATTAGTTTAGGTCTTCTCTAATTTCTCTCAGTGATGTTTTATAGTTAACATGTACTGATCTTACAAACGATTTCTTAAATTTATCTTTAGTTATTTCATATTTTTTACATTTATTTATTTTTGAGAGACAGAGACAGAGAGTGAGCAAGGGAGGGGCAGAGAGAGAGAGAGAGAGAGAGACAGAATCCGAAGCAGGCTCCAGGCTCTGAGCTGTCAGCACAGAACCCGACACGGGGCTCGAACCCACAAACCGTGAGATCATGACCTGAGCCGAAGTCCAATGCTTAACTGACTGAGCCACCCAGGCGCCCCAGTTATTTCATATTTTTAAGCTATTGTAAATAGCAGTGATTTTTAAATTTCAATTTCTAATTGTTCATTGTTAGCAGAGAAATACAATTGATTTTTGTTTTTTAATATAGACTTTTGAATAAAACCCTGATAAGAAAATGAAAATGTGAGGAGCGCCTGGGTGGATCAGTGGGCTATTGTCCAAGTCTTGATTTTCGCTCTAGTCATGATCTCACAGTTCATGAGTTTGAGCCCCATGTCAGGCTCTGCGCTGACAGTGCACAGCCTGTTAGATATTCTCTCTCTCTCTCTCTCTCTCTTTCTCTCTCTCTCTCTCTTTGCCCTTCCCCTGTGAGCTCTCTTTCAAAATAAACAAATAAACATTGAAATAAAATGAAAATGTGAGTCATAGACAGGGAGAATATTTAGAAAGCATAGATCTGATATACAACTAATATCATAATAAATGAAGAACTCTCAAGACTCAATAATAGACAGATAACCTAAAAATTTTTTTAACAGACGAAAGATCTGAACAGGTACCTCATCACAGAAAATGTGTGAATGGCAAACACTTGAAAAGTAATTCAACCTCATTAGCCATCAGAGATGCAAATTAAAATCACAATGAAATATGCTTGCATACCCATCAGGGTGGCTATAATTAAAATAATAATACTTCGTACTGAGAAGGATGTGAAGCAAATGTTGGTAGAAATGCAAAAATGCCACTTTATGAAATGGCTTGGCAGCTTCTCATACAAATTAACATGCCCTTACCATTTACCATACATCCCAGCAATCTCATTCCTAGGTATGTATCAAACAGAAATTAACGCCTAAGTTCAGACAAATACTTGTACACAAACTTTCATAGGAGTTTTCTCCATAACAGGCAAAAACTAGGAACAATCCAAATGATCATCAACTGATGAATGGCTAAACAAAGTCTGATTAGACCCATGCCCAAGGAATACTTTCAGCAATAAAAAAGAACTGCTGATACTCAAAACAACATAGAGGAGTCTCAAAACCATTATGCTAAGTAAAAGAAGTCAAGACACAAAAGGTAACATTCTGTGTGCTTCCATTTATATGAGATCCTGGAAAAGGCAAAAACCACAGTGACAGAAAACAGATCAGTGACTGCCAAGAGCTGGGGCTGGGGGAGAAAACAGACTGCAAACAACAGACACAAGGGATTATTTTGGGGTGACAGAAATTTCAGTACCATGATTTTCTATACTATATCATGATTTGGTGGTGGTAACACAACTGTACACATCTGGAAAAACCCATCAAACTGTACACTTAAAATGGGTAAGCTTTATCCTATGTACATTATACTTCAATACAACTTACAGTATAGCTACAAAAATCTCCAACTCTCACAGCAGAAAATGCAAAGCTACAGTTACAGACTGAAAGTAGAAGTTGCTGAGTTTAGAATCACTTGAACACAAAAGTGGGTAACACAATATTTGGGTATTTCTATGGGTATTTCTCTTTGAAGGCACAGGTGATAATTAAAGAATAATCATGACAGTTAAGAATGAAGCAGAAAAGGTTCTAAGTAGTATCACGGATTTTTAATTCTTTTAAAAGCATATCCCATATATGTCCATTTCAACAAAGTTCTGAAATATTATTAAAGTAAAAATATAATGATAAAGAAAGCCTTAAATCCTCAAAGCCACTAAACACCTATTAGAATGACTAGAAATTTTTGGGGGCGCCTGGGTGGCTCAGTCGGTTGGGCGTCCGACTTCAGCTCAGGTCGTGGTCTCACTCTTCCTGGGTTCAAGCCCTGTGTCGGAGCCCTGTGACAGCTCGGAGCCTGGAGACTGCTTCAGATTCTGTCTCTGTCTTTCTTCCCCTCCCCTACTCGCTCTCTGTCTCTCTCTCAGATATAAAAAATAAAAAAAAAGAATGACTAGAAATTTTTTAAAAAGAAAAAGAAAAAAGAATAATAAGTGTTAGTGAGGATGTAGAGAAATTGGAACTCTCCTACATTGCTAGTGAAAACACAAAATGATGCAGCCACTGCGGAAAACAGGTTAAAGGTTCTTCAAAAAGTTAAACACAGAATTACCATGATTCGGCAATTCTACTGCTAGGTATATACCCAAAGGTATTGAAACCAGGAACTCAAACATTTGTACATGAATGCTCATAGCAACATTATTCACAATAGCCAGAAGGTGGAAACAGTCCAAACAACTGTCAACTGATGAGTGAACAAACAATATGTGTTATATCCATAAAATGGGATTTTATTCAGCCATAAAAGTAATAAAGTACTGGGATGCCTGGGTGGCTCAATCAATTAAGGTCTGACTTGATTTCGGCTCAGGTCATGATCTCACAGTTTTTGAGTTCAAGACCTGCATCAGGTTCTGCACGAACAACATGGAGCCTGCTAGGGATTCTCCCTCTCTCTCTCAAAATAAATAAACTTAAAAAAAAAAAAAAGGAAAGATGCTGGGTGGCTCAGTTGGTTAAGCGTCTGACTTCAGGTCAGGTCATGATCTTGCAGTTCATGAGTTTGAGCCCTGCATCAGGCTCTGCACTGACAGCATGGTATCTGCTTAGGAATCCCAATCTCTCTTTCTCTCTGCCTCTTCCCCACTTGCACTCCCTCTCTCAAAATAAACTTAAAAAAAAAAAAAAAAAGGAATAAAGTACTGATATATGCTATAATGTCGACAAACTTCAAAAACATTATGCTAAATAAAAGAAGCTAAATGAAACAAAACATCACATATTATATGATTCCATTTACATGAAATATCTGGAATAGGTAATCCACAGAGACAGAATGCAATTGGTAGTTGCCAGGGCTGGGATGAAGATAGAATGCAAAGTGACTGCTTAATGGGTAGAGCTTTTTCTTTCAGGGTGATAAAATGTCTTCAAACATTACTTAAACTGAAAGTTCAATCTGGTTTTGAGCTTTGGTACTTTAAAGTTTATACTTTTCTTGGGACCCCTGGATGGCTCAGTTGGTTAAGCATCTGACTTTGGGTCATGTCATGATCTCGCAGTTCATGAGTTCAAGCCCCACATCAGGGTCTCTGCTGTCAGCCAGTGTGCAGCCTGCTTTGGAACCTCTGTCTCCCGCTCTCTGCCCCTCCCCTGCTCTCTGTCTCGCTCTCACTCTCAAAAAAAAAAAAAAAAAAACTTTACTCTTGTCCCTGTTAAATCTCACTTGCTAGTTCTTCTTGAACCATCATTTCTGTTTGTGACTGAACTTATTCAACACGGAAAATGTGCCCTCAGCATATGTGATAAGTGTCTCTTCTAGGTCTTTATCAAAGAAGTTGATGGAAATAATTATTAGGGCAGGGACAAGGGGTGCCTGGGTAGCTCAGTCAGTTGAGCATCCAACTCTTGATTTGGGGTCAGGTCATTATCCCAGGGTCATGGGATCAAGCCCTGTGTCCAGCTCCACACTGAGCATGGAGCCTACCTAAGATTCTCTCCCTCTCCCTCTGCCCCTCTCCCCTGCTTCCTACACTCTCTCTAAAAAAAAGACAAGGACAAGAATAGAGGTCTGCATGACCTGATCATATCAGGCTGGTCCTGACACATCAAATCAACCTTCTTTTATAGACATTATACTTCAAACAAGTATTAATACAATCAGCTGTAACATTAGCAAAGAAATCCCGAAAAGTTCTTTACTCATTTAATAAAAAAGTATACATTGCTTACTATGTGTCATATATAATGCTACATATAAATTAGAAACATGATAATGGAAACAGTCATTCTTTGCAGTGATCATTCCTATTGTTAAAAAGAAAACCACAGGCCCAAAATGGTGTCACTTAGGTTAAGGCCTCTAGTCGGTAAACCAATACCTAACTGCAGTTTCAAACCCAGGAATGTAACCTTTAACCTGCTGACATGGAATTTCCTGGTCAATACTCAGAAATTTACTAATAGACCCCTTCTGCTCGCTTTAAGAGGGCAACCTTGCCTAAACAATGCACTCCCTGCTAATAAATTCCTTTCTGGTTTTTTTTTCCTTTTTTTTTTTTTTTTTTTTTTTTGCTATGCCCTCTCTCTGCCTTTAAAAACCTTTTTTCTTGCTTAACTCCTTAGAGCTCCCTTCTACTTGCTAGAGGGGATGCTGCCTGATTCATGAACCAACTAATAAAGTCAATTACATCTGTAAATTTACTCAGGTTGAATTTTGTTTTTTTCAACACTATAAGGCATTATTCTTGTAAAGGCAAGTTGGCCAACAAAGTAAAAAAGAGAATCCCAGGGGCGCCAGGGTGGCTCAGTTGATTAAGCATCTGACCTCGGCACAGGTCGTGATCTCATGGTTTGTGGGTTTGAGCCCCACATCGGGCTCACTGCTGTCAGTGCGGAGTCCTCTTCAGATCCTCTGCCCCCCTCTCTCTCCTCCTCCCCTGCTTGCTCTCTCTCTTAAGAATAAACATTAAAAAAAAAAAAAAAAAAAAAGAATCCCAAAAGTTCATTCAGAGGATCAAACCCTACCAATTAAAAGATTCTTGAGATTTACAATCCTCCTATTAAAATGCCAATATTCAGTACAGTTCACTGGTTAGGCCAACCTCAGTATAAATTACTTGAACCCAACAAGAAAAACCATCCAAACCTAATCCTTCCATCTGTGGTCTCTGTTTCTAGTTCCTCATTCCCCATTTGCTAATCTCAATGAAAACTCATTCATTCAATAATTACTAATTATTGTACATTATTATAACTGTAATAGGAAACTACTGAAAGACTTTAATCAAGAAAATGGCTAAACACTGGTGCTGCATAAATATTGACAAAATGAAAAAATTGGAAGATAAAACTGAAAGAAAGAAGGTACGGCATAGGTGATACAGTTAAAGGTACTACAATAGCATTGTGTGGTAACAGATGGTAGCTACAATTTTGGTAAACACAGCATAACATACAGAGGTTTGTTTTTTTTTTTTTAATTAAGTTATTTTAATGTTTATTTATTTTTGAGAGAGACAGACAGAACGTGAGGGGTGGGAGGGGAGCAAAGAAAGAGGGACACAGAGAATCCAAAGCAGGCTCCAGGCTCTGAGTTGTCAGCACAGAGCCTGACACAGGGCTCGAACTCATGAACTGTGAGATCATGACCTGAGCCAAAGTCAGATGCTTAATCGACTGACCCCCCAGGCACCCCCCCACCTACTAACTTGTTGATTGGCTATGTTGTACACAAGAAACTAATGTAACATTGTGTGTCAACTATACTTCAGCTAAAAGAAAACAAAAATCTAAAAGAAAGAAGAATAAACATGATCAGATTTGTGTTTTGGAATTAACAGACTTTAGAGTGAAGAGTGACCTGGAAACGAAGAAGACTGAATACAGTGTTAACATAATAAGGCCACCAAAATGACCTAAGTAAAAAGACTGTAAATGTGGCTTAGAATGGGCAACTGTGGTGAAAAAGAGCAGACCACCTGGAGATGTTGGGAACTAAGGCTCTCTGGGTGATTGAATAGGGAGGGGAAGAAGGGCAGAAGAGGAGTCAAGAAGGACTTCCAATCTCTGGCTTTCAACTACTGGGTGGATAATGGTGATATTTAATAAGACAGGGACCAAGGAAGAACTGGTTTAGGGGAATAGAGAGGCAGAACAGGGGCGTTTGGGTGGCTCAGTCAGTTGAACATCCGACTTCAGCTCAGATCATTATCTCGCCATTTACGAGTTCCAGCCCGCATCAGGCTCTCTGCTGACAGCTTGGAGCCTAAGAGCCTGCTTCAGGTTCTGTGTCTCCTTCTCTTTCTGCCCCTCTCCTGTTTGCACTCTGTCTCTCTCTCTCTCTCTCAAAAATAAATAAAAACATTTTAATTTTTTTTTTTAAAAAGGCAGAATAAACAGATGGAGTGAGTTGTAGGGTGGTATAGTTCAGTGGATTCATATTAGAAATACAGAAGACAGAGCACCTGGGTGGTTCAGTAGGTGGAGCATCCAACTTGATTTTCAGCTCAGGTCATGATCCCAGGGTTGTTGGATCAATCCCCATGTCAGGCTCCTCACTGAGCATGGAGCCTGCTTAAGATTCATTCTCTCTCCCTCTCTCTCTCTCTCTCTCTCTCTCTCTCTCTCTCTCTCATATTCTCTCCACCCCTCACTCCCTCTATACCCCCTCCCCTGCTCTCCCTCAAAAAAAAAAAAAAAAAAAATGGTGGCACGCCTGGGTGGCTCAGTTGGTAAAGTGGCTGAGTTTGTGAGTTTGGCTCAGGTCATGATCTCTCAGTTCATGGGTTTGAGCCCCGCATCGGGCTCTGGGCTGACAGCTCAGAGTCTGGAGCCTGCTTTGAATTCTGTGGCTCCCTCTCTCTCTGCTGCTCTCCCATTTGCACTCTCTTTCTCTCAAAAAATGAATAAGCATTTCTAAAAATTTTTAATTAAAAAAAAGGAAAGAAAGAAACAGGGGCACCTGGGTGGCTTAGTTGGTTAAGTGTCCAACTCTTGATTTTGGCTCAGGTCATGATCTCACCATCCGTGAGCTCAAGCCCCACACCAGGCTCCACCCTGACAGCATGGAGCCTACTTGGGATTCTCTGACTATCTCTCTCTGCCCCTTTTGTACACACACTCTCTCTCAAAATGAACTTAAAAGAAAAAAAAAGTCGTTCTTTTACAAATCTCCCAAAAGATAAATAAATCAGCTTTTTAAATGGGCAAAGAATATGAATAGACATTTCTTCAAAAAAACATTGCAAATAGCCAATAATCACATTAAAAGGTACTCAATGTCATTAGTCCTCAGGGAAATGTCAATCAAAACCACAAGATACCACTTCCCACCCACTATGATGACTAAAACCAAAGACAGACAACAGCAAATGTTGATGAGGATGTGAAGACATCATATACTGCTGATAGGAATGTAAAATGGTACAGCCACTTTGGGAAAGAGCCTGGCAATTCCTTATTTAAAATGTTAAACATAGAGTTACCATACAACCCAACAATTCTACTCCTAAGTATACACCCAAGAAAAATCAAAACATATCCACATGGAAATCTTTACACAAATGTTCACAGAAGCATTATTCACAACAGTCAAAAGGTAGAAACAACCCAAATATCCATCAACTGACAAAATGTGGTATATCCATACAATGAAATATTGTTCAGTGATAAAAAAAGAATTAACTACTGCTACAGGCTACAACATAGATACACCTTAAAAACGTCATGCTAGAGGGACACGTGGGTGGCTCAGTCAGTTGAGCAATGGACTCTTAATTTCAGCTCAGGTCATGATCTCACAGTTTGTGAGTTCAGGACCCACGTCAGGCTCTGTGCTGGCAGTATGGAGCCTGCTTGGGATTCTGTCTCTGTCTCTCTCTGCCCCTCCACCCCAGCCCCTCTCAAAAATAAGTAAATACAACATTAAAAAAAAAAAAAATCACGCCAGGGGCACCTGGGTGACTCAGTCAGTTAAGCGTCTGACTTCGGCTCAGATCATGATCTTGCAGTTTCTGAGTTTGATCCCTGCATCCAGCTCTGCAATGATAGCACAGGGCCTGCTTCAATTCTATCTCCCTTTCTCTCTGCTCCTCCCCCACCTCTCTCTCTCAAAAATAAATATTTTTTAAAAAGTCATGCTCACTGAAAGAAGCCAGTCACAAAAGGCCACATATTGTATGACTCAATTTATATGAAATGTACAGAATAGGCAAATGTACAGAGGCAGAAAGTAGATTACTGGTTACATAGGGTTGGGGGAAAGGGAGGATAAAGAGGTGACAGCTAAAGGGTCTAGGGATTCTTTCTGAAGTGATGACAATGTTCTAAATTTGACCACAGTGATAGCTGCATATATCTGTGAATATACTAAAAGTCACTGAATAGTACAGTTTAAATGGATAAATTGTATCATATGTGAATTATATCTCAATAAGCTTTTAAAAAGAAAAAGTAATTCAGGAATACTCTCTACTTCAGTTGGGCTAGGCTAGGACTCCAACAACCTCAGTCCAGGAATTCTCTATGCAACACAATACCTTAAAATAAAACATTCAATTTTAGTGGCAATAGTTCTCAAAAGGGTACATATTAGAATAAGTTGTAATGCTTTAAAGAAAATACGGATCCCTGGGACCACCCCAGTCCCACTGGATCAAAATCTTTATGATAGTGTATGGATTTATATATGTATTTTTTTTACATTCCAGAGGTTAAAAGGAAGACAATGTGAGGCTTTTAATAGACATGTTGAGAACAAGTGAAAAAACTTGAATATGGTCTTTATATTAGATGCTATTATTAAACTGATGTTAAACTTCTTGTATCTGATAATATATTGTTACTTAAGAGACTATCCTTGAGCTTACAAAAAATACTTTTAAGGGTGAGGCACATAAGGTCTGTAACTTGCTTTGAATTGTTTGAGGAAAAAATATACATAAATACACACAGATAAAACAAATATAAAGTTACAACCAAATCAGTCAACCTAAGTCAGTTTATATGGGTATTCATTGTATTCGAAAATTTCAAAATAAAAAATCAGGAAAATTCCCGATTCTCCCTGTAGCTTAAGAGTCACAAACTTCAGGTCAAAAGGAAATCTGACCCAAAAACTAATTTCCCTGTTGCTATAAGAAGACTTCTTCCCCTATCCTCACTTCCCAGGATAGACAAATGGACAAAGCTTTCTAATCCATATGTGCCCAAGATTTATAATCCCGAAGAACAGATGAGATTACATTTTAATGGGAACAAGTGTCTGTTATTATACCCTGAAAATTACTAGTGTGCTTTGTCCTTTAGAAAGAGGGAAGAGTGTCATTTCAGCAGGAAGTCAATGAGTACCTTCAGTAAAAAAGCAGAGGCACTAAAGGTAAAAGAGTAGAAGATGCAATCACAGGCGAAAAAACTGCCCAGACTACACAGCTTAACTTTTGTTAGATCCCGTCTATCATACAAATCCTAGACAAAGAAAAGGCTCATTCTTTCATCCAGGGTATACTGAAGTGCCCAGTACCTTATCCTATCCTCATGTACTAAATATGTATATCAAAGAGCTATACACAGAAGCAATCTAACTTCACAAGGTTAAGAATCCTGTTTATAAGGGGGTATCTGGGTGGCTAGGTCGGTTAAAGGTCCTACGTCAGCTCAGGTCATGATCTCGCGGTTCGTGATTTTGAACCCTGCATCAGGCTCTGTGCTGACAGCTCAAAGCCTGGAGCCTGCTTCAGATTCTGTGTCTCCCTATCTGCCCCTCCCCTGCTGGCAATGTGTGTGTGTGTCTCTCTCTCAAAAATAAATAAACATTTAAAAATATATAAAAAATAAAAACTTTAAAAAAAAAAAAAGAATCCTGTCTAGGAGAATGCTCTCTCCCAGAAAAATGCATTCATTCAATCACATTGAATCTTCTTCTTGACTCTCCCTACATGATCAGTACCAGTGATAGCATAAGAGAGCAATCAGAATATATTCCATTAAATTCCACTTTCTATACTTCACTTTGAAAAATTAAACTATCTAAATCCTAGAAAGAAAAATAATAAACGTGGCCATGACAAATGACAATCAAGAATTTGTTCATAAAGCAAGGGACCATCTTTACTGACACTTACCAAGCTGGCAGTAAGAGAAGGTGCAGATTGTCCAAGAGACTGGTTCCTCATTCGAACCAGGTTTGATGCTTCTCCTGAAGACTGCCAAGTCACCTGTCCCACACTGCTATGTACACTGCTGGACAAGGGGAGCAGCTGCTTACCTTCAAACACAAGGTTCAGAAAATATACTTGTAATTATTTATTAATTAACAAGTGAAAATACACACTGATATCAAGTGGATAAAAGTATACCAATTCAAAACAAAATGAAGTTCTGCCATACCCATTTTAGAATCTGTAGCCCTTTAAAAATTCCAACTGCCTTGGGGTCCCTGGGTGGCTCAGTTGGTTAGCATCTGACTCTTGATTTCGGCTCAGGTCATGATCTCATTATTCGTGGGTTCAAGCCCCGTCTCGGGCTCTGCACTGACAGCATGGAGCCTATTTGGGATGCTCTCTCTCCCTTTCTCCCTGTCTTCTCTCTCTCTCTTTCTCTCTCAAAAATAAATACACTGTTAAAAAGATTCCAGGGGTGCCTGGCTCAGTCAGTTAAGTGTCCAACTTCATTCAGCTCAGGTCATGTCTCACAGTTCATGGGTTCAAGCCCCACATCAGGCTCTGTGCTGACAGTGCCGAGCCTGCTCGGGATTCTCACTCTGCCTCTCTCACACGTTCTTTCTCTCTCAAAATACATAAACAAACATTAAAAAAATACAATAAAATTCTCTGTAATATCCACCACCATGCCAGCCCCCAACCCAGACATCCAACCTAGCAAGCTAGGAGTTTTCCAGTCTCTTCCATGCTACTTAGTTTCTCACCAACTCAATGCAACATGAGTGAAGCAGGCAGCTTCTCCTAGACAAGTTTGGCCCCTCGGTTTCCAGAAGACAAACACTGGATCTATAATGCTCTGTCTAGACTCCATGTGTTCAGTCCAGGATGACTGACTGCCTTAATCCCAATGAAAGAATACAAGAAAGTCACTTACAAAGACTGAGTATCTAGAATTGCAATGACTTTCCAATTCAAGTGCAAGTCCCATTTCAACCTCTTCCTTCATAATGTTCTTCACATTGCTGCTAGTTATTTAACCAAAACAAATGTGATATCATTCCCCGCCTTAAAATATTTCTGATGACTCCGTACTGTTTAAAATAATTAGCCAAACTTTTAAAAAAACTAAAGAGGGGCGCCTGGGTGGCGCAGTCGGTTAAGCGTCCGACTTCAGCCAGGTCACGATCTCGCCGTCCGTGAGTTCGAGCCCCGCGTCAGGCTCTGGGCTGATGGCTCGGAGCCTGGAGCCTGTTTCCGATTCTGTGTCTCCCTCTCTCTCTGCCCCTCCCCCATTCATGCTCTGTCTCTCTCTGTCCCAAAAATAAATAAAAACGTTGAAAAAAAAAAAATTTAAAAAAAATAAAAAAACTAAAGAGATCCTTGGTGCGACTGGATGGCTCCATTGGTTAAGTGTCTGACTCTTGATATCAGTTCAAGTCTTGAACTCAGGGTCATGTGAGTTCAAGCCCCACACTGGGCTCTGAGCTGGTCATGAAGACTACTTAAAAAAGCAAAAACAAACAAAAACAAAAAAACCTAAAGAGATCCTCAATAAATCCAGATTATCTTCCTGGCCTCATCTCCAACTCTTTTCCACACCCATTTGCTCACTCAACTTCACGTATGCCCTGCATTTTCACCTGGCTTTATCCTGATCACCCAATTCACTTGAAAATTCTTCCTCTTCCTAGCAAAATCCTATTCAACATGGAAATACCTGCTGTAATAAAGGTGTGAGCAAAAGGAGTTTTTAGTTTTGTTTTTGTTACAACATATCCTTTTATTGCAACAAAATATGATGCAAATTATTTGGAGGGCAATTTAGCAAAACTTATTAAAATTTTAACTCAAATGTTTGAATCCAGCATTCCACTTGTAGGAATGCAGTAAAATGAAAAAAATAACAGTCCAGAATGCTCACCTTAGCAATGCTCACCAGGATAAAACTGGAAATAAGATAAACGTTCATTATAGTTTAAAGAAATTATAATATCTCCACATAATGAAATACTAAACCCATTAAATGAGGCACCTTGGGGCGCCTGGGTGGCTCAGTCAGCTTAGTGTCCAACTTCAGCTCAGGTCATGATCTTGCGGTTCGTGAGTTCAAGTCCCCGTGTCAGGCTTTGTGCTGACAGCTCAGAGCCCGGAACCTGCTTCACATGCCATGTCTCCCTCTCTCTCTGCCCCTACCCTGCTTACGCTCGGTCTCTGTCTCTCAAAAATAAATAAACATTAAAAAAAATTTTTTTAAATAATAATGAGGCACCTCAACATGCAGTCAAGAGAAAAATGTTCAACATTTCTTGTTGAGTATAAAAAGCAGAAAGGAAATATGTGGCATACGATTCCAATTTTGATTTTTAAAATAAAAAAGTTTATGTATATTTACATAAATTTTTAAATATATATTTTTTTTTTTTAATTTTTTTTTTTTAACGTTTATTTATTTTTGAGACAGGGAGAGACAGAGCATGAACGGGGGAGGGTCAGAGAGAGAGGGAGACACAGAATCTGAAACAGGCTCCAGGCTCTGAGCTGTCAGCACAGAGCCCGACGCGGGGCTCGAACTCACAGAGTGCGAGATCGTGACCTGAGCCGAAGTCGGCCGCTTAACCGACTGAGCCACCCAGGCGCCCCAAATATATATTTAAATATAATGGAGCATATATAAATAGTTGGAGAGAGGGAGACAGAAGACTAAGAAGAACTTTTCACTTTGATAATAATGCAGGTCTTTGAACTCAAATTTTTTATTACTGGCATATCTACTTTTTTTTTAAGATTTATTTTATTTTGAGAGAGACAGAGAGAGAGAGAGAGAGAGAGAGTGTGTGTGTGTGTGTGTGTGTGTGTGTGTGTGTGTGTGTGTATGAACTGGGGAAGGGCAGAGGGAGAGAAAAAGAGAAGCCCAAACAGGCTCCATACTCAGCACAGAGACCAACACAGGGCTCAATCCCACAAACCATGAGATCATGACCTGAGCTGAAATCAAGAATTGGAGACTCAACCAACTGAGCCACCCAGGTACCCTATGGTATATTTACTTTTTTAATCAGAAACATGCAATGTTTTTTAAAAATCTAGTTATCTTTCAAGTCTGTTCTCAAATGTATGCTTTACCAAAAAGCCTTTCCATAAAACCCTCTACAAAAAGTAAGAATGGTTCTCTACTCAAAACTTCCATAAGGCCAGAGTAGAGACTGCCTGCCTTCTTTCCTTCCTTCTGCAAATGTTGGCATGTTCTCCAGATGACCTGCCTACTCCTCATCTATATATTCTAAAGGAAAGAGATCATTGACTTACCCTATCCACATATACAAAGGCTAGTATCATAGCCCTATCTCCCTTCAAAATAAGGGCTTACGGGGGAAAGGCTTATACATCTGCAAAAGAAACCCATTTGGATATATACAAGTCTGGGCTTGAAGCATACCAAGGTTTGCCAAGAATTTGAGGAAAACAAACAACGTAAGAAGGAACAATATGAACAAATGGAACAACTGGTCTTTTAGTAAAGAAAGAACTCAGAAGAAAAGAAAACTTAAAAATTATAATTATTCTTACAAGGATTCAAAAGGCTAATGTGTAAAATAATCCCAGTTAAAGATGGCTGACTGAGGACATACTTTTATCTTTGGTCACCAAGGACAGTAAATGAAAATAAAGAAGTAAAATATACAAACAAACAAAGGCTATAATGAGGGAGGGGGATTGACTGAGGAAATGAATAAAATTTGGGGAAAATCTAAAGCAGATAGGTGAATCATAACCAATGGAACTGGGCAAAGAAAGACACAAGGTATAATAAGCATAGAGGAAATTGCAGTTAAATGACATATGAGGCTACCCTGCAAAATCTCAGATAAGTTCAGTATTCAGAGATACAAGATACCAAAGAAGATATAAAGTTAAGACATAAAGCTTAACTCAGATTAACTGAAAATCTATAGGCAAACACAACCACATTCCCATATTGTACCACCCAGCAGCCAGACAATCACCTCACAGGATAGAAGGGATATGGGATCTCAGAGCAGAGTGATGGATTCTGGTTGTTAGGTGCTCAAAAGAAAGAGTTGATTCAGAAACAAAACTTTAAAAAAAAATTTTGATACAAAACTCAAAATTCTATTTACTCATACAAAATTGAGAAGGTAACACATCCTTATATTCATAGCATTCTGCTATGAAAAGAACCAAAAAAATGGCTTTATGTGATTAAATACATGCCTGGCAAAATAACAATTCCAATAAAAAAGTGCAAAGATAAAGCCAAGAAAATAGCCCTGAAATGGGACAAAAATAAAAAGAAATTTAAAACCATTTACCAAGAAGTATGGTGGGGTTTCTTCTCTATTAATCTAATATTTTTAGCTGAGGCCAAACAGATTCTCTTTTAATATTCTATTGATTTCTGAAAATTATGTCACATTTTAATGGTTTCCCATTTGGACTATAACTTCCTTATATCATTTCTTCCTCTTGAATTTTTTTAAAGACTTTTCAATGGGGAAGGTGGGGAGGCACTACCGGCTTTGGAAAGGATTTTGAAAATGGGGGTGGGGGCAGAAAATCAAAAGGAGTGCCTGGGTGGCTCAGTCAGATAAACATCTGACTCTTGGTTTTGGCTCAGGTCATGATACAGCAGTTCATGAGTTCAAGCCCCACATCGGGCTCTGCACTGGCAGTGCAGAGCCTGCTTGGGATTTTCTCTCTCCCTCTCTCATTGCCCCTTCCCCATTCTCTCTCTCAAAATAAGTAAACTTAAAAAAAGAAAGAAAGAAAGAAAGAAAATCAGAAGAAACAAAGGATGTAAAGTCTACAGAAGTGAGCAGAAAGTAGAAGTCAAATTCAAAGAGAATAACCAGTGACAGTGATCAACTAGGAGATAACTAACAGGCCCAGGAGGCTACCATTCAGACACCACCAGGAACTAGTAAAGAGAGGAAGATAGCCTTACCCTTAAGTGTTTTATACAAAACTACCACCAGAGAAGATGACAAGTCAACTGATATACCCTTAAATATTGACAACGCAGTCCCATATTTCTTAAAAAACAAATTTAGAGAGGCTCCTGGAAGGTTCAGTTGGTTAAGCATATGACTCAAGTCATGATCTCACACTTCGTGAGTTTGAGACCCACATGGAGCTCTGCACCAGTGGTGCAGAGCCTGCGTGGGATTCTCCCTCTCTCTCTCTCTCTCTCAAAATAAATAAATAAAAGCTTTAAAAAAAAAAAAATTAGCTACTCACCTGACAGAGAACTGGCCAGGCTTCCTCTCCGCAACTTACAGTCATCCTGACTAAGTTGTCGTTGAAGTTTAGCTTTTCCAGTGGATGAAAACAGGTCAGGATTACTGAGCTTCCTGAAAAGCAGGGGACTAAGTCCAGTTATCACATCCTTCAAAGAAAAAAAGGTAAAATATAAAGCCTTTAAGGTCTTTTCTGAAAGTATAAGGACTTTATATTAAACATTCATTACAGTTAAATAGTGCCAGCATTTTATACTTCCTGATCAATAGCTAAAGCCAAAAACATATTTCTTAGTAAAAGCTGTTTGGGTATGCTATGAAGGCTACAGGACACTGATTATAAATGCAAAAGAAGGGACACTTAGGTGGCTCAGTCGGTTAAGCGTCCGACTCTTGACTTCGGCTCAGGTCATGATCCCACTGTTTCTGGGTTCAAGTCCCGCATCAGGCTCTGCGCTGGTGGGGTGGAGCCTGCTTGGGATTCTCCCTCTTTCCCTCTCTCTCTGCCCCTCCCCCACTCACTCTCTCTAAGTAAATAAACTTTAAAAAATAAAATAAATAAAAATAAATAAATAAATAATAAAATACCAAAGAAAAAACGGGGGGGAAGGTTCACAAGATGACACGTTAAGACATTTTGACAGGATGTATTATTCATAATGAGTACATGTCTAGTTATGTTTATTTATTTTCCTCCTTCTATTCACTCTTCCTATATATCCAGTAAAGAAAAGCATATTTTAGTTTTTAAAAAAAACATGAATAGCAGACCTTCCTTTACCTGATATACAAGGTTAGAAATGCCTCTAATATTCAATTAATGCTAAAATAATATATAGAGATTTCTTTATAGGTCAAATAGGAGCTGAATACATGTTTCAATGAAAAAGCATAATAGTACTATGGAGAGGAGTGCCTGGGTGGTCAGTCAGTTGACCATCCAACTCTTGATTTTGGCTCAGGGCATGATCGCAGGGTCATAGAATAGAGTCCCATGTGAGGCTCCACACTGGGCATGGAGCTTGCTTGGGATTCTCTCTCTCTCTCTCTCCCTCTGCCCCCTCCCCAGCTCACACAGACACATTTTTTTAAAAATTTTTAAAGTACCACAGAGAAAATACAGATAATATGAAACACTGACAGAGCCTCCTCCCATTTGTCTTTATTTTAATCCAGCTCATCCTGCTCCATCCCAATGCCTGTTCCTCTTCACTCAGTAAGCAAAGTCAACTCTCTTCAAGATTCAGACATTTTGAAGCAAACATGCACCTCATTGGCAGCATTGAAAGAGAAACTATTTTTAAAAAAATAAGGCAAATGAGACATATCTTTCACATTTCAATGAAAGAAACTAAAACAAATACAGGTAATTAGCACATCAAAGTGATATGGACAGGACAAAGACAAAATGAGAAACATAAGAAATAACTACAATCTATGTTACCTGCCATTTGAAGAATAAGACTCAAACAACTAGTAAAAGCCACAGGGGGGGAGAATGGGAAAATGCCAACCTTCTTCAGATTTAAAAAAAATAAAAACCCATAAGGTCATACACTGTGATTGGTGGGTTCACAAACATGTTCACAAACATAATACTGGTTGGTGGTGCCTATCCAGAATATAATTTACAAATGCCCCAAAATAAAAAAAGTTAAATAAAAATAACGGTTAAATAAAAATAAAAATAAGAGTAAGTTAAATAAAAATAAAATAAAGAAACAAGGAAACAGTATTTTTAAATTGGTAGTAAATGGATAAAATGATGAAGAGGGATATTTAGGCACTGTATCATTAAAGCAAATGGTGTGTCAAGATAACTATAACAGAAGTTAGCAGGGAGAAAGGGAAACTGGAAGCAGTAGCTAATACAAAAAGAGAAGACAGCAAGATAGCACTGTATATTCCCACCATCGGGTGTGTTAAGGATGAAATACTACCTATGCATCAAGGAGAAAGCATGGAAGGAAGCAGTGTTTGGGCACTAATGCTGATAACCAACCAAAAAAGGCCGGCCACTCACAGAGGCAACACCCCAGCATGCAGCTTTAGGTGGAGTAAGGAAGCATTGGAAGATATCAAGCTGAAGTAATATCCTAAATGAAGACAATAGGGAGAGGGAAAGGACTCATCCCCAAAATAACTTACAAACCAACTACATCAGGAAGCCAGCACTGGGATGCCTGCTACACTGTATGGATGAGCAATTAGTCTTAGCCAGAAAAGGAACAACAACGAATACAGGACTAGAGCAGCACCAATTAAGAGCAAGTCCTAGCCTTTTCAATCTCCCTATTCCCTATCATAATATACCATAGGAAAAAAAAAAAAGCCAGAAAACAGAAAAAAATAAATAAAAGTATATCACATCCCTTCTTATTCCAAGACTCACCTGTCAAAACCTTGCAAAGGGAAGCAAATATAAATTAAATTGGATAAGAAATTTAATTTTTAAACAATTTTATTTTTAAGTAATCTCTACACCCAATGTGGGGCTCAAACTCAGAACCCCGAGATCAAGAGTCGCATTTCCACCAATTGAGCAAGCCAGGAGCCCCTGAAATTTAACTTTTAAATTAGTATGTCTTTTTTTTTTTACTGAAGTATATTAGTCATTTCAGAAAAGAACACATATCCAAGCATATAACTCAATGAATTTTCACAAATTAAACATACCTATGTAACCAGCATCAAGATATATATTTAAAAAAAAAAAAAAAGACATAACCAAGCACCCCAAAAAGCCCGCTGTGTTGCCTTCCAAGCACTACCCAGGCTTCCAACAGAATAGATTATATAAAGTGAAAAACTTGGGGCACCTGGGTGACTCAGTCGTTTAATCATCTGACTCTGGATTTCAGCTCAGGTCATGATCTCAGGGTTCTTAGGATCAAGCCCTGCCTCACTCAGGCTCTGTGCTGACAATATGGAGCCTGGTTAGGATTCCTGCTCTCCCTCTCACTCTAATTTTGCCCCTCCCCTGCTCATACTCTCTCTCAAAAATAAACAATCTTTTTTTAAAAAATTAATAAATAGGAAATCTTTATATGAATGGAATCAACTAGCCTGGACTTTTTAAAACTAAATTTACCCAAGAAGTCATTAAGGGACAGGATAGAATGAAGCAAATAATACAAAATCACATATAATCCAACAGAGAAAGAAAAAGTGTATAGGAGGTAGAACTTCCTTACTAATTTCCATAATAACTTCATATAGTTCTCTAGTTTCCATTCTAGTCACTTATGAGATCCATCCAAGCTGCATGTTTTCAGGTTCTATGGGATCCATTATACCCTTTAAACTCTTCCTTTCGGCTCAAACTAGATTAAATTGGTTTCTATAGTTTTTACAATCAAATGATTCTTAAGCAAATTAGGGAGTTAAGGAGGGGAAAGAGTCTAGGAAGACTTAGAGGCTTCTGGCTTGGGTAGTATGCTTATCAAGACAGGGAATACAGAAGGAGAAACAATTTACAAATAAAACACTGCTCTGACAATAGCAAATATCAGCATTAACTACAGATCATAGTACTTTTCCAATAACTATTAGGGGAACTATAAACATTTAACCTGAAAGAAAGAAAACAAAGGAGACATGAGTAACTCTCTAACTACATGAGTGCTATTTCTTACATTACAGGAAATTTCTAACTTCTGAGGACAGAATTAGAACTAATGGATGAAATTAAGGTCATGATCTCACAGTTTGTGAGTTCAAGCCCTGCCTCAGGCCCTGAGCTGACGGCACAGAGCCCGCTTGGGATTCTCTCTCTCTCCCTCTCTCTCTCTCTGACTCTTTCCCGCTCTCAAATTCTCTCCCTCTCAAAATAAATAAACTTTAAAAAAAAAAGAAGAAGAAGAAGGAAGAGCTGTCTAACAGTCAACAGGCCACCTTAAAAAGGAATGGACTGTGCCACCAGAAATACTGAAAAAGGTGAAAGCTGACCTAAAACAGTAATTCTCAAAATGTGGTCCCCCATACCAACAGCACCAGCATGACCTGTGACCTTGCTAAAAAATGCAAAATCTCAGGCTTCACCTCAGACCTACAAAATCAGAATTCTGACAGAAGGGACCAGCAATCCATGTTTTAGCAAGCCCTCCAGGTGATTCTGAAGCACATGAAAGTTTGAGAACCACCAGACTAGGTCAAAAACTTTCAACATGATCCCACCAACACACAAATATACCAATCAGTTGTGAGGACTGTATCACAAATTACTTAAAATTTAAGTAAAGTACTTAAGTTTGCAACCACTTTAATTAAATGAAAGCAGGTTCTTGGTAAACTCTACAATAAAGTCAATTCACCTGTCAATACAACATTCTTCAGTGAAAACTTTAAAAGGCAGAATTATAGCAAGCATCCCAGAAATTACACATAACCTATATTTATTTATGTAACATTATAACAATAACATATCTAACATATGCCAGGTAAAGTTCAACTGTCAAAAAAAAAAAAAAAGGGCTGAAAATTGCTTGACTACACAATCTCTACATTTTCTTCCCAACTCTAGGAGCTTCTTGCTTTCTTTTTTAATTATGAGTACTGAGTTGTGCCCGTTTTGCCTGTTGCCCTGGGAGCCCTCACAGAGACTTCTCTCTTTTGGCTCAAAACCATCTCCCTCCTCCACAATACCAAAGCAAATCTCACAGTAACTTTACCCACAACACTAGTGTTGTGCTTACACTGTACTATGCTATTAGGATAGGATTCAAAGGAAAGGATTCACAGCTGAAAAACTGAAGTCTACACAACTAAAAACATTTGTACCAGACTAAAAACCTGGATTAACTCTCATTGGGAGTTGTCTTATCCCAAATGACTGGTAATCCAGTAGGTAAAGAGAATTCTATACCTTGTGGCAGATTCTTCCTGATCTACCCAACAAGAGTCAAATCCAGGTGCCACACTAATCAAAGTCCATCCTCTTAATCCCTATCAAAAACCTTTGCTTGATTATCTATCTATCTGTAATGAACTTTGACCCATACCCCAAGCATATCAAACACAGACATAAATTAACTCTAAATGGATCATGAATCAAACTGTAAAACCTAAAACAATAAAACTTAAGAGTAAATTTTTGTAAGTTTTAGAGTTCTTAGATAAGATACAAAACACAAGTTTAAAAAGAACAAATTTATATATTGGACTTCACCAAATTTAAAAACTAATCCTCTTCAAAAGATACTATTTAAAAAAATGAAAACAAATCACACACAAGGAAAAATCATTTGCAAAACACATGTTAGAAAGGACTGGCATTCACTATATAGAAAGGTCTTACACAATTCAATAACACACAAGCCAATTAAAAATGAAAAAAAGACTGAACAGACACTTCAACAAACAAGAGGCAACTACAGCAAAAGAATATACAAAACCATCATCAATATGATTTATCATTAGGGAAACAAAAATTAAAATCAAATGAGAAGTAATGTCAGCACAAAAAAAAAGGGTGGGGGGGGCGCCTGGGTGCCTCAGTCAGTTGAGTGTCTAACTGATTTCAGCTCTGGTCATGATCCCAGAGTCGTTGGATCAAGTCCCTCATCAGGCTCCACACTGCACATGGAACCTATTTGGTATTCTCTCTCTCCCTCTCCCCCACTCATGCACGTGCTCTCTCTCTCTCTAAAATAAAACAAAGCAAAACAAAACCCCACAGTTGCAAGCGAACATCTCCCCAGAGAAACAACTGGAAAACAAGCAGAAACTATCAGAACCACCTTTGTCAGAATTCTGGAAAATAGTCAAAGGTTTACAGTCAAGAAAATGCTGAATCAACAAGTAAACTTAAAAATGGTAGGAATGCTTTGTGGCATTTTTATGTGCCCCTGCCCACCCACTTCTTGATGTTAAAGCAGTGTGAAGACATCAGCTGGTGGTCCTAGTGCGGGACCTTGGTCCCTGATTCCCTGATTCTAGAAGGAGCAGAACAAATCTTGTTTGCAAATTATTGTTTATAGCTGTTCTCACTTGTCTGGGGGCTGCCAAAAAGACTGACACAAGGCACTCCTTTATTTCACCTAACTCAGAATCTGCTCAAGGCAGAAAAGCAGGAGGCTTTGCTCAAAAACACTGTAAGGTGATCCAACCACCCAGAGCCACGTGGACCAAAAGATTAAAGGTGAGACATAAAACAGACTGCCTAAAGCCTGGGAGGAAAAAGGGAGAGTTTCTCTGGAAAATTTGTGCAATCAAAATAGGGTAATTTAGAAAGTCCAAGGTAGGGGCACCTGGCTCATTCAGTCGGAAGAGCTTAGGACTTTTCATTTCAGGGTTGTAAACTCAAGCCCCACATTGACTGTAGAGATTACTTAAATAAATACACTTAAATAATAATAATAATAATAATAGAAAGAGCAACGCAAAATGCATGCTCAAGAAAGACCTGAAAAGACTCTAAGCTTTCATTTCAGGCTGATCCCTATGCTCACTATAAGTCTAGCTAAGCAAAAAGTCCATATAGTGGTTTGCAAAGACCCTATAGGAGATAGGTTTGTTTATTTAGATTCTGGTGATCAAGGAAATCTCTATCTAAACACAAGCTAAGGATCAGAGACTTCAGTACCACAGTACAGTACCACAGTATACACGGACCAAGGAATATAATTTCTGCAAAAATAAATAAACAAAAAATAAATGCTGGGAAAACTCACTAGAAAAATGGACAACTACAGCCTTCAACAACCTAAAACAACAAACTCTGGAGAAAGGGGAAGTGATTTCCAGAGTTATCAATATTCAAATGTCCATTTTTCAACAACAAAAAAATCACAAGACCTACAAAGAAATGAGAACGTATGGACCATTCAAAGAATCAAAATAACAGAAACCATGTCTGAGGAAACCCAGCATTAAACCTAGTAGTAAACTTTAAATCCCTTTCTTAAATATGTTCAAATGTACAAATGAAAGAAAATCAGAAAAACAATGCATGAAAGAAAAACAGGGTTGCATATATGATACTCAAGGAAAGACAATGTGAGCCAAGGATTTTATATCCAGGATAACTAACCTTCAAGGTAAAGGGCACAGGAAAACTGTTACCAATATAAAAATAATTCAGAGAATATTGTTCCAAGAGGCCCTTCCTAAGGAATCTACCAGAAAACAAGATTTACACAATCAAAATAATTAGAGCAATATCAGCATGTGATTAGCATTAAATATGCAGTCACTTGTAAAATGAATAAATGTACATTCAAAGGGAGAGTACAGTATATAATGGCTATATAATTTGAAAATGTAGATACACATTTTCAACCACAAGATGGAAGGAGAAGGTGGAGACAGCATATACAAAAAAATTTAACAGTTCTCATTAATCATTGATGGTAGTACATTAGAATTGCCTTTAGAGACATATATTTATGTAGGACAAAGCAAATGCATAATTACTGGATATTCTAATTGTTGGTTCAAAACACTCTCAGAAGCTTCCCGGCTGTAATCTGAAAATGGCCCCTGTTTCAGGGGTAGGGAGAGACAAAAGAAAGAGGCAGGCCACTCCAAGTTGGTAGGTGGCAGTATTAATAACCAAAGGGAACTTACATAACAAGACTTGCCTTGGGCGGCAGCAAGACAAATAGATCTCCACACCTGCCCACCAGATCTTGGTTTATAAAGAGGCCTTAACTAGATGCAGTCGTGTATACCATGCAGGTGTTTTCAATACTACATCACTATCTCAAGGCTCTGTCCTTGAAGAAGCCTCTGGGAGCAGGAAAGGCAAGTGGAACCTATTTCCAAGGACAGGGGAGGGGTGAGGAGCCTCCCAGAGCCCAGGTCCATCCGCAGTCATGTCTTTTTGATAACATTCTCCAATACTTAAATCTTTCACACCGTGAGTCTTTGGGAATATGATTCAAGGTAGGAAATAGAGAAAATACTGATGTAATATACAGGAGATTAAGTTTTTTAAAAAATCTGAGTAGTCCTTTGCAAATACACTGTTAATTGACAAGTAGTTTATGTATTTAACTCTCCACTGACAAGTTTAGAAACAACGACCAACGTAATAGCAAAGAGTATCCTTAAGATATAGTTTGCAGTTCTAAAATACCATTTCCCATTAAAAGAAACCAAGAGTTCTTAGAAAAACAGCTAATTCCAGGTCTAAGGTGGAAAATGAGCCCGGAACAGTTTGACCCATGAGATTGCAAAAAAAACTATCAAAACTATTAGGATCAGGTCCAAAAGACTAAGAAACCAATTGTTTCTAGACAAGAGGACAATCTGAGATTCAATTAGTACAAGAAAACCATCAGATGCTGTACATTTAAATGCCTGACCTGGGTGGCTCAGTCAGTTAAGCCTCTGACTTGGGCTCAGAAAGCCTGCTTCGGATCCTCTGTGCCCCTTTCTCTGCCCCTTCCCCACTTGAGCTCTCAGTCTCTCTCAAAAATAAATAAATAAACTTTAAAAAAAGGTTTAAATGCCTAACCACATGAATAATAAGATGACAGGGAACTAATTACCTTAAAAATCAGGCAAACTTAAAAGGAAAGAATCAAGCCTTTCTTACATGTACTATACCACTGGGAACTAAATAGTAGATGAGGGGAAGCATCTCCTTAAAATGTTATTCCAGTTAATAATTGAAAACAAAATGATAGAATTGTATAACCATTTTGCAACTCCCAATTACTGAATCTTGGCACCGAGCATCAAAACTGCTAAAATCAAAGAGTAAGCAGCAGAGGATTACACACCTACTGTTGAAAGACCACACAACCATCTATAATTTTGCCAAAGGAATTAAACCTGAGGCTGGATGAAGCTTCTGTATTCAGCTGTAATTTGCAGGAAATGCAAAGGATACGGAAACATTCTGAAATGCATCATGGTTATATAGTAGGAAACCTACAGGTCAAATGCCCCAGATATTTCTACGTATAAATTTTAAGGAAAAGGAAGACATGGAAGGGAAACCTACAGATTAAAAAAGATTTAAGACATATCTTGTGTTGGGGCACCTGGGTGGCTCAGTCGGTTAAGCATCCGACTCTTGATTTTGGGTCAGGTCATGATCTTACTGTTCCTGGGATAGAGCCCACGCATCCAGCTCCGTGCTGACGGTAGGTAGCCTGCTTGGGATTCTCTGTCCCTCTCTCTGTGACCCTCCCCCACTTGGGCTCACACGCGTGTGCAGGTGCATGCACATACATGCTCTCTCTCAAAATGGATAAACTTTAAAAAAATAAACATATCTAGTGTTTTTATTTTATTTATTTTGAGAGAGAGGGAGAACACAAGCAAGGGAGGGGCAGAGAGAGGGAGAGACTCCCAAACAGGCTCTCTGCTGAAAGTGGAGCTCGAACTCCTAAACCTGTGAGATCATGACCTGAGCCAAAATCAAAAGTCCAATGCCCAAGGGACTAAGCCACCCAGGCACCCCTATCTCGTGTTTTTAAAGGGGCAGGACTAAAATGTAATGTTTTAGATGCAAACTTACAAGGAAATGAAAGCAAATTATTACTTTTTAAGTCAGGACAGTTATTACTTTTGAAGGGAAGGTGGGGCTGTAATTGAGATGGGATACATTTATAGAATGGGTGGCAAAACTGTTTTTCTTGATCTGGGTAATAGTTTGTAAGGGTGTTCATCTTATAATTCATTAAGTTATACATTTGTTTTGACTGCTTTTCTGTGCTTCTTATATTTTACAATAAAAAGGCTAAAAAAGAAAAAGAGGAAAGGAAAAAAAAAATCACAAAACAAGTGGCCTGCTGCAAAAGTAAGGGAATATTTTGCCACACATAAAGTTAGAGCAGTGACAAAAAACAAGCACAATAATAAACATAGAAACATTTAGTGAGATCCAGTACAAATGAGAAATTCTAAATCCTGATTTGACAACAAAAACAACACTGCAAAACAGACATTCTTTTTTTAAAAAACTTTTTTAAGTTTATTTATTTATTTTCAGAGAGAGAGAGAGAGTACAGAAGGGGGAGAGGGAGAGGGAGAGGGAGAGAATCCCAAGTAGGCTCCACACTGTTGGTACAGAGCACAATGTCAGGCTCAAACTCACAAACCATGAGATCATGACCTGAGCCAAAACCAAGAGCCAGATGCTTAATCGACTGAGCCATCCAGGTGCCCCCAAAGCAGACATTCTTATCCTCATTTCATATTCAAATCTACTAAGCTACTGAGAGAATTCACACCTAGTCCAAATTGTTTTTTCTCCTATTATATTTAAATTACATTAATAAAGAACTCATAACAATAAGAAAAATAAAACGAAAGAGTGTATAAGAAAAACAAGAAAGTATATGGATAAGAAAGTCACAAGACAATAAATCCAAATAATAAAATTCACTAGCAATTAGGGAAATATATTTAAAACACTGACAAGTCATCCAAACCTAACAAATTACCAGAAGTAATAACCTGATAAAACCAAGAGTTGGCAAAGACATAGAGAAACATCACTGGTCAAAGTAAAAATTGGTACAATCACTGTAGAAAACAATTTGGCAATAATATCCAGCAAGAGAAATTCCTGTACATGGGCACAAGGAGATAAGTACAAGGATATTTACTGCAGCACTATAATAGGGAAAATGGAAATAACTTAAGGGTCCATTATTATAAGAATGGATAAACTGTCATTTACTCAAAGGAATGCTATATAGCCTTTAAAAATTAATGAAACTGATTTGGAGCGCCTAGGTGGCTCAGTCAGTTAAGTGTCTTACTCTTTTTTTTTTTTTTTAACATTTATTCATTACTGAGAGACAGAGAGAGTCAGAGCACAAGCATGGGAGGGGCAGAGAGAGGGGGAGACACAGAATCTGAAGCAGGTTCCAGGCTCCGAGCTGTCAGCACAGAGCCCGACACGGGGCTCAAACCTACGAGCAGTGAGATCATGACCCGAGCTGAAGCTGGACGCCCAACCAACCGAGCCACCCGTGCCCCAAGTGTCTTACTCTTGATTTCAGCTCAGGTCATGATCTCACAGTTCGTGAGATCGAGCCCCACGTCAGTCTCCATGCTGACAGCACAGAGTCTGTTTGGGATTCTCTCTCTCCCTCTCTCTCTGCCCCTCCCCTGCTTGCTTGCTCTCTCTCTCTCTCTCTCTCTCTCTCAAAATAAATAAATAAACTTTTAAAAAAATTAATGAAACCGATTTAAATGTATTAACATAGATCAAGGTTGGCAAACTTCAGCTGGCAGGCCAAATCCTAACCATAGCCTGTTATGTCCAGTCAGAAAGCTAAAAGTAGTTTTTACATTTTGTAAATGGCTGGAACACAAATCAAAAGAACATTATTTCATGAAATATTCTCAATATGAAAAATATAAAAGTTACATGAAATTCCAATTTCAATGTCTATACATAAAGTTTTATTAGAACATAGCCACATTCACTCATTTACATATTATCATAGATATGCTATCATGCTACAACAGAAATGAGTAGTTATGAAAAAGTATGACAAAGCCTAAAATATTTATTATCTGCCCCTTTACCAAAAAAGTCTCCTGATCCATGACATAGATAATTCTCAAAAAAATATTGACCAGGGTCTGGGTAGCTTAGTTGGTTACGCACCCAAATGTTGATTTAGGCTCAGGTCAAGAACTCACATTTCATGAGATCAAGCCCCATGTCAAGCTCTGTGCAGACAGTGTGGAGCCTGCTTGGGATTCTCTCTCTCCTTCTCTCTCTCTCTGCCTCTCCCCCACTCTCTCTCTCTCTCTCAAAAATAAACTAAAACAAAACAAAACAAAAACCAATGTTAAATTAAAAAAGTAAGGGCAAAAAGATTTATACAGTAATACATAATTTATATAAAAGTTAAAAACAAATACTGCTTCATCTTACTTATAAATATCTTTAGTAACGGATTGTTTTTCTTCCTTATTAATGCAGCATTTAAATACACACCACCTTTAACAGTGGTTTCTTTCAGGAATGATAGTGGGGAGGGAACGGATGCTAAAAGTAACTGTAACATTTTACTCCTTTAAATATAACATTTTACTCCTTTAAAATCTAAAGCAGGGTCCCTGGGTTGCTTAGTCACTTAAGCTTCAGACTTCAGCTCAGGTCATAATCTCACAGTTCATGGGTTCCAGCCCGAATCGAGACAGACAGACAGAGAGAGAGAGAGAGAGAGAGAATCCCAAGCAGAGAGAGAGAGAGAGAGAGAGAGAGAGAGAGAGAGAATCCCAAGCAGGCTTCACACTGACAGCTCAGAGCCTGGAGCCTGCTTTGGATTCTGTGTCTCCCTCTCTCTCTGCCCCTCTCCTGCTCAGCGCAAACGCACTCTGCTCTCTCTCTTTCTCTCTCAAAATTAAACACATTAACAACATTTGAGTATCTACTATGTTCCATAAAGTATGTTAGGAATACAAACCTAAGCAAAATAAAACCCTGATACTTATTACTTTTTTACTCTATTTTGCCTAAAGCAGTGGTTCTGATCCTCAAAGTGTGGTCTCCAGACCAGCAGCATCACTTTCATCATCACCTGGGAACTTGTTGGAAATGCAGACTCCAGGCCCTACTCAATCAGAAATTCTGGGTGTCAGGCCCAGCCATCCTTGCTTTAACAAGCCTTCCAGGTAATTCCATTAGCCCTGAAGACTGAAAATAACTGGCCCAAAGAAGTTCACACCCATACCCCAAAAGAGTGAGGCTCTGGTTAGGCTCTGGGGCACCTGGATGGCTCAGTCAGTTAAGTGTCCGACTTCTGCTCAGGTCATGATCTTGCAGTTTGTGAGTTCGAGCCCCGCGTCGGGCTCTGTGCTGACAGCTCAGAGCCTGGAGCCTGCTTCGCATTCTGTGTCTCCCTCTCTCTCTGCTTATTCACCTGCTTGCTCACTTGTTCTTTCTCTCTCTCCTCTCTCTAAAAAATAAATAAAACATTAAAAATTTTTTTTAAATAAATAAATGGGTTAGGCTCACTTAAATGGATCAGTCTCAGGAATTAAGAAAAAGCATAGCTAGAACTGGATAGCCACATGCAAAAGAATAAAGTTAGACCCTTACCTCACACCATATACAAAAAATAGCTCAAAATAGATCAAACCTAAACATAAGGTCTAAAACCATAAAACTCCTAGACGAAAACATAGGGGTAAATCTTCATGGGGATCTTGGCTATGGCAATAGTTTCTCAGATGTGACCAAAATCACAAGCAACAACAACAACAAAAAAGGTAAATTATACTCCATCAAAATTAAACTTTTGTGCAAAGGTCACCAGCAAGAAAGTAAAAGACAGGGGCACCTGGCTGGCTCAGTCAGAGCCCTCACAACCATGAGATCATGACCTGAGCCAAAATCAACAGTTGGATGCCCAACCAACTGAGTCACCCAGGCAACCCAAAGATAAAATCTTAAAAAAAGAAAAAAAAAAGTGAAAGACAACCTACCAAATGGGAGAAAATACCTGTAAATCATATCTGATAAGATATCAGATTCTAGATGTCAGATATCAGATATCTAGATATCCTAGTATCCAGAATAAATATAGAACTCTTACATCTCAACAACAAACAACCCAATTTAAAAATGGGCAAAGAACTTGAATAAACATTTCTATGACAAAGATATACCTCACTTGCTCACTCACTCGCTCTAAAATAAAACTTAAGGGCTTCTGGGAAGATGGCAGCGTAGGAGGACGCTGGGCTCACCGCGTCCTGCGAATCAATTAGATTCCACCCACACCTGCCTAAATAACCCAGAAAATCGCCAGAAGACTAGCAGAACAGATTCTCCAGAGCCAAGCGGAGACAAGAGGCCCACAGAACAGGGTAGGAAGGGCGGAGAGGCAGTGCGCACTACACGGACTGGCGGGAGGGAGCCGGGGCAGAAGGGCGGCCCGCTGGCCAAGCAGAGCCCCCGAGTCTGGCTTGCAAAAGCAGAGGGGCCAGACGGAGGGTGTTCTGACAGCAAGAGGGACTTAACATCTGGAAGGTTATAAGTTAACAGATATGCTCGGAGAACAGGAGGGCTGGAGGACAATGGGAGGGAGAGTTGTTGAGCCCCGGACCACAGAGCTCAGCTTGGCGGGGAACAAGGGCGCTCACCAGCGCCATCTCCCTAGCCCAGCCCCCAGCCAAAATCCCAAAGGGAACCAGTTCCTGTCCAGGAACTTGCTTGCACTGCACAAACACCCAACACTGTGCTTCTGTGGATCCATCCCTCCGGGCGGCGGGTCTGACTGCCTCCCGGTGCCGCAGGGCCCCTCCTGAAGCGGACAACCGAATGAAAAGTGAGCTGAGCCTGCCCCTCCTGCCCCCGTGCACCTTGCCGATCCACCCCAGCTAATACACCAGATCCCCAGCACCACAAGCCTAGCAGTGTGCAAGTAGTCCAGACGGGCCACACGACCCCACAGTGAATCCCGCCCCTAGGAGAGGGGAAGAGAAGGTACACGCCAGTCTGACTGTGGCCCCAGTGGTGGGCTGGGGGCAGACATCAGGTCTGACTGTGGCCCCGCCCACCAACGCAAGTTATTCAAGACAGCACAGGGGAAGTGCCCTGCAGTTCTGCACCACTCCAGGGACCATCCAAAATGACAAAATGGAAGAATTCCCCTGAAAAAAACCTCCAGGAAATAACGACAGCTAATGAACTGATCAAAAAAGATTTAAACAATATAACAGAAAGTGATTTTAGAATAACAGTCATAAAATTAATCGCTGGGCTTGAAAACAGTATAAAGGACAGAAGAGAATCTATTGCTACAGAGATCAAGGGACTAAGGAACAGCCAGGAGGAGCTAAAAATGCTATTAATGAGCTGCAAAATAAAATGGAGACGACCACAGCTTGGATTGAAGAGGCAGAGGAGAGAATAGGGGAACTAGAAGATAAAATTATGGAAAAAGAAGCAGCTGAGAAGAAGAGAGATAAAAAAATCCAGAAGTATGAGGGGAAAATTAGAGAACTAAGTGATGCACTAAAGAGAAATAATCTACACATAATTGGTATTCCAGAGGAGGAAGAGAGAGGGAAAGGTGCTGAAGGTGTACTTGAAGAAATAATAGCTGAGAACTTCCCTGATCTGGGGAAGGAAAAAGGCATTGAAATCCAAGAGGCACAGAGAACTCCCTTCAGACATAACTTGAATTGATCTTCTGCACGACATATCATAGTGAAACTGGCAAAACACAGGGATAAAGAGAAAATTCTGAAAGCAGCTACGGATAAACGTGCTCTAACTTATAAAGGGAGACCGATAAGACTCGTGACAGATCTCTCTACTGAAAGTTGGCAGGCCAGAAAGGAATGGCAGGAAATCTTCACTGTGATGAACAGAAAAAATACGCAGCTGAGAATCCTCTATCCAGCAAACCTGTCATGTAGAATAGAAGGAGAGATAAAGGTCTTCCCAAACAAACAAAACCTGAAGGAATTCATCACCACTAAACCAGCCCTACAAGAGATCCTAAGGGGGACCCTGTGAGACAAAGTACCAGAGACATCACTACAAGCATAAAACATACAGACATCACAATGACTCTAAACCCGTATCTTTCTATAATAACACTGAATGTAAATGGACTAAATGCACCAACCAAAAGACATAGGGTATCAGAATGGATAAAAAAACAAGACCCATCTATTTGCTGTCTACAAGAGACTCATTTTAGACCTGAGGACACTTTCAGATTGAAAGTGAGGGGATGGAGAACTACCTATCATGCTACTGGAAGTCAAAAGAAAGCTGGAGTAGCCATACTTATATCAGACAAACTAGACTTTAAATTAAAGGCTGTAACAAGAGATGAAGAAGGGCATTATATAATAATTACAGGGTCTATCCATCCAGAAGAACTAACAATTATAAATGTCTATGCGCCGAATACGGGAGCCCCCAAATATATAAAACAATTACTGACAAACATAAGCAACCTTATTGATAAGGATGTGGTAATTGTAGGGGACTTTAATACCCCACTTACAACAATGGATAGATCATCTAGACACACGGTCAATAAAGAAACAAGGGCTTTGAATGATACATTGGATCAGATGGACTTGACAGATATATTTAGAACTCTGCATCCCAAAGCAACAGAATATACTTTCTTCTTGAGTGCACATGGAACATTCTCCAAGATAGATCACATACTGGGTCACAAAACAGCCCTTCATAAGTATACAAGAATTGAGATCATACCATGCATACTTTCAGACCACAATGCTATGAAGCTTGAAATCAACCACAGGGAAAAGTCTGGAAAACCTCCAAAAGCATGGAGGTTAAAGAACACCCTACTAAAGAATGAATGGGTCAACCAGGCAATTAGAGAAGAAATTAAAAAACATATGGAAACAAACGAAAATGAAAATACAACAATCCAAACGCTTTGGGATGCAGCGAAGGCAGTCCTGAGAGGAAAATACATTGCAATCCAGGCCTATCTCAAGAAACAAGAAAAATCCCAAATACAAAATCTAACAGCACACCTAAAGAAAATAGAAGCAGAGCAGCAAAGACACCCCAAACCCAGCAGAAGAAGAGAAAAATAAAGATCAGAGCAGAAATAAACAATATAGAATCTAAAAAAACTGTAGAGCAGATCAATGAAACCAAGAGTTGGTTTTTTGAAAAAATAAACAAAATTGATAAACCTCTAGCCATGCTTCTCAAAAAGAAAAGGGAGATGACCCAAATAGATAAAATCATGAATGAAAATGGAATTATTATAACCAATCCTTCAGAGATACAAGCAATTATCAGGGAATACTATGAAATTCATATGCCAACAAACTGGACAACCTGGAAGAAATGGACAAATTCCTAAACACCCACACACTTCCAAAACTCAATCAGGAGGAAATAGAAAGCTTGAACAGACCCATAACCAGCAAAGAAATTGAATCCGTCATCAAAAATCTCCCAACAAATAAGAGTCCAGGACCAGATGGCTTCTCAGGGGAGTTCTACCAGACATTTAAAGCAGAGATAATACCTATCCTTCTCAAGCTATTCCAAAAAATAGAAAGGGAAGGAAAACTTCCAGACTCATTCTATGAAGCCAGTATTACTTTGATTCCTAAACCAGACAGAGACCCAGTAAAAAAAGAGAACTACAGGCCAATATCCCTGATGAATATGGATGCAAAAACTCTCAATAAGATACTAGCAAATCGAATTCAACAGCTTATAAAAAGAATTATTCACCATGATCAGGTGGGATTCATTCCTGGGATGCAGGGCTGGTTCAACATTCGCAAATCAATCAATGTGATACATCACATTAATAAAAGAAAAGATAAGAACCATATGATCCTGTCAATCAAAGCAGAAAAAGCATTTGACAAAATTCAGCAACCTTTCTTAATAAAAACCCTCAAGAAAGTCGGGATAGAAGGAACATACTTAAAGATCATAAAAGCCATTTATGAAAAGCCCACAGGTCATATCATCCTCAATGGGGAAAAACTGAGAGCTTTCCCCCTGAGATCAGGAACATGACAGGGGTGTCCACTCTCACCGCTGTTGTTTCACATAGTGTTGGAAGTTCTAGCATCAGCAATCAGACAACAAAAGGAAATCAAAGGCATCAAAATTGGCAAAGATGAAGTCAAGCTTTCACTTTTTGCAGATGACATGATATTATACATGGAAAATCCAATAGACTCCACCAGAAGTCGGCTAGAACTGATACATGAATTTAGCAAAGTTGCAGGATACAAAATCAATGTACAGAAATCAGTTGCATTCTTATACACTAATAATGAAGCAACAGAAAGACAAATAAAGAAACTGATCCCATTCACAATTTCACCAAGAAGCATAAAATACCTAGGAATAAATCTAGCCAAAGATGTACAAGATCTGTATGAAGGCTTATGAAGGAAATTGAAGAAGATATAAAGAAATGGAAAAACATGCCATGCTCATGGGTTGGAAGAATAAATGTTGTTAAAATGTCAATACTCCCCAAAGCTATCTACACATTCAATGCAATCCCAATCAAAATTGCACCAGCCTTCTTCTCGAAGCTAGAACAAGCAATCCTAAAATTCATATGGAACCACAAAAGGCCCCGAATAGCCAAAGTAATTTTGAAGAAGACCAAAGCAGGAGGCATCACAATCCCAGACTTTAGCCTCTACTACAAAGCTGTACTCATCAAGACAGCATGGTATTGGCACAAACACAGACACATAGACCAATGGAATAGAATAGAAACCCCAGAACTAGACCCACAAACGTATGGCCAACTCATCTTTGACAAAGCAGGAAAGAATATCCAATGGAAAAAAGACAGTCTCTTTAACAAATGGTGCTGGGAGAACTGGGCAGCAACATGCAGAAGATTGAAACTAGACCACTTTCTTACACCATTCACAAAAATGAACTCAAAATGGATAAAGGACCTGAATGTGAGACAGGAAACCATCAAAACCCTAGAGGAGAAAGCAGGAAAAGACCTCTCTGACCTCAGCCGCAGCAATTTCTTACTTGACACATCCCCAAAGGCAAGGGAATTAAAAGCAAAAATGAACTGTTGGGACCTCATGAAGATAAAAAGCTTCTGCACAGAAAAGGAAACAACCAACAAAACTAAAAGGCAACCAACGGAATGGGAAAAGATATTTGCAAATGACATATCGGACAAAGGGCTAGTATCCAAAATCTATAAAGAGCTCACCAAACTCCACACCCAAAAAACAAATAACCCAGTGAAGAAATGGGCAGAAAACATGAATAGACACTTCTCTAAAGAAGACATCCAGATGGCCAACAGGCACATGAACAGATGCTCAACATCGCTCCTCATCAGGGAAATACAAATCAAAACCACACTCACATATCACCTCACGCCAGTCAGAGTGGCCAAAATGAACAAATCAGGAGACTATAGATGCTGGCGAGGATGTGGAGAAACGGGAACCCTCTTGCACTCTTGGTGGGAATGCAAACTGGTACAGCCGCTCTGGAAAACAGTGTGGAGGTTCCTCAAAAAATTAAAAATAGACCTACCCTATGACCCAGCAGCAGCACTGCTAGGAATTTACCCAAGGGATACAGGAGTATTGATGCATAGGGGCACTTGTACCCCAATGTTTATAGCAGCAGCTATTGTTATAGCCAAATTGTGGAAAAAGCCTAAATGTCCAACAACTGATGAATGGATAAAGAAATTGTGGTTTATATACACAAAGGAGTACTACGTGGCAATGAGAAAGAATGAAATATGGCCCTTTGTAGCAACGTGGATGGAACTGGAGAGTGTGATGCTAAGTGAAATAAGCCATACAGAGAAAGACAGATACCATGTGTGTTCACTCTTATGTGGATCCTGAGAAACTTAACAGAAACCCATGGGGGAGGGGAAGGGAAAAAAAAGAAAAAAAAAGAGGTTGGAGTGGGAGAGACAGCCAAAGCATAAGAGACTCTTAAAAACTGAGGACAAACTGAGGGTTGATGGGGGGTGGAAGGGAGGGGAGGGTAGGTGATGGGCATTGAAAAGGGCATCTTTTGGGATGAGCACTGGGTGTTGTAAGGAAACTAATTTGACAATAAATTTCATATAATAAAATAAAATGAAATAAAATTGTGTATAGAAGGTACTCAATAAATACTTCTAGGTGATTTTGTAATGATTAAGATTGAGTCATTTTCTGACTTCAAATTCCAACTTTGTGACCTGAGGCAAGTTACTTAAGTTCTCTAAGCTTTAATTATCCCATATATGTAACAGAGATGATATCATTACCTATTTCATAGGGTTATTGTGAGGCTTAAAAAAATTTGTTTTTAGAGGGAAAGCTTTTTTTTTTTTTAATGTTTATTTACTTTTGAGAGAGAGAGAGCGCGAGTGAGCATGAGCAGGGGAGGGGCAGAGAGAGATGGAGACACAGAACCTGAAGCAGGCTCCAGGCTCTGATCTGTCAGCATAGATCCCGATGTGGGAATCCAACTCATGAGCTGGGAGATCACTACCTGAGCCAGAGTCAGATGCTCAACCGACTGAGCCACCCAGGGGCCCCTCCCCTTTTTGAAAGTTTACCTATTTATTTTTTTGGGGGGGGTTGGCAGAGAGAGAGAGAAAATCCCAAGCAGGCTCTGTGCTGTCAGTGCAGAGCCTGCTACAGGCTCCATCTCCTGACCCATGATATCATGACCTCAGCCAAAATCAAGATTCAACGCTTGACCAACTGGGACACCCAGGCACCCCGAGGATTTAATAAATTAATCCACGTAAAACAGTTACTAAAAGCATGATACCAAAAAGCTATCATTATATTTTTAAGGTACATGCACAGAATGTGTGAATATAGAATTCATATTTTTCAGTGTTCTTGTCTGGCTTGAGTAAGAAATATAATAGAAAAAGATGTATCTTGACCTGTGATTTGTTGGTATTATTGAACTGTTCTTTTACTTTGTTCAACTTGAAAAGGAGGCTTTAATTTGTGCATTTTTGCTTTTAGGGAACCTTTTATGAATTTCTTTAAGTAACTAGCTTAGGAGATAGTGTAGTCTCCCTAGGTTTTAGAATGTAATTAAGGACAAATTCAGGCCAAGGAAACCACATTTAAAAATTCTGTGATACCATTTTAGTTGTGCCAACTCTAATGTAACAATATTTCCCAAGGGTGAACCTGAGTAGCAGATGCACAAATTCTTTAACCCTTAATATGTGGGAGATTAACAAGCCACATAGTTTCTCTGCCTATATTTTAGTAAAACAGAGGTAATATAGTATTGTCAGACCTTCTAATTTGCACAACCATGTGAGGCTTTCAGGAATGTTTTAAAAAGCTGAGAGTATGGGGCGCCTGGGTGGCGCAGTCGGTTAAGCGTCCGACTTCAGCCAGGTCACGATCTCGCGGTGCGTGAGTTCGAGCCCCGCGTCAGGCTCTGGGCTGATGGCTCAGAGCCTGGAGCCTGTTTCCGATTCTGTGTCTCCCTCTCTCTCTGCCCCTCCCCCATTCATGCTCTGTCTCTCTCTGTCCCAAAAATAAATAAACGTTGAAAAAAAAAAATTTAAAAAGCCGAGAGTAGAAATAGTTGGTATTAATTTTTAAAAAGTCTTTAAGCTATTTCATCACTTTTTTTTTTTTTTTGTAAAGTTTATTTATTTTGAGAGACAGCAAGCAGGGGAGGGACAGAGAGGAGGATAGAGAGAAATCTAAGGAGGCTCTGTGTTGTCAGCGCAGAGTTGATGTGGGGCTCAGACTCATGAACTGGGATATTAGGACCTGAGCTGAAATCAGGAGTCGGACATTCAACTGACTGAGCTACCAAGGCACCCCACTTAAGCTATTTCAAAGGTGTGATGGTTTTGCTCAAGTGACCCAGGAACATCTGAGTCCTGCCTTTGACCAGTGAGAGCTACTAGTAGCTCTTATGCTAGTAGTCTTTTATATTAAGGAGTATTAGTTACTGTAACAGATACATTCAAAAGAATCCAGACTAATGGAGGCTCTACCATTTTATGCACATGGCTTCCAAGGTCACCTGGAGCAGGTAGGGGAATCTTGTGGGAGGTTTTGATGGGCCTGGTCTGGAAATGGCTTAATTACTTCCACCCATATTCCATTGCGGGAATTCAATCACAGGGCCATGCCTAACTGCTAGAGGGCTGGGAAAAATCTAGTTGTGCCCAGGAGGAAGGTGAATCATGTTTAGTCAACATCTAGTTACTCCCTGCTCCAGGCTTCAAACCTCAATAATTCCTCAACGAGAACTATGTAGAAATCCTCTTATTTTGGGTATAGACAGCCTAGCAGTGTAGTCTCCTTTCATTTCTTATAGGCCCACAGAGTTTTGGGTAATAACCATTTTGAATGCAAGTAAAGGCCTTTTTTCAGGAACATCTAGGAGATCTGGAAAAGCTTGTTTTCTTCTGCCTCTGGCAGAACTAGTCACTGGCAACCCTCATACTCCTTCACTCTTGGTGGCTAGTGAAAGCTGTGCTCAGGCTTTTCTCACTTTGTCACCCCAGCCATGTGGAAGAGGAAAAAACCAAGAAGGAAGGCAAAGGTATGCCAGAGAGAAAGGTGACTGGGTCTCAGCTCTCATTTCAGTAGGTTTCTTCAGTAGGAAGAAAACATGGCCCTAGACAGTCCATCTCCACATGTACTTTGGCTTCTTAAATTACAGTAACATACACTTAACATAAAATCACTGACATTTAGTACATTCAAATGCTTTGTAACCATTACCACTAGTTCCAGAACATTTTCATCACCCCAGAAGGAAAACTACCTATTGAGTTAGTCTCCATTTCTTCCTTCCTCCTGTCTTTGGGACCACTAATCTGTTTTCTGTTGCTGTGGACTCTGGACACTTCATATAAATGGATTCATACAATATATGGCTTTTTATGTCTGCCTTCTTTCACTTAGCATATTTTTGAGATTTATCCATATAGTAGCATTATCAGTACCTTATTTTTTTATGACTACGTAATATTTCATTATATGGATTATATGGATTTTGTTTGTCATCAGTTGATGGGTTGTTTCTACCTTTTGATGATAGAGATGACTGCTATGAAACTACTATGAACATTCATGTATAAGTTTTTGTTTGAATACCTGTTTTTTCTAGTTTTTTGTTGTATGGATAGGAGTGGAATTGCTGGATCATATGGCAGTTTTATGTTTAAGTTTAAGAGGAACTGACAAACTGTTCACAGTGGCTGTACCATTTTATTTTTATTTTTATGTATTTGTTTTAAACTTATTTAAGTTTTATTTTATTTTTTTTTAATATATGACATTTATTGTCAAATTGGTTTCCATACAACACCCAGTGCTCATCCCAAAAGATGCCCTTTTCAATGCCCATCACCTACCCTCCCCTCCCTTCCACCCCCCATCAACCCTCAGTTTGTCCTCAGTTTTTAAGAGTCTCTTATGCTTTGGCTGTCTCTCCCACTCCAACCTCTTTTTTTTTCTTTTTTTTCCCTTCCCCTCCCCCATGGGTTTCTGTTAAGTTTCTCAGGATCCACATAAGAGTGAACACACATGGTATCTGTCTTTCTCTGTATGGCTTATTTCACTTAGCATCACACTCTCCAGTTCCATCCACGTTGCTACAAAGGGCCATATTTCATTCTTTCTCATTGCCACGTAGTACTCCTTTGTGTATATAAACCACAATTTCTTTATCCATTCATCAGTTGTTGGACATTTAGGCTTTTTCCACAATTTGGCTATAACAATAGCTGCTGCTATAAACATTGGGGTACAAGTGCCCCTATGCATCAATACTCCTGTATCCCTTGGGTAAATTCCTAGCAGTGCTGCTGCTGGGTCATAGGGTAGGTCTATTTTTAATTTTTTGAGGAACCTCCACACTGTTTTCCAGAGCGGCTGTACCAGTTTGCATTCCCACCAAGAGTGCAAGAGGGTTCCCGTTTCTCCACATCCTCGCCAGCATCTATAGTCTCCTGATTTGTTCATTTTGGCCACTCTGACTGGCGTGAGGTGATATGTGAGTGTGGTTTTGATTTGTATTTCCCTGATGAGGAGCGATGTTGAGCATCTGTTCATGTGCCTGTTGGCCATCTGGATGTCTTCTTTAGAGAAGTGTCTATTCATGTTTTCTGCCCATTTCTTCACTGGGTTATTTGTTTTTTGGGTGTGGAGTTTGGTGAGCTCTTTATAGATTTTGGATACTAGCCCTTTGTCCGATATGTCATTTGCAAATATCTTTTCCCATTCCGTTGGTTGCCTTTTAGTTTTGTTGGTTGTTTCCTTTTCTGTGCAGAAGCTTTTTATCTTCATGAGGTCCCAACAGTTCATTTTTGCTTTTAATTCCCTTGCCTTTGGGGATGTGTCAAGTAAGAAATTGCTGCGGCTGAGGTCAGAGAGGTCTTTTCCTGCTTTCTCCTCTAGGGTTTTGATGGTTTCCTGTCTCACATTCAGGTCCTTTATCCATTTTGAGTTCATTTTTGTGAATGGTGTAAGAAAGTGGTCTAGTTTCAATCTTCTGCATGTTGCTGCCCAGTTCTCCCAGCACCATTTGTTAAAGAGACTGTCTTTTTTCCATTGGATATTCTTTCCTGCTTTGTCAAAGATGAGTTGGCCATACGTTTGTGGGTCTAGTTCTGGGGTTTCTATTCTATTCCATTGGTCTATGTGTCTGTGTTTGTGCCAATACCATGCTGTCTTGATGAGTACAGCTTTGTAGTAGAGGCTAAAGTCTGGGATTGTGATGCCTCCTGCTTTGGTCTTCTTCAAAATTACTTTGGCTATTCGGGGCCTTTTGTGGTTCCATATGAATTTTAGGATTGCTTGTTCTAGCTTCGAGAAGAAGGCTGGTGCAATTTTGATTGGGATTGCATTGAATGTGTAGATAGCTTTGGGGAGTATTGACATTTTAACAACATTTATTCTTCCAACCCATGAGCATGGCATGTTTTTCCATTTCTTTATATCTTCTTCAATTTCCTTCATAAGCCTTCATACAGATCTTGTACATCTTTGGCTAGATTTATTCCTAGGTATTTTATGCTTCTTGGTGAAATTGTGAATGGGATCAGTTTCTTTATTTGTCTTTCTGTTGCTTCATTATTAGTGTTCTATACACAATTTTAGAAGCTGGAAATATAGCAGTGAGAAAAACAGACCCAAATTCCTGCCCTCATGAACCATATATTCTAATGTGGAAGGATGACAATAAACATCAAACACGTTAACAGTACCAGGTGGAAAAAAAAGAAGATATGCATAAAAAGAAGGAAAGGGAATGACTACGTGTTACTTTATTTTTATTTTTTTTTTTAATTTTTTTTTCAATGTTTATTTATTTTTGGGACAGAGAGAGACAGAGCATGAACGGGGGAGGGGCAGAGAGAGAGGGAGACACAGAATCGGAAACAGGCTCCAGGCTCCGAGCCATCAGCCCAGAGCCTGACGCGGGGCTTGAACTCACGGACCGCGAGATCGTGACCTGGCTGAAGTCGGACGCTTAACCGACTGCGCCACCCAGGCGCCCCACTTTATTTTTATTTTTAAAATTTTTTTTAAATGTTTATTTATTTTGAAAGAAAGAGAGAGAGGGAAGGAGGGGCAGAGAGAAAGGGAAAGAGAAAATCTCAAGCAGGCTTTGCAATGTCAGCACAGAGCCCAAGGTGGGGCTCAATCTCACAAACAGAGATCATGACCTGAGCTGAAATCAAGAGTCGGATGCTTAACCAACTAAGCCACCCAGGTGCCCAACTTTTTTTTTTTTAATATTTATTTTGAGAGAGAAAATGAGGGAAAAGGGCAGAGAGAGAGAATCCCAAGTAGGCTCCATGCTGCCAACATAGAACCCAACACACAGCTTGATCCCATGAACTGTGAGATCATGACCTGAGCCAAAATCAAGAGTCAGACACTTAACCAACTGAGCCACCCAGCTGCCCCTCTCCCCTTCATTCTTTATCCCCCTTCCTTGCTTTATTTTTTCATAGTACTTATCACCATATAACATAGTACATATTTTATTTTATTACCTGATGTTCCCTCTACTATAATTTCTTGGCCTTTTGGCTAAGATCAAACATGACATTCCCTCTACTAGAATAGACACTTCATAAAAGCAGGGTTTGTGGCCTGCCTTTTCCACTGCTGTAATCCCAAGAGTACTGAAAACAAACAAAAAACTGTTGAATCAAAGAATAAATGAAAAAAGGAGCAGTGTAGGATTAATAAAGTTTTTTTAAGATGGAAAATAATATAAATATTATAGCCATACTGATGAGAACAAAACATACAGAGCATACAACAGAAAAGAAAAACTAATGATTCAGGAGTATGAAGGAATTATTTCAAGAAGAAAACTCTTAATTGATGTAGGGGTTGTCCTTGGTAAGAGTAGGAAGAGATTATCCATAGCAATAGGAGAGAGGGCATGGAATATGGGTACAGATACAGGTAGGTTGGGTAATTTATAATGGGAGCTTGTGGAAGTTCTCTTCGGATTTTTTTTCCCTTCAGTTAAACAGGAAACAAGGATATCAACTAAGAGTAAAGAGGACAAAGAGAGTTTTGGAGATTTGAGGAGAAAAATTAAACTATCATTTAAGAGTGAATGGACTAGGGAAATGTCATAGGACTGAGTGGCAGTGCTGACAGACTCTTTGAGGTTCCTGATCACAAACTGGGATGTCACCATGGTCATGTTTTTCTCCAGCCACATTCAGCTGCTTAGACACAGGTGCAGAATAGCCAGAGTTGGTGTAATGATGGTTGGAATTTAGTCAAGCACATATGCCAGAAAGGGGAAATGGCAAAGAAACTGGAGGTACATGCACAGGAATGATTATGATAGCCCATGAAATGTTAAGTTGAATAGGAGGGAAGTCGAAGCATGAGGTGACTGACAATGAAAAGATGGTTTAAAAAAAAAAAACATCAACTAGAGGTTCCAAAGACCTTGAACCATTTTTGAACAGGACATTCTAAAAGAAGTGTGAAATAGAAAAATGGAGGATGATGTGAAGGTCAGAGTGTGGTAAGCTCAAAACTAACATTTTAGGGGCACCTGGGTGGCTCAGTCAGTTAAGCGTCCATCTCTTAGTTTCGGCTCAGGTCATGATCTCACAGTTCATGAGTTCAAGCCCCACATCAGGTTGTGTGCTGACAGCGCAGAGCCTGCTTAGGATTCTCTCTCCCTCTGTACCTCCCCCACTGATTTGCTTGCTCACTCTCTCTCAAAATAAATATTTTTTTAATCTTACATTTAAAAAAAACAAAGATTTTAGAGGTGGAACAATTATTGGTAAGGATGAAATATACCTAATGAAAATGGAAGTAGAAGGTTCAGGTTGATGTCAATTTCTCCCCGCAATCATTTACTATATATCCATTGTGTTCATGGCTGTGGTAAAGGGAAGAGGAAAGAATCTTTGGGAGTTAATAATGAGGCTAAAAGCTAAAACAAAAGGTTGCCAACTATGTCTCACTAACTGCATTTTGTGGAAGTCCTTACTCCTAATAACATCTAGCCTCTACTCTCCCTTGAGGGCTTTTTCTTCTTCACCCAGGGCTAGGCCTTGATCCAACAACCCCAGTTTTCAACTTATTTGGAACCTCAAGTAGGTATATTAATGATGAAAAACAATCATCACCTGCTAATGAAAAGTAATAATTACCAAGGTACCATAGGGATTTAATCAAGAAAATACAAAGCTAGGTAACAAATTTAGCAGAGAATCACACAGCAGCTAAGACCAGCAATGAAGAAGGTAACAATCATTGCAAGATTCAGCTGCCTTTGATTCTCATGACTACAGGTCACCATCAGTAACTGGGGTGGTAAAGCCCTTAGGCTGATCGTTAGGCTAAGAGGCATCCAGTAGAACAGAGACAGAAAAATCAGGAACATTGTCCAACCCACTTCAACATCCCAGGCTCTCTACTACCACTACCTTTGACGAAATCAAATCTTCCAAAGCCACCACGTTTTCAGGAGCTGGCCTTTACCCATTATACTTGTGGATAAGAGGCAAGGGAAGGCTAAAAACTTTCTATACTGAAAACTCAAAAGAATTCTCAAATGTCTATGTCTCAATCACCATGTCCAACATTCTATCCCCCACACCGTTGCCAAAGTAATCCAGCTAAAACACAAGTAAGACCATCTTGCTTCCCTATTTATTACACGTTTACATAGTACTAAAGAGCTTCTATAACCCAGGCTCCTTCAGTCTCTTAACTAACCATCTATGCCTTTAACTTTATGCTCCAGCAATACCAAGTTGATTTTAGTTCCCTACATACAATATGCAGCTTCCCCTCTTTCTTTCCTATGCTTTTGCCAATGTACTAACATTACACTGCAGAGGAAAGAGATGTTGCTGATTTCCATGAAAATAATTTTCCAAATTTTTCAATGGTGCTGAGGGAATATCTTCCTCCATCCTCAAAAATGTCTCATTTCCTTTAATTGGCTATTTCTATCATGCTATTATTATTCGAATCCCCCCAAATTCAAAATATTTGAAGAATTTTCTATTCATCAATAAATACTTGCCAACTAATGTGAGCAAAGCCCTGTCTATGCATTATAATAGAAAAATTATATCGTTCTTACATTTAACCATTTACAATTTAAAAGCAGAAATGAAATAATACAAAATGAATACAGAAGGATAAAAGTGCTAAAACACTAATTCATTCACCCACTCATTCAGCAAATCTTTATTCAGAACCTACCATATACCATGTAGTGGACAAAACAATGTTATAGAAACAAAATGAGATAAGAATTAGTATTTATTGGGGCGCCTGGGTGGCTCTATCAGTTAGACCTTCGACTTCGACTCAGGTCATGATCTCATGGTTCATGGGTTCGAGTCCTGTGTCAGGCTCTCTGCTGACAGCGCAAAGCCTGCTTGGGATTCTCTCTCTCTCTCTCTCTCTCTCTCTCTGCCCCTCCCCAGCTTGTGCTCGCTCTCTCTCTTTCTCTCTCAAAAATAAACATTAAAAATAATTTTTTTAAGAATTAGCATTTATTAAGTCCCTATCTAATGTGCTTTCTAATCATTTTTTCATTTTCATTTAATATCATAGAACCAAAGCTTTCACTTTCTGGATCACAGATTTTTGAGAACTAAAATTTCAGGAGATTTAAAGATTTATTAAGCCTAATCAAGGATCCTCTTAGGAGGATCTCACATAGAAAAATAACTTCAAAGAACAGTTTCTGTAGCATTTGAGCTAGGCCTGGAACCTTGAGTAGAATTTCAATGGGCAGAGGCAGAGAAGAGTTTTTCAGATGGATGATTAATTAAAATAAGTATACGAAAGTGCCCAACAGTAAACAAATATTTACTGACCACCAACTACTACAACCAGTTAAAACACTAAGGTGATACAATGAATAAGACAGTCTCTGAGGAGTATTTTCTCTGATGAGAGACAACCAATTAGCATGCTCATTGAGCAAATATCTGTTTCAAGCACCACCACGTTTCTTTTTTTTTTTTTTAAGATTTATTGTTTTTAAGTAATCTCTACACCCAATGTGGGGCTCAAACAACCCCTAAATCAAGAGTCACATACTCCACCCACTGAGCCAGCCAGCCAGACACTGCCACATATCTATGTTTCTAATAAATATTCAGACAAATAACTATGTTTCAAATACCACAGTAGGCCTTAGGTGCACAACAGTAAATGAAACAATGTGGGCCTCAAAGAATTTATAAAGCAAAGTCTTGGGGAAACCAGAGAAGCGGCACCTAACTCCAATTCTTCGAATAAAAAGTGGTATCAAGTAGACCTTGAATGCCAAGATCTCCAGACTTTATTCTATGGATAATAAGCTAATGAAGGTTTCCGAAGATACAGAAATGGAATGATCATTTAACAAATATTTATCTACTACCGGAACTCAGGTAAGCAATGAGTTATAATCTTTTGGGTTTTTTTTTTACCAGAATGCATTATAAATTAGAGGTTAAAAGACTAAAAGCAGAGTAAATGCACTTAAGGTATTACAACAACCAAGACAGAAGTTTATAAATGCTTAATTCAGGTGATGACAGTGAGAATAAAGATTTGAAAGGCATCATGAAGGCAGAATCAGCAAAATCTGGGTTAGGGGGTCAAGGGAGAGGGGAAGTCAAACACCAAGGATACAACTTCAAGCTGGATGACAAGGAAAAGGAATGACAGGGAAAAGCACATTTCAAAGGAGAAATAATGAATTCTATTTTAAGGATATAGCAAGCCACTGATCTTCTAGAGATCCAAGTCATGCATCCTCTTCAGAACTTACTCCAAAACACCAGCTAGTATGTAGTATAACAAGCATTGCTCCACGTCATGAGGAAAGGAGAACAAAGTCACCTGTGAGAGTCAATGCTTGTTGATCAGCTAAGCTTACTCCCTGAATGGACATAATCCATTCAGCCTCATAATGCACACAACTGAAATTTTTATCTTTTCAAAATCAAATTATTACAAGTTATGGACTTTCAAGGACACTATCAAATTATAAAAATTACAATGTTAAGATCACAAATGCTGAGTATACTATAGTGGAAACATCAGAGAAAGAAATGGAAATGTAGAGCTAAGGGAAAAGGTCAAGCTTGGGAACTCAGATCACTCTACAAGGAGGTTCTGTGACACAAGGCCATGAATAAAAGAAGATCAGAGACCCTTGTTTCACATCCTAAATACTTGCCATGAATAGGGTAGGCCTGCAAAAACACAAGAGTACAATAAAGGAGAGAGCTAAGAACAGAGGACATATCCTCAAGAAACATTTATGAGAAAAGAAAACAAAAAAAGACACACAGGAAGCAGTCAGAGAAAAAGGAGTGCAGTGGTCGTTACGACAAGAGATGAAAGTATCAAGAAGGAACACCTGAGCAACAGTGATAAATAGTTCACAGAAGTCAGAGAGAATGAAGACTGGGCTGAAGACTATCAAATTTAGTCATTTAAAGTTCCCTGGGACTGCTACATATCTCTCTGCATAATTCTTTCACAATGAAAACTTTACACAAGTGCCATGCATTATTTTGTTATTTGAAAAAGAAGTTTTAGTATCATTGTGCGCATTCGCACAATGGAAAACTACACAGCAATGAAAAAGAACCATTTCTACAAGGAACAACATAAATGAATCTCACAGCCATGATTTAATGAAAGAAATCTAGTCAGAAGAGTACAAACCAGGAGATTCCATGTATACGAAGCTCAAGAAGGGGCAAAACTAATCCATGGCGATGAAGGTTGGGAAAGCAGTTACCTTTGGGGAAGCATAATAACTGGGAGAAAACACCAAGGGGCATACTAGGGTATTGGACATGTTCTACATCTTGATTTGAACAGTGGTTACATGGATGTATTCAATCTGTAAAAATTCATGGGCTGAATGAACCTTCAATTTATGCACTATATTTAAGTCACATTCAATAAAAAAGTAAATATCATACAAAGCAAAAAACATATAAAGTTATTAGTGACCATGAAGACATCAGTTTTGGAACAGTATAAGTGTAGAAGCCAAACTATAAGGGGTATCTGGCTGGCTCAATCGGAAGAGCATGTAACTCTTGACCTCATGGTCCTGGGCTGAGTCTCATGTTGGGTGTAAAGATTACTTATATAAACAAACTTTTAAAAAAAGCACCAAACTGTAATATGAGGAATGTGTACAGGTGAGGAAGCTAAGACAGTGAATACAAACTCATTTCCCAAGAGGGTTGCTGGTAAAGCAAAGCAAAGAAAACAAATTAGCTTAGGTGGGTTACACAATTCAGGGAAACTGTTGTTTCATTTTTTAGTTGAGGTATAAGACAAAGAGAAAATAATATACATAACAAAGGCCTCCACTGAATGAGAGAGGATAAAATCAAGGACAGAAGTACAGGGATAAGCCTTGAAGAGGAGGATGAATACTTCTTTCTCTAGAATTGAAGCAAAAGATGAGTGAACACAGAAATTGTGAGCTAGAGGGGCACCTGGCTTGCTCAGCTGGTAGAGTATGTGACTCCCAATCTTGGGGTCATGAGTTAAAGTCCAACGTTGGGCAGAGAGCTTGCTTTCTTACTTACTAAATAGATAAATAAACAAACAAACAAATAAAATTGTGAGATAGAGAAGAAGGGAAAATCAAATAACCCTGAACTCTTTTGTGAACCATGCAATAAGGCCAATTGAACCGAGTAAACTGAATCAGGAAAGGATCAGAGCTTTAAGTATATTTTAAAAGTTTCAAGCAGGTACTGGAGAGAATATAAAAAACAATATAAAAAACTGGGGAAATTACATCCAGGGACAATGTTCAGTGGCCTGAAAGCAATGGCAGAGATAGCGGATGGTGCAGTCTACTCAAAGCTGGGTGCAGAATAAAAGACGAACAAAACGTAGAAAAAAATCCAAGTGCTAGCGTGTGCATCAATGAAACTATGTAATGAAGAATGATATCTAAGTAAAATATTTATTGAACTGATGGAAAAGAGGCAGGAGACCTCTAATAAAAGTCTTGAATGAGTCAAGGATGAATTTACTAGGGTCTCAAGTAGAGCTGTGCAAAGAGAAAGCTGTCACTAGAGTTCACTACTACAGAATATTTTTCTGCAAGTCGCACAAGGTCAAGGACCACATATTCTCCTTTCACTGCACCTCCTACAGCTACTAGTGGCAACTTCTCCTGCCTCATAAAACTGACCTTTATCCCCTATTTCTATGCTTGATTAATAAATTATACAAACACATCCTATCCATTCAGAAACTCCATGAATAGTTTTACACTGCTTTCTGTTTTCCCATTAAGGTGTTTTCAGTGGTAAACTCCTAGAAGGCAGAGCCTATCTCTCTATAAATTCTGTTCACGGCGCTGGGTTTGGAATTGCACATATGCAGGTGTTTTAAAAAGTGCTTTCTTGTGAAATAGATCGTTGCCGAAGGGAATCTTGAATATTTGAACACACTCCACAACACTATATAATGATGGCCAAATAAAAGAATGCTTAGGAATGGCATCTGTTTTTATAACTGTCAGGACAACCTCTAGGAAATAGGATAACATTTACTCTATCATACTGATTTTCCCTACTTTGCACTATTTACCCTTCCGGCTAACTCCTCAGTATCCTTTAGTAAGCCTATTCTTTGCAGTTCATTTACTCCCAGGCCACATTCCAGCGTCCCTTCTTCGCATCCAGAATCCCGGACTACAAACGCTCATAGGACCATTTTTCCAAACCCCTGTTCCCCCATTTCCCTCCCATTCAACCCCAGGCCATGACTTCCATTTTTCCACTCCCCAGTTTTCTGCCGCTCCAGACCTTCCTTTAATCCGGCAGAACTACACAGTCCCCACCCCTCAAATGCCCTAGCCCAAGTCTTCCCGCCTGAGATCCCCCTCCCCCACCGCTCCCATTCAGGCTCCCGCTCCCCATCCTTTCCCTCCCGGACGCCGGCCCGCCTTACCTGCTCCTTCACCTCGGGGCCCGAGGGCCCGGTCCGCTCCTCCAGTAGCTGCCTCCCAGGAGGCGCTCGCCGGCGCGACGGCAAGGGCTGGGGTTGGGGCAGCTCCGCCGCCCGCTGAGCCCCATCCTCCCTGCAGGCGGCCGGTGGTGGCGGCTGCGGTCGGTCGCGGCAGCGGCTCCGCTTCATATCTGTGGCTGGGCCCCTCGGGCGTCAGCGCCACGACTGTCCCGGCCCCGAACGGCCCCGGGCCGCAGCGGTGCCGCGCCAACCACCGCCCGCGGCCACCATGGCCGGGCAGGCGCCCGAAGCCACCGACCCAGCTCGCAGCTCTTCCGCGCTTTCTGGGGCTTCAAGCGCAGCAACCTCCTCGGGGCTCCTTAGGGAGGCGGCAGCATCGCCGCCGCCCGTCTTCTCCCACCCGGCACACGCTTGGCCGGCCACCCGCCGCCGCAGCCGCCGCCACCACCGCCGCCGGCTCCCCAGCCAGCAGCCAGCCGGCGCGCCCGCCTCTGGCCCGGCCCCGCCCCTGTCCTCCCCACCTCGCGCGCGCGCGCACGGGGAACCCGCCCGCCACCTCCGGCCGCGCGCGGCCTCCGGCGCACGCGCCAGCGAACGGTCGCGAGAGACGCGCCCGTGGCCTCCCTGCTTGGTGGGTAAAGCGGAAGGGGGCGGGCCCTTGGCGCGTCAGCTGCGGCTGGGGACGCTCATTGATCTTTTCATTCATCCATTCATGAAATTGTGTGCCCGGCCAAGCTAAGTGCTAGGGATCTGAAAGTGAGTTAGAACCGATTAGTGTCTTCAAGGATCTAGGGGGAGGGGGAACAGGAACAAGGAGACAAAATATGCAATTAATTAATAGAATACTAACGTATGCCTTTTTATTGACCACCCACCAACTGTCTTCACTTGGCGCTTTGGATGCAGGTTTGCTCATTCTCGTGTTACAAATAAGGACGAGGTGAAGTGACATACACCAGGTCACTCAGCAAATCAGTGACCAAACTAGACAGGATTCAGATTCTTGCTTTTTGTCCCTTTCTACTGTTTCCTGCTGCTTCCAGAAAGTAAGACAAGGTATGGAAAGTCCTATAAAAGAAGAAGAAGTAATGGATTCCTTCTGGGAGGAAGAGGAGGACAAAAAGGCTTCTGGAACGATCCTCATGATTCCCCACTGACAATGAAGTCATATTATAGCCCAGTCTAGCCTGGCCACAGCCAGTCCAGCTGTGGCTTGGGCAGCCCTGCCTGTACTTCCAATGACTCATCTTCTCAGCAACGTGGCTTAAGTTCAGCCCTGTCTGGCCTCCTCCTTCTGGCTTTAGCTGGTCTGCCACAATGTTGCATTTTTCCTGTTTTGTCTTGAACACAGTTCTTTCTCATAAGGCTTTCCTAAAGGCTTCACCCATTTTTCCTGAGCCTCCTCCCTGAACCCTCTTTGAGAAGTAATAGCCAGCATTATAGAGTACTTACTTAATGGATACCAGACACTGTGCATTCAATTCACACATACACAAGCAAGAGGTAAGTTATATTATTTCCAGTTTACAACTGAGGAAACTGAGGCTCAAGTTGCATAACATGCTCAATATGACATAGGTCATAAATGCAAAGCCAGGATTCAAACCAAGGTCTGTCAGATACCAGAGCCTACGTACACAACCAAGCATACAGCCCATTATCAGTCTGCCCCTGTATTCCCTGTTTCAGTTCCTCACCATCATCCATCCAGTTTCCTCAGCCAGAAATTTGGAAGTCATCCTAGACTCTTTCCCTTCTGCCCCCACATCCAAGTAATCAACAAGTCCTTGTTGCTTCTGTGTATCTAGTCTGTCTCCTATTTCCATCCCAATGACACCACCTTAGCTCAAGTCCTACCTTGTCTCACTTGACTGGGAAACTTTCTAAACTGGTTCACCTACATCCACTCCCTTTCTCTTCAAACCCATCCTCCAAAAAGCCTTTCCAAGAATCTTCACATAAGATGATGTCACTCAGGGCACCTGGGTGGCTCAGTCGGTTAAGCGTCTGACTTCGGCTCAGGTCATGATACCATGGTTCATGGGTTCAAAGCCCTGCCTCAGGTTCAGTGCTGACAGCTTGCTCAAAGCCTGGAGCCTGCTTCAGATTCTGTGACTCCTTCTCTCTCTGTCCCTCCCCCACTCACACTCTGTCTCTCTGCCTCTCAATAATAAATGTAAAAAAAAAAAAATTTTTTTTAAAGGTGATGTTACTCCTTTGTTTAAAACAGTTAAATGGAGGGGCACCTAGGTGGCTCAGTAGGTTAAGCGTCTGACTCTTGATTTCAGCTCAGGTTATGATCTCACAGCTTTGCAGTTTCAAGCCTTGCATCAGACTCTGTGCTGGCAGCATGGAGCCTGCTTGGGATTCTCTCTCTCCTCTCCCCGTCCTGGGCTCACGCTGGCTGTCTCTCTCAAAATAAATAAATAAACTTTTAAAAAAATTAATGTTTATTTGACAGAGAGAAAGAGAGACAGATTGTGAGCAGGGGAGGGGCAGAAAGAGGGGAAGACACAGAATCTGAAGCAGGCTCCAGGCTCCAAGCTGTTACCACAGAGCGCAATGCGGGGCTCAAACTCACAAACTTCAAGGTCATGACCTGAGCCGAAGTCGGAGACTTAAACGGCTAAGCCACCCAGGTGCCCCAATAAATAAACTTAAAAAAAAAAAGAGTTAAATGGATTTCCACGACCCTCAAGATGAAATGTAAACTTACTATAGTTGACATGGCCATCCAAAATCTAGTCTCTGCCTTCCTCCCCTTCTCCTATTAATCTGTGCTGTATCAACTATTTACAGTTACACCAGCTGTCTATATTGACCTGTATGTACAGGATCTGCCACATTCTTGGGTACAAACCACAGAAACAAACACCACATCCTACACCTAAAGGGGAATTTATTGGAAGGCTGGATAGAAGGGTTCACAGAATTGAACAGAGATTGAAGAAGCAGGCTTATAAAATTGGCAGGAAACAAAAGGCCTCTACAAACTGAAAACCAGGAACAATTTCAGGACATTGCTGTCACCACCACTCCTGCACTACCACCAGACAATGTACTATGCTACTGCCACACACCTCCGTGAAATGATTCTAATCTTTTCATAATTATATCACCATTCCAGATTAACTGTCTCAAGCAGGAGAATCCACTGACTCAGCCTTGAGTCTAGTCCTTAGGGACCAGGAATTCATTCCAACTTTTCACCTTTCACTATGGGGACTAGGAAAGTAAGTGCAGCACAGAGACTCTAAGGGGGCCCTCATGATCTGCCTCCTCCTCAGTATTTATGCCTTTGTGTGATCCCCTCCCCTTGAGTGTAGGTGGGACCCATGACTTACTTATAACCAATAGCACATAGCAAAGGTGATAAGATATCATTTTCCTGATTACTTTAAAGTATATAAGGATCTGTCTTGCTAGCAGCTCCGCTCTCACTTTCCTAACGCCCTTGAAGGAGCAAGCTACATATTCTGAACTGCTTATGGAGAAGAATATGTGGCAGGAATTTGCAGATACCCTCTAGGAGTTAAGAGCCAAAGAGCCCAGAAAAACAAACAAACAAACAAAAAACTTCAAAGTGCTCCATCCTACAACCAAAGGAAATTAATTCTACCAACAACCTGAATGAGCTTGGAAACAGATCCTTCTCTAGTTGAGTCTCCAGATGAGAACTCAGCCCAGCCATACCTAGACTCCTGATCCACAAAAACTGAGTTAAGTGTGTATTATTTGATATATCTTTTTAAAGTTTATTTATTTTTGAGAGAGGAAGAGAGAGAGAGACAGAGTTGTGGAGGGTCAGAGGGAGAGGGAAACACAGAATCCAAAGCAGGCTCCAGGCTCTGAGCTGTCAGCACAGAACCCAACGTGGGGCTCGAACACATAAACTATGAAATCATGACTGGGCCGAGGTCAGATGCTTAACCAACTGAGCCACCTAGGCATCCCTAAGTGTATGTTGTTTTAAACTGATAAGTTTGTGGTAATTTATTGGACAATAATAGAAAACAACAGCCAAACAAACAGTCAGCCAGAGATGACCATGTGATACAATCTGGCCCGAATCTACCCTCACCCCTGTGTTCCCCAGCTTAATGAATGACAAACCATTTTTTCAGTTTCTCAGGCCAAGACCTCAGAATGATCCTCAAGTCTTCTCTTTCTCATACACATCATATCCATTCCACTAGCAACTCCTATGCAAATTAAGAGGATATTACAAATATCTAGGAGAGAGGTGATGATGACAAATACTAACAGAGTGATGGTGGTGAAGGAAGAAAGTAGAGGGATTTTAGAGAGACTCAGAAAGTAGAGAAATAAGACCTATTGACTGTATTTGGGTGGAGAAAAAGAAGATGAGAACATTTCCAAGTTTCTGGCGGGGCAACTGAGGTAGGGGACAGTGGAGAAGTAGAAATTTGAAGGTGATTATGATTGTCTTAGATGTGTTTGCTCTTAAGTGCCTGTGAGATGCCCAAGTGACAATGTCCAGTGAGTTATTGATTAAATTGACTTAGAGCTTAGAACTAAAAGCTACCAGTATTTACATGTGTAACTAATATAAACTGTTCCATAATCTTAGAGTATAAATGTGATCACATCTCTTTTCTCTTTTCTATTTAGTCAGACAGGTCCCTCATGTCATATTATCAGGAAGTCTAGTATCTCCTCTTTAATTATCTAAAAACTCCAAAGTTCTTTTATATTCCAAAAGATATGGTGGTTACCTATTGTTATATAACAATCTACCCCAAAATTTGTACCTTAAAAAAAAAAAAAAAAACATTGATTTTAGCTGACAATTGTGTGGATCAACTGGGTAGCTCTTACAGTCTGGGTGAGTTTAACTGGTTACTGCCAGGTTTGCAAATGTATCTTCAGTCAGCTGAGGATTGGCTGGTGGCTAGATAATCTAGAACAGCCTTTCTCACACATCTGGCAGTTGGCATGCTATCGGCCATGGTCAAAGGAGAAACTAAGTCACATATCTCTCATCCTCTAGCAGGCTAGCTTGAACTTCTTCACATGGCAGCAGTGATAGGAGTCCCAAGAGCAGGAAAAAACAGCAAGCCTCAATGTGAAAGCATTTTTCAGGTCTTTCTTACTGTCATGTTGGCAATTGTGTCATTGCCAAAGCAAGTCAGTGTGGGAAGGGACTAAAGTTATATAGCAAGAGGGAGTAAATTCAGAGAGGGGAAGAATTTGTGACTATCTTTGAAATCCTACTCCAGGAAGATCAGTCCAACTGCCACAGTCAAGTCTAGCTAGAATCAAATTAGTCAATTAGCTTCATTGCTTCCTGGGACCATATTATGGACTGAATGTTTATACCCCCCCCCCCCCACACACACACACAAATTCATATGTGGAAGCTCTAACCCTTCAGTTCAGTTATATTTGGAGACAGGGCCTCTAAGGAAGTAATTAAGGTTAAATGAAGTCATAAGGGTGTGGCCCTGATCCAATTGGATAATTATCCTCATGAGAAGAGACACCAGAGAGTGCTTGCTCTCCCTCACCCCAGGCATGCACGCACCACGGAAGGCCATGTAACTATATAAGGAGAAAGCAGCCATCTACAAGCGAAAAAGAGAGCTCTCACCAGAAACTGAATCGGCAGGAACTCTGATCTTGGACTTCTAGCCTCTAGAACTGTAAGAAAATAAATTTATGTTGATTAAGATACCCAGTCTATGGCATATTGTTATGGCAACCCAAGCTGACCACATAACAAGGTCCTCCTAATCCAACAAATGTTTTTTTGAGGGAGGACAACTCCATTCCATTAGTGCCAAACTTAGCCAAAGATACCCAGATCAGAGTTCCCACAAGGACTTGTGGGAACTTATAAGCTTCCACAGGAAGCTCAGGTCCCATACATAGCATCATCAAGCGCCAAAAAAATAAGCAGTCCCAGGACAAATTTCCCCAGGAGCCCACATTCTAGGGACCAGCAGTTTTTCTTCTCAAATACTCAAAATGCTCCCTTTCCCTAGGGAAGGATTGCTTGCTAATCCTCCTAAGGGAGGATATTCTCAGTGTTTCTAGTGGACTGGAGAATCTACACATATCCTCTTGGAGAAGGCTGCTTTCAGTGATACTAAAATGTTCTACTCTTCCATGAAAGACTCCCAGGTGATACAAAGGGGTCCATGTTACTTCTAAGAGTCAGCTTCAAAGATTCTTTATTATAATAATGGCAAAACCAGATCTTGTTCCCTATTATCCATTTTCCCCTTTTTCTATTATTGGATATATGGCCACCTAAAATAAAGACAAATTTCCTCAGCCTTCTTTGTGACTCATTCAGCCATCTGACTAAGCTCTGACCAATGAGATGTGAGCGTAAGAGATGGGTGCAACTTTTGAATTATGCTATTAAAGGGAAAACACATGTATTCCCATTCTTCTTTTTTCTCTTCTTTTATCCTGTTGCTTAGAAAGTGGTCAGGGTAAAATCTATCTTGGACCACAGGGAAGGGGTGAGAAGACATCCTAGGATGACAATGCAACAATGTAGAAAGTTCCAAGATGAACTCATGGAGCACAGCTGGCATCCTTGCCTTCTGTACTATTATGTGATAGACAAGTACACTTCTACCTTGTCTCAGTAAATTTGGATGTGTGTTATATGTAACCAAACTTCCACTGTTATCACTTAATATGGTGATTTCTACTATCTGTTGTTTTAGAAAAGCTGATGCATCACAAATGTAATCTTAGGCAGCATACCAGCTACAGATGTAAATTGAAGCCATATTAAATATATTAGGATACACTTGGCAATAAGAAAGACAGGAGTCTTATGGAAATGCAAGAATAAAAGTATAGCTGTCACCAGGGAATTTGGAACTGGAACCATTTTTCCAGGACCTTCAGTAGTAGTTTAGGGCATTTTATTCTATGCTTTGTCATTATCATGACTAAGTTTCCCTGTTGAGCACTGCTTTAATTCATGTGTCTTTTTGCTTTTCCTCCCAGAATCAATCAGTTTATTTATCCTATTATTTCTTTATATCATCACTTCTGCCTACCAATATTTTCTACTTAGCCAAAATTTTGTGTTGATCATGGCCTCTTCTCTACTAACTGACCTCTCTATGCAATTTTAAAATAATCACTTCCTGCTTCTAATGTCTGATCCATTCCCTACTTCCTAATTCATTTGCTTAAGGTTGGGAAACTAACTGGCCAAACTTTACCTGTCGAGTTACTTTATAGCTACTGCATAACCTATACATTATTAGTCAGGGGTACCTCCGTGGTCCAATCAGCAATGTCTACGAATTGGGAAGATGGTGTCTTGTGGTACAGAATATGACTGCCTAGGGCTAACCCTCAACAGAAGTATGGGAAGGATAATTTTCCATAAAGAGGAATGACAGACTTATCTGGAGTTATGAGTAACATGTCTTGGACAGACATACTGGAGGGGAATAGAAGTGGAGACCAAAAACCACATAGAAGTCTATTAGAAAAGAATAAACAAAAGTGATGAGAGTTTTATAGTAGTAGAGCTAGAGAGGAAGGGACTGAAGAAGAGTCTGAAGAAGTATTAAAGATGTAGAATCACAGGACTTGAGGAGTAGCCAGAAAGGGGAAAAAAGAAAATGGGATAAGTCAGGGATGATTTTCAAGATTCTACTTTAAATAATCAGGTGGATGGTGATGTCTTTCATTGTCCTAGAGAATACTGAAGGAAGAGCAAGTTTTATAATTTTGTTCACTCATTTATTTATACACTCAACAAGTATTTGCTTCATGTTGCATGGAAGGGAAACATCGAACAAATGCACTTACTGGATGTTATAAAGAAGTACAACTTTGGAACATGTTGATTTTGCAGCATCTATGAGATATACCAGATGGATAAATAGGTCTAAAGTTCAGGGAACACTCTCAGCCAGATATATGTGACAGAATAAAAATTACTGGGGCACCTGGGTCACTCATTCTGTTGGGCGTCCGACTTCAACTCAGATCATGATCTCACAGTTCGTGAGTTCAAGCCCCGCATCAGGCTCTGTGCTGACAGTTCAGAGCCTGAAGCCCGCTTCCGATTCTGTGTCTCTGTCTCTCTCTCTGCCCCTCCCCAGCTCATGCTCTGTTTCTCTCTCTCAAAAATAAACATTAAAAAATATTTAAAAAAACAAAAAGAATGAAAATAACCAGCAAGCAAATGCTCACAATCTTCACTCCCACCCCCAAGTCTTCCCCTGAGAGTTCTATGGATGCCAGATTGCTTCTTTGGACTTTGGGAATGCAGGATAAGGAGAATGAGAAATAATAATTTAAGGGATAAAAGAATTAGAATTTAGTTCAAGGGGCTAAGTTGATCTACTTAAGAAAGAGCTATAAGAAGGGAGGAAAGGGAAGAGGGTAGAAGACAGGAGGTAAGGAAGCAAAGAGAAGAAAAGAAAACTATGTGGGAGGCTGGGAGTATTTGTTTTGTGGTGAGGGAAGTGGGTAAGAGAGGAAGAGGAGCTGTAATGAGTATTGCTACAAATCCTCTTCTCAGTTCCCAAGCAATGCCTGTAAAGGACTTGCATCATTTTGAAGTTACTTTTGACTGCTGAACTATGTACTTCTCTAAATATGATTCCCTGCAGATACTGAGCCATGTAGCCCTCCCTCATTGATTGAAGGTCACATATAAATTTGAAGTTGTTGCAATATGTATGTGTATATATAAATATATAAATGTGTGTGTATATATATGAAAAGTTGGTTAAGGAAAGTGAGGAAGCCTGCAACTTCCAAAGCATCTTAAACTCACAGATGCTCCATCATTATAAACAAATGGCAGCTTGAGACTAAAATAAGCATTATAATTTCAGAGTATAAAATTAATGTTATAACCTGTGGCAACGTGAAATAATGATATAACTAAAGATGTTGGGAAATACGAGAGATTTAAAAAAAGAGGATTTCTGGGACTCCTGGGTGGCTCATTTGGTTAAGCCTCCAACTTTGGCTCAGGTCATAATCTTGCGGTCCGTGAATTTGAGCCCCATGTCAGGCTCTGTATGACAGCTTAGAGCCTGGAGGCTGCTTCAGATTCTGGGTCTCCCTCTCCCTCTGTTCTTCCTCCACTTTCACTGTCTTTCTCTCTCAAAAATAAATAAAGATTAAAAAAATGTTTTTAATAAAAATTAAAAAGATATGACCAAAAAATTAAATAAATAAATAAAATCTTAAAACAAAAGAAATTATATAACAAACATAAAAAGGTTGTCATCTTAAAACAAAACAAAACAAAACAAAAAACATTCTTGACTGCTCAGAGCAGAAAGAAATTTGGAGATCATCAGGAGCAGGTTATTCCAAGTGTGGTCCTCAGACATGAGCCAGTTGGCAAACTGTTATTGGTCTATAAAGTTATAAGTAAAGAAACTGACAGCAATTTCTCAAAAAAACATTTATAATATTTTGGCAGAGTAATATTATGTCTGTGAATCTAATTATAAGAAATTTTACATGTCTGTCTTATTTCATTTTCTTCCAGTTTTTTCCTTTTTTTTTTTTTTACTAAGGTATGATTGACATACCACATTATGTTAATTTCAGATGTACAAGGTAATGTTTTAATATTTGTATATATTTCAAAATGATCATCACAGTCTCCATTCATCTCCATACATAGTTACAAAATGTGTTTCCTTGTGATGAGAACTTTTAAGATCTACTCACTTATAGTCATATGCTATACATTATATCTCCTCAGATTTATCTTATAACTGGAAATGTATGCCTTTTTTTTATGGCTTATTTATTTTCAAGAGAGAGACAGGGAGCATGATCAGGGGAGGGGCAGAGAGAGAGGAAGACACAGAATCTGAAGCAGGTTCCAGGGTCTAAGCTGTCAGTGCAGAGCCTGATTCGGGGCTCAAACCCATGAACCACAAGATCATGACCTGAGCCAAAGTGGACACTTAATAAACTGAGGCACCCAGGCGCCCCAGGAAATTTATGTCTTTTGATTCACTGATTTTGCCCATCCCCTGCCTCTGGCAACTACCAATCTGTTCTATCTATGAGCTCAGTTTTTTGGCTGGCTTTCAGTTTGTTTTTAAAGGTTCCACATATCCATAAGATCACATGGTATTGGTCTCTCTTTGTTTTATTTTACTTAGCAGAATGCCCTCAAGGTCCATCCATGTTGTTGCAAATGGCAAGATTTCATTCTTTTTAAAGTACGACTGGGGATGCCTAGGTGGCTCAGTTGGTTAAACATCCAACTCTTGATTTCTGCCAAGGTCTTAATTTCACGGTTTGGGCTCCGTGCTGGGCATAGAGCTTGTTTAATATTCTCTCTTTCCCTCTCCCTCTGTCCCTCCTCCACTTGCGCTTGCAAGCTCTCACTCTCTCTCTCTCTTTCTGTCAAAAAATTAATTAATTTAATGTAATTAAATAAAGTACAGTTGAATAATATTCCATAATATATACGTACTGCATCTTCTTTATCCATTCATCTGTTGTTGGTGGATATTTAGGTTGTTTCCATGTCTTGGCTATTATAAATAACACTACAGTGAACATGGGGGTACCTATATCTTTTCATATTAGTGTTGCTATTTTCTTTAGATAAATACCTAGAAGTGGAATTACTGGATTATGTGGTAGTTCTATTTTTTTATTTTTTGAGGAACCTCCATACTGTTTTCCACAGTGGTTGTTTTTCAAGTTGTTTCATTGTATTTTGCAAAAATATCAGCCTATGCAATTAAAAAAATTATTTTAAGTCTCAGATAGTTGAGAAGCACTGACCTAGAGCAGCAGCAACATTACCTGGAAATTTACTACAAGTGCAGATTTATTGGGATGCCTGGGTGGCTCAGTCAGTTGAGCATCCGACTCTTAATTTTGGCTCAGGTCATGATCTCATGGTTCGTGAGTTTGAGCCCCACATTGGGCTCTGCACTGACAGTGTGGAGCCTGCTTGGGATTCTCTCTCTCTCCCTCTCTCTGCCTCTCCCCTGCTCAAATCTTCTCTCTCAAAATGAATAAATAAACTAAAAAAAAAAATGCAAATTTGACTTTTTCTTGTTTTAGGTATTGTGCTGAGTAGGGCCCTCTGAGGAAATAACAATTGAGCTAATCTGATGGTTGAATACATGTTAGTCTGGTGAATATCTCCAGAGCTCATGCTCTTTGTATTTTACTATGTTACCTTTATTTGTTCCTTAATTCATTCATTCAGCAAATATTAAAAGAGTGCCTACTACATGCCAGGCCTTATTTCTGTTGAACAAGCTAAGATGAATATAATTCTTGGACCCACTGAATTTATAGTTTAAGGGGGACTTCAACTTAATAAGGGTTTAAGTCTATGTCTTGAATTTCTTTTAAGTTCTGCTTTCTTTTCTTCCATTAGTAATGTAGTACCAGACAGCTTTGACAGCTGTTGCGTTATATGATTTTTCAAGTTGGGTAGACTTCTCTACGCAACAGTAGGATCTTACTTACTCAATACAATTTCCTTAGGTAATCTCATACATCCCTATGACAAAATACTGTTTATTGTTGACTTTCAAATTAATAATTTCAGTTCAGATTTCTTTAGTATTGTTGTTTATTGTTATTTTCTTTTTTCAAAATTTTTTTTCAACGTTTATTTATTTTTGGGACAGAGAGAGACAGAGCATGAACGGGGGAGGGGCAGAGAGACAGGGAGACACAGAATCGGAAACAGGCTCCAGGCTCCGAGCCATCAGCCCAGAGCCCGACGAGGGGCTCGAACTCACGGACCGTGAGATCGTGACCTGGCTGAAGTCGGACGCTTAACCGACTGCGCCACCCAGGCGCCCCTATTGTTATTTTCAATAATTCCATTTTCTTTCATTTACTCAAGAATATCACTCCAGAAACGCTGCCCCTTCTCTCTTATATCATAATTTTCCCTCTCTGTTCTGGATCATTCTTTCAGTGTACTTAAAGTTTCTCTTGTCCCCACTTCTACCATCAGCTACTCCTAATGTGCAGCATAATTTCTAAGAATATTTGTCCATAAATCAAAACCACACTGAGATACCACCTCACGTCGGTCAGAGTGGCTAAAATGAACAAATCAGGAGACTATAGATCCTGGTGAGGATGTGGAGAAATGGGAACTCTCTTGCACTGTTGGTGGGAATGAAAACTAGTGCAGCTGCTCTGGAAAACAGCATGGAGATTCCTCAAAAATTTAAAAATAGAACTACCCTATGACCCAGCAATAGCAGGATACAGGAGTGCTGATGCATAGAGGCACATGTACCACAATGTTTACAGCAGCACTTTCAACAATAGCCAAATTATGGAAAGAGCCTAAATGTCCATCAACTGAAGAATGGATAAAGAAGATGTGGTTTATATATGCAATGGAATACTACTTGGCAATGAGAAAGAATGAAATCTGGCCATTTGCAGCAATGTGGATGGAACTGGAGGGTATTATGCTAAGTGAAATAAGTCAATCAGAAAAAGACACATACCATATGTTTTCACTCATATGTGGATCTTGAGAAACTTAACAGAAGACCATGGCGGGGATGTGGGCGGGGGGAAGAGGGAAAAAAAGTTACAGAGAGAGAGAGGTAAACCATAAGAGACTCTTAAATACTGAAAACAAACTGAGGGTTGATGGGGTGGGGGAGAGGGGAAAGTGGGTGATGGGCTTTGAGGAGGGCACTTGTCGGGATGAGCACTGGGTGTTGTATGAAAACCAATTTGACAATAAATTATATTTTTTAAAAAAGAATATTTGTCCATATATACTATATCTAATCCCACTCCTCCATCCTATTTTTAAAAGTTGTTTTATTATTAAATTTACAAACATGGGGCACCTGGGTGGCTCAGTTGATTAAGCACCCAACTCTTGATTTTGGCTCAGGTCATGATCTCACGGTTTGTGAGTTCCAGCCCCACATCGGACTCTGCGCTGGCAGTGCAGAGCCTGCTTGGGATTCTCCCTCCTCCCCCCCCCCCCCACCACACTCTTCCCTTCCCTGCTTATGCATGTGCTCTTTCTCTCTCAAAACAAATAAACTTTAAAAAAAAAAAAGCTTCCCCTACCACCACTCCACCAAAACTTCTCTGGTCAAGATTATCAGTACTTACCATGCTTTTAAACCCAAAGATCAGTTTTTATTTAATTTGGTTTCTCAGTTGCATTTTATAGATTTGCTCATGCCATACTTCTTTTGTTTTCACAGAAAATTATAAAACAAAGTACCATTACCACCCAGGTTGTATAATTATCAACATTTTGTCATTCTTGTTTATGCTCCTCTGGAGTATTTAAAGGAAATCCTAGACAGTATATAATTTCAATATATATCAGTACAGATAAGGACTTTTACAACATAACCATATTGCATTTTCACACCTAACAAAATTAATAATAATTTCTTAATATCATCTAATACACAATCTGTGTACAATTTCCCCCTTTTGTCAAAAAAAAATATCTTTTTGCAGTTGTTTTGAAAATTCTTTCCAAGCAACATCTACACAATGATGTGATTGATATATCTCTTAAGTCTCCTTTAATATAAAACAGTTTCCCCCTCCCCCCTTTTTATGCCATTTATTTGCTGAAGAAACCATGTTATTTGTCCTATAGAATTTCCCACATTCTACATTTAGCTGACTGGATCCTTGTGGTGTCATTTATATATTCCCCTATCCCTAGTGTTTCCCTGTAAATTTGTAATTATATCTGGAGGCTTGATGAGATTCAGTTTTATTTTTCTCGGCAAGAATACTTCATAAGTGGTGCTGTGTAATTCTCACTGCATCCTATGAGGAGACACACAATAAATTGTGCTCTTATTTGCAATGATGATAATAAGACTGACGAACTTGATCCATTCACTATAGGTTTTCCCATCAACTATTCACCTAATGGTTTAGGAGACAATGAGAATCATTAGGGAATATAAGTCTAATGTTTCATTTTATGGAAAAGCCAATATATGTGCCTGATTCTCTTTGTTCACCAATTTTCAGAGTAATGACTGCCCTGCTCTCGCCAAAGGAGACCAATGGGTATTGGAGGTTTATAGTGGTTATGGGCTCATAGTTTCAATCCATGTTAGTCATATTCTTAGTGTTCAAATTATCCCTCTTTTTTTGGATAGTGGGAGAGCATTTAGGTTGACTCCTGTATCTTTTCATTCTTTTGACAAACCCCAGTAGTCTTTGGTAGTCTTCTTGCTTTCTGGAAAAAAGGACATCCCATGATAATCTTGCACATTTCTTGCATCAAGTCTGGAATCAGTCAATTCCCTCCTTATTGTTATATTTTTTCACTTAACTAACACCTAAAAAATGACACTTATCTATCTAGTTGCTTAAGCCAAGAATCTGGAAGTCATCCTTGATGCCACTGACTTTCTTAACCCCTCCATGCAGTCAGTCACCAAATCCTCTTTGGTCTATCTATAGAGAAAAATCTAAAATTGCTCATTTATTATCTCTACTGCTATCTCTCTAGTCCAGGCCATTACCATCTTTCATTCGTACAACTGAAATAGCAAAAGAAATCTGAAATAGATTACCTCTTTCTTTTTTTTTTTTCAATATATGAAATTTATTGTCAAATTGGTTTCCATACAACACCCAGTGCTCATCCCAAAAGGTGCCCTCCTCAATACCCATCACCCACCCTCCCCTCCCTCCCACCCCCCATCAACCCTCAGTTTGTTCTCAGTTTTTAACAGTCTCTTATGCTTTGGCTCTCTCCCACTCTAACCTCTTTTTTTTTTTTCCTTCCCCTCCCCCATGGGATTCTGTTAAGTTTCTCAAGATCCACATAAGAGTGAAACCATATGGTATCTGTCTTTCTCTGTATGGCTTATTTCACTTAACATCACACTCTCCAGTTCCATCCACGTTGCTACAAAAGGCCATATTTCATTCTTTCTCATTGCCACGTAGTATTCCATTGTGTATATAAACCACAATTTCTTTATCCATTCATCAGTTGATGAACATTTAGGCTCTTTCCACAATTTGGCTATTGTTGAGAGTGCTGCTATAAACATTGGGGTACAAGTGCCCCTATGCATCAGTACTCCTGTATCCCTTGTAGATTACCTCTTTCTATTGCCCCTTCGAATCTGTTCTCCAACCAGCACTGGCTTTTTGAAAATGTAAGTCAAGAGGCTGTGTTTACTGCAGCACATTTTTTGTGGGTTGTTGTGTTTTTTTTTTTTTTTTTAGAGGAAGAGAGAGAGCACAAGTAGGGAGAGGGGCAGAGGGATAGAGAGAGAGAATCCCAAGCAGGCTCCACACCCAGCATGGAGAACAATGTGGGGCTTGATCCCATAACCCTGGGATCATGGCCTGAGCCAAAGTCGAGAACTGGATGCTCAACCAACTGAGCCACGCAGTCTCCCTATAGCATATGTTTTGACAATTTCTATTTCTAAAAACTTTATTGAATTTGGGCACCTGGGTGACTCAGTCAGTTAAGCATCCCACTCATGACATTGACTCAAGTTTCACGAGTTCATGACATCTCTCAGTCATGAGTTTCACAAGTTCAAGCCTCAGCTCAGGCTCTGTGCTGACAGCATGGAGCCTGCTTGGGATTCTCCCTCTCTCTCCCCCGCTCCTCTGCTCACACTCTCTGTCTCTCTCAAAATAAATAAATAAATTTTAAAAATAAATAAATAAATAAATAAATAAATAAAAATTCCGTTGAATTTGAACAATGAATAAATAAATTCCAGTTTGTGACAAATTCCTAGACCAAAGCTAACAGGGTCAATGGTCCTGATAACGTTCTAGCTATTTGTCTGGGTGATAAATTTGCTAGGGTTTATTTTATCATGCTTCAAACTTACATACATATTACATACATTATTTTGCATGTATCTGTGCAAGACACATTTATTGCTCACTAAATATCCATATGATCCCCTACATTTCCCACCATCCTTTGCAGTTAGGTGGGATCATGTGACAGAACTGACCAATGAGCTATGAAAGGAATAGAGATAAGTAAACTTCAATGTGTAAAAGAGAGAGTGTAAGTTTGTCATGTTCTCCCTTCCCTACAGGTGACTGCAGAGACTTATTGGAAAGGTGGAATTGTTAAGTTATCACATGGAGGACAGCTAACCTTTTGAGTCAGACTAGAATCATCAGAATGAGCAAGAAACAAACCTTTGTTTTTGTAAGCCATTAAGATTTTAGGGTTACTCTCTAGCCTAACCTTTCCTGACAAAACAATATCTAATAGTATATGATTTTCAAAAAACAAAAACATTTTTTACAGATAGGATCTTATTGATGGATAAACTGGAGCTGAGAAAGCCACAGCCCAGAACATGCACAGAAAAGTCTAAAATGGGAGTGGAGGGGTACCTGGGTGGTTCAGTCAGTTGAGCATCCGACTTCTGCTCAGGTCATGATCTCACAGCTTGTGAGTTCAAGCCCTGTGTCGGGCTCTGTGCTGACAGCTCAGAGCCTGGAGCCTGCTTCAGATTCTGTGTCTTCCTCTCTCTCTGCCCTCCCCTGCTTGTGTTCTGTCTCTCTCTCTCAAAAGTATATAAACATTAAAAAAAATTTTTTTAATGGAGGTGGAAATCAACTTGTGAGACAGAGAATTTCTAAATTGGATTGAGCTAGAGCAAAGAGCATTGAAAGGGAAGCAGAAATAAAGATATTAATTGAAGCACCAGGTG